>NC_089219.1:179900669-180226224 GCF_963924675.1 Phocoena phocoena | reverse complement strand
ATCCAACTCAATGAGATAAGTAAATTGAAAAAAAAAAAAGCCACACTGACATTTAGAACAGAAAAAAAGTTATAGCATTAAAATATTAAGACAATTAATTCAGATCACATACATTTTTAGGAAAAGAGTTAAGTGAAGATGTGAAGTTTGAAGGTAGACTTTTCCTCTTTGCTTGGAAAGAACCAGTCTATCACTGCTCAGGTAGATATAGCAGAGAGGAAGGGTAAATCAAATTAGCATAGAGCTTTAGAAAAGGGGAGGCAAATAGGATCAGACTTATTTATATTTGGTAGAGCTGTCCCTGAGGGTTCACAGTAGAATACCTGCTACTCTTCAGAGGAACTACTCAGAAACTGAGCTGTTTAACTGTAAATGTACCAGCAGAATTGGGCAGGGAATAGAGATTTGCCAGATTACAGGAAATAAATATACAGAATGACCAGTGAAATTTGAATTTCAGATTAGCAACATTTTATTTTTTTAATTTTAGTATAAGTATGCCCTGTGAATGCTTTGGGGACATATTTGTACTAAAAGGAGATATTAGTTGTTTATCGGAAATTCATATTTAACTAGATAGCCTATATTTTATCTGGCAACCCTAAAGGGAAACCACAATATAATTCCCCAAAAATATAAAGTTCACAATTTATTCTTAAATTAATCATCAATTTATACTCAATTTTGCATTTTCAATCTTGATCTTATTTTGTGATATAATGGATTTTTTATCAATTTCCTCTTCCCCAAGATGCTAATTTATTTTGCATTGATATAGATAGGATTTATTCTCAAAATTTGTATATTGTTACAGAATGTCCTCTTTTAATTCAATCTGTCTACTCTTTAACCACGAAAAAAATAAATGAAAGAACTAAGTGTGAACCTGTGGTTACTAATTTTCTGAAAAGATTTAGAGACACTGAGAAAGTAAAAAGAAAACCTGAATATTCATATTAAACTCTCTTTAAATATTTTTTAATTTCAAGTGTTTGGAAACCTATAACCCACATGATTTAGGGAAGTTTCAGAACTAGTTTTGGAAATTAATTACAAGTTATTTATATTTCTCTTAGTGACTCTTTGGTGTTCTATTTCCTTTTTGAGAATGTGTGTTTAGAAAAGTTAGTTTTATCCTGTATTTCATAGAATCTTTCAGATATTGAATTTTCTTACTATTAATTTTGAACATTGGGTTTGTCAATGAACCTCAACGAATGTTATTTGTCCATCTATAATTAAGGGAGATATGTAGATACTTTCTCATGCACCATAAACCAATCATATGTCTTTTTCTATAATTCTAAATACAACATAAATTTTGTCTTCTTAAATCTGAATTAGGGGTTGTCAAGCTTTTTCTATGAAGGTCCAGAGAGTAAATATTTCAGGCTTCATGGGTCTCATGGTCTCTCTAGGAATTAATCAACACTGCCATTTCAGTGCAAAAGCAGCAGTAGACAATGTGAAAATGAATGGGTGTGGAGGTATTCCAATAAAATTTTACTTAAAAATCAAGAGAAGACTGTGTTCATCTAGATGTCTATACTTTAAATATTTCCATGGGAATTCCCTGGTGGTCCAGTGTTTAGGGCTTCACACTTCCACTGCCGGGGGCCTGGGTTCGATCCCTGGTTGGGGAACTAAGATCCTGCAAGCCGCATGGTGCGGCCAATAAATAAATAAACTATAAATAAATATTTCCAAGTTAATTCATTGGAAAGAGATAAAGTACATTTTCAGTTGGCCCAGGTGTTTCATTTTCTTTCCTATCTCTCTCTCGAAACATTTTTTACCATCTTTTGTTTCTTCTCCACTTAAGACACAAGCTCTTGCCACTCTGGGCCCATGTCTGACTCATACCAATCCTTTTATTAGAAATAAGTCCGTTGTAAGATAGACTAAACAACAAACCAACAAACAAAACACACACAAAATCATATGATATCTATCATGTATCACTGCACATGATGTTCTGTCTTTTCTACTTGGATTTATGGCTCTACATAGTGAAGTCTGTGGATGACAACCACCTTAACCTTTCTAAGTCTCAATATCCTTTCTTTTGTAATTCATTACATACTTTTTTTTTTGTAAATTATGCCTAACTTCATAGAGGTCAGCATTTTTTAGTTGTTATCAGGCTACAATTGTCAACAGCTGTGCTAACTACCGTGAGCAGTAAAACAACCAACTTTTGCCAATGGAACTGGAGGTGTGTTAGGAGGTGTATTCAAAGATCTGGCAGTTTTTAAGTCATCCTAAACAGTTATATGGAGAGCTCATCTATGCCCGTTATGGCCGCCTTATTTCTCATATATCCCTAATAAATCAAATTTCTGGCTGGGCTTCCAGTCAATTTTTTGTCCCCACCAAGACGGCAACTTTAGGCCAGCTGAATTGCTAGTTGGCCCATTCATTTGCCACCAAGGTCTCTACTGTTCCTGATGCTTCTGGGCATGAGATTTTATGAGTTTGGCCCCAAATAAAGTCAGTCCCTCAGGCAGTGAAGCTGCCTGCTTCATTCCACCCTGACAGAACAGCTGGGCTGAACACAGTGGGCGTGGGGAGTGGGAGCAGCTCCAGGCAGAACACCACAGACCCCCACGGCACTTATTCAAAGTTCCATAGTCTTCCACAGAGAATCACTTTCCAATTAGATGTATACCTTTAGTTGATTTCCAGAGTCATAAAATATTTTGTCCTCTTTTATTGTTGTTTTTTGGGGGGAGTAGATTTGCCTAGCCACTCACTTCACTATCTCAGAAATCCTGTTCACAGAGACTAATTTCTAAGTCCTACTCATGCGTCAGGCATGGGGTAGTCAATATATTTACATTATTTCTAATATTTACAGCAAGCCTACAAGATATGTGTCATTATCCTTATCTTTCTAATGAGTAATTTAGGCAATTTAAGTAACTTGCCAAACCAGCAAACAGAAAAGCAAAGTATAAACATAATCATGTCTATGAATTATATTTGAATTCATACATAAATGAATTCATATATTTTTTAAATGTTACTTATGAGAGATAAACCATGTCCCCTGAATCAGCAGGCGGACCCTCAACAACTGCGCCACCAGGGAAGCCCTAGTTTTGATAATTGAATGTAACTATTTTTAGATACCAAACTTAAAGTAATTGTAAAGTATATTATGCTTAGAATACAGTAATATTTAATTTTAAAAAACAAGTGACTTCTTATGCAAGTCAATTTCATCAGTTTCTTATTCTTATCCACCTTCTCCTGACATCTGTTGGCCCAGTCCACCCTACCTAATGATGGCAGTACTTGTTCAATGGATACATATGTACCAATATAGATGGATTCCTAGTGAAATTGAGCAGCACCCAGTGGGGCTCCGGGGCATGGAAGACTTTCAAACAGATGCTAATCATAGAAGGGAGGGAATGCAGAGACAAGGGAGGAGCAGTCGACAAACAACAGTACAGCCTTGGGGCAGGGTCCTGGTGTGCCTCAAGGGATACATATAACAATATCTTTGAACTCTTTACAGAACTAAAACCCCCAATAAATGGAAGGTGTTAGCATTCTTTATTCCAGATTAAAGGAACCAGAGACCACCTGAGCCCAGATTAAAGGAGTGCAGTCCCTGCACACACCCTAATCCTTAACAGTAACCCCACCCTTGAACCATTGCTATAAAACTCCTCACCAAATCCTCCCCAGTTGGGAAACAGAGTTTTGAGATGCATGAGTCCTGTGTCCCCTTTTGCCTGGCAAAGCAATAAAACTATTCTTTTCTACTTCACCCAAAACTCTGTCTCTGAGATTCGATTCAGCACTGGTGCACAGAGGCCAAGTTTTTGGCATCAATGCTAAGTATCATTTTTGCCATGTGTGTAAGACTAGTCAGAATAGGGAGCTCAATAAAGTGTTTGGGATCTAAAAAAATTAAAGAAATTACGAAAGCAAAGGGTCATGATTAAGGCAGAAAGCTCAAACCTAACGACTAGAAACGTAATATATATTAACACAAGATGAATGTTTCCAGACTTTAGAAAAGTCAAATATCAAAGTTGAACTATAAATATCATTGTTAAACCATGAGCCAAAGCTAATATTTTTCACTGTACCTGTAGTTTATAAACAAAGTAAAATCAGGATCTTGAAGTTGACTTTCTTACCTGGCTTGTCAGAATTCCCAAGGTTATTTTCAACAAGAAATTCTTAGTAATTAATCTTAGTTATATAAATATTAACCTTAATCAACTCAGGCCCTTTAATATGTTAAGTCTCGTAGGGTTGGGGTTATCCTAGACAATTTTTCACACCTGGATACAGAAGGAAGCCAATATATCAATTTAAAAACGTAATTTATATCAGTGAAATGTGATACACATAACACAAATATTCTAATTCTAGAGTAGGATATGAAAGCAATAATACAGGCTAACAATACTGGACATATTTTTCCTTTCTTTACATAAAGATGTATAAATTAGTTTAGGGATTTTGAATAAAATCAAATATAATTTTAGACTAGAGAACATTTACAACCACAAAGTTTCAAAAGAAATTGTTGAATAACTCAAGTGAGTCACAGAGTACAATGCATTTGATTATACTATTCTCTTAGAAGCTCACAATTTCATTACAGTTTTTAGAATGGCACATTCAATTTAATGCAATAAACATATTGCATATGTCATGAATATTTATCTACATAAGCTCAGCTGTTAAAGGCATGAGTAAATTTCTGATTTTCTCTACATTAATGCTGTAAAGCATAGTGAAATCATAAAACGCAGCAGGAGAAAGATATATAAATAAGAAGAAAAACTAATAAAATCTGATCTACATAATAAATTGGAGCATACTACTTTCAAATTTTTTTTTTTTTTTTTTTTTTGTGGTACGCGGGCCTCTCACTGTTGTGGCCTCTCCCATTGTGGAGCACAGGCTCCGGACACGCAGGCCCATTGGCCATGGCTCACGGTCCCAGCCGCTCTGCGGCATGTGGGATCCTCCCGGACCGGGGCACAAACCCGCATCCTCTGCATTGGCAGGCGGACTCTCAACCACTGCGCCACCAGGGAAGCCCACTAC
The DNA here is from genome assembly GCF_963924675.1 of Phocoena phocoena. Taxonomy (NCBI): domain Eukaryota; kingdom Metazoa; phylum Chordata; class Mammalia; order Artiodactyla; family Phocoenidae; genus Phocoena; species Phocoena phocoena. Next base: position 180,221,148 of record NC_089219.1, on the reverse strand, counting down.
TTTCAATTTTTAAACTGACAGGTGTTAAGTACAAATAAACTAAAAATAAAGAAAAGTAAATTATTTATAATATCTTGAAGTTTACTCAAGAAAAATAAGGAAAGTCAGTCAAACATGCAGAAAAGTTAGCACATTTTTATTGATGAATATGATGTGCTTCAATAAAGATCTATAGAGAAAATATAAACTATAAACTATGATGTTGGATGTCATTGCTATATCTAGTGACCAAGACAATATCAAAGTTTCCTCACCTTGTCCAAATTTTAGACAGGCTCCCTCCTGATTCTATGTCCCTGATCTCCCTTTTCTCAGAGGCTTTACTTTGGAAAATTTGTAATTATAATTTCTTTCTTGGCCCCTTTGGGGTGTAAATTATTTAAAAGCTTCTTGTCTGTTTTAAAACCCAAGAATATCTTCCTTAAGGACCTAGAACCTATCCCTGTGAAATGTAATCATCAACGAAGATAGTGCCCTATCTCCCAGTCTCTAGGAGACGTGTATTAGTCAGGGTTCTCCAGGGAAACAACCAGTAGGATGGATGTATGGATAGATAGATAGATAGATAGACAGATAGATAGAAGTTTGTCACAAGAATTGGTTCATGCTCTTTCTTGGTTGCAGAAGGGACCAGATGCAACAATGTAACCTTCACCTTAGACAGGATATCTCAGCATATCCTGCATCATTGGACCCCTAGAAATTTTACTGAGATAGAAGACCTCTGAATTTTATTCAGATTTATTTCCCATTCTCTTTCACACAAATATCTTACCAATATATCTAGAGTAGTTGCTACTTCTTACTCACTAGGTCCAATCAGCATAAAATCATCAATGTAATAAACTAGTATACCTTGTGGAAGGGAAGTGTAATCAAGGTCCCAGCAAATTAAATTATGACTCAGGGCTGGAGAATCAATATGTCCCTATGTAGGACAGTGAAGGGGTACTGCTGGCCTTGCCAGCTGAAAGCAAACCTTCTTGTAGACTTTATGGACAAGGATGAAGAAAAATAATTTGTCAGCTCAACAGATACATACCAGTTACCAGGGGATGTGTAAATTTGCTCAAGCAATGAAACCACATCTGGTACGATTCTGCAATGAGTCATCATCTGGTCATTCTTCAAGATCTGTCTGAGTTTGGCCAAGTTAGAGAGTTCAATGGGGATGTGCTGAGAATTACCACCCTTGCATCTTTCAAGTCCTCGATGGTGACACTAATCTCTGCAGTTCCTCCAGGTTTATGGTACTGCTTTGGATTTACTATTTTTCTAGGTAGAGATAGTTCTAATGGCCTCTACTTCGCCTTTGCCATCATAACAGCCCTCACTCCACAGGTCAGGGAACCAATGTAGGGATTCTGCCAGTTGCTCACTATGCTATTCAAATTATGCATTCTGGAACTGGGGAGATGACCACAATATGATTTTAAGGATCCATTAGACCCACCAAGAAGTGGATCTGAGCTAAAACTCCATTGATCACCTGACCTCCATAAGCAGCTACTCTGACTGGAGGGCCACAGTAACATTTTAGGTCTCCTGGAACTGGTCTGTCAGTTCAGAGCCAGCATCCAGTAGTCCCTTAAAGTTCTGATTATTTCCTTTTCCTGAATCAGTGCTTACCTTTCAAAAGGCCTTAAGTCTGTTTGGGGAGGTCTGGGAGAAAGTTTAACACTGAAATTTTTTTTTTCCAGTAGTGTATCAGGGTCCTTCCTTAAAGGCAGCTGGCCTTTCCCTTCATTCAAGGGGTTCTTGGTCTATGAACTGCCTCAAGTCTGGGAATTGATTGAGGGGTTGTGACTCTCTGTTCTTATGATGTGAGTTAGACTCTTGTTCACTTGACCTAGAACTTTTCTGCTTATACAAATCAAGTAAGAATTTAGTAGGCTTTCTATCTATTTCATTTCTGGGAACACCAGGCTTATCTAGCCAACGTCAGAGGTCAGATTATTTTGATTGTAGATTTGACTCTTCTGTTCAGTATGGTAACCATGCCCACTTTGTCTACGGTGGTTGAGTGCCATCGCTTGACCTCTGCTACCCCGAGATCCAACTACTCCCATTGCATTTAGGTCTTCCAGTTGAGTGGCTGATTCCCACTCTAAGGTTCAGCCTGCAGAGAAGAGTGATTATAGAACTCTTGAAGCATGCTGGGCTCCTCTTACAAACTGGTTTCTCAAAATATTGGTGAAAATTATGACTTCTGGATCCTCCCAGTGAACCTGAGTAAATCTTAAATGATAAATCCACTCTGACATTCCTATATCCATAAGCTGTTGAATCCCTTTCTCTCTTTAACCAACTTAGGTTAAACATTTCCAGTTTTCACATGGTAGGCCTTCTTTTGGTCCATATATCAGCCAATCAAACAACCAAACTGTTAGAGCCTTTATAACCCCCTGAGCTACATCATTAAATAAAGAATCTCTGGTTAGGATCTTTATCAGTCAATTTGACCTGATCTAACTTTATATTTCTCTCACCATTATCCCATACACTCAGTGTTCATTCCCACACATATTCTGCAGAGTTGTTTGCATAAATTGGAAAACTCAAGTAGTTCTTTCGGAGTGTAGTGTATTTCCTCATGAGTCACACTTTGCATCTCACCATTGAGGGTCTGCTTGAAGTTGAGGCTAGTTACAAGTCTAGAAGTAAAGAGGTAATGGGGGTAGGTGCTGTGGAGATTCTGCATTGTATTGCATGGCAACTGCCTCCAAGGAGGCTATTACTAATTCCTCAGCCTCTGCAGGATCAATCCCCTCAGATGGAGGTGGGAAGGCCAACACCACTGTGCTGGAGGTACCACTGTGCTAGAGAAGCGGATGCTACTGCGGGTGGGGAGGCCAATTTCTCTGAGGATGAGAAGTCCTATTCCACTGGCAGAGGAGACTCATTGGAATTTAAGGGCTTGATATTCCCCAGTTTTATCAGCACCTTTCATGTGTTCCCATCCCAACTTACAAGATCCCATTCTCTCCCAGCTGATGCCCTCACTAACAGCAGAAACACTGCAAGACTGGGAATTCAATTTGCATTTTAATGTAGCCAATTGCAGAATGTGACTCTGATTTTTAGCAATTTCAGCTCTGGAGCTACAGGAGATAAGGCTCTCCTTCAGGACATTACCTAGAAGCTCTTAGGTCTTTTATGGGGCTCTTGAGTGGGGAATTTAAATCTCTGACCTCATCTTTTTCTTTTACCACTTTGTCCGACGAGCCAACCAATTTCATTTATATTCCTTAGTTTTCTGACGATGTGCAAAGGTATCATATACAGAGTCACTTAGCTCATTGCTTCTTATAGGTGGTTTATTAGGAGTATTCAATGCCAATATTTTGTGTACTCTATAAACAGTTCACATCAAGGACTATCAGTCTCTGTTTCCTACTGGAAATAGAATCATTAGCTTCTTTAAATCTAATCAGATTAGACAGCCAATTCCAAATGGTTCCAGAAACCCCAGAACCAATTCAGAAAATTCATCCTTAAAATTCTCTTCCTCTAGAACCACTCTTGGTATCTTGCTCCAATTGTGTGTCTTGCTTCAACTTGAAAAAATACCTCCTGCCATGAAGATTTGAGAAAGTTTACTTTTCCTTTATGTAAGGCCAAGTAACAAACATTTATGGTCTATGATCCATCCCACCTGAAAATTCTCCCACTCTTTGTTTCAATGGAGTTGATTTCAGGTTGTTTTGACAGTAGCACACCTACTAAGAAATTTTAGAATTAAGGAATTTATCCAGTTAATTAGAATTTAAAAAAAGCTACTTTAAAAAATTATCTAGAGATAGACAAAGCAAAATTGATGAACAAAATTATTCTAATAATTACTTGGCTATTGAACTGTGCCTATGAAGAGCAAATATTTAGAGTCCATTCATAATGTATTTATATAATAAGAAGATCCAGTAAAAAAATGTATTTATTTACTCAGTCAACTATATATTATTTTTATTATTTATCAATATGAATTTTGGAGAGAAGTTAATACTTTTCTACAAATTGCAGCTTTTTTCCAGTGAGAATAAAATGATAATTTAATGTGAAATATATATTATCATTCCTCCTCAAGATGGTCTTTTATTCACTTTATTACAGATTTATTCTAAGTTATTAAAGCAATATGATCTGTGTTTTATGACTTGTTTATGTTAGGTAAGCTACATTAGGCCTTCATTTTCATAATTCACTTATGTACAGATAATCGTAAATATCTATTTGTATATGATACCATGGAAAAATTGTAATCACTTAAAATATTATATATGTAAGTACTGTGAAAGGATTTCAATCTAAAATGGAACTGAAGGATATGAAACTGAGAATCTCATGCATGCTCTTAGAATAAGGAAACACACTAGAGACTGATTTCCCATAAATGCCTGATTTACAGATGATCAAGACTTCTCTCCTGACCAATGATCATCCACCAAGGAATCTGGCCCCATCCTCAAGCCAAGGAACTTACTGCTTGGGCTCTGGCTGACTTCCCCCTCTCTTCACTTCTTGCAAACCCTCAGCAGACTCCCTGGATCTTGCTGCAGTGCACATTTCCCTGAATGAGATTCCTTGGCTATTCCAGAATAAACTCAATTTCTGGTCATTCAAGCTTGCCTCAGTTTACCTCCTTATTTAGGATGACAGCATAAAACCATACTATCTAACAATAAGTGCCAAGGAGTGTCACAGAAATGTGCTATAAAATAACAAAACACAAACTCGCGCTTAGAAAAACCCACGGAAGACAGAAAGGGCATTTTGGAAGGTAAAGCAAAGAGTGAATGTGAAGACAAAGTAAACAGAAGAGTAAAAACCAATGAATTGTAAGGAAAATAAAATTTTTTCTCCATATATATCGTGTAAAAAAGGAAATGTGAGGTAGAACTTCAAGACAATATAGCAGATATTAGGTGGTGTATTTCTATTTCTGATTTTCTCCAATGATCAACCAAAATGTATATCTTAACTCCAGGCAGAAAATTAACTTGCCTGTGTTAAAATAATGTATTTTACTCCCTTTATTTATGTGTTATATTAAAGAATCAGCAATGTAGGTCATATCTCCATTTCTATGAACTCCTTATCTTAGAAGTGGATGTGTTTAGTTTTAGAAAGTGGATAAAATATACTACTGAAAGGAACTACATAAATAATGAGTGAATTGAAATGGAACAAATGTATTTTAATAGCTCTGATGAAATAAATATTAATTTAAAAATAACCCTGTGTTATCTTTCAGGTTTGTGGATGCATGTTGCATTAAATATCTTATATAAAATAAACAATAAGTTCTCATGTGAAGGTCAGAATATTATATTTGTATAGCATATACTTCTGTGATTCTACTTCTTTATATTCCTGAGATTGCCTGATTTTAACAAGGCTACTAAAAACAGAACAAGCTTTTTCTATTAATTACTGTACATATTAATTAATAAATAATCCCTTTTTCTATGGTGTATATTTTCCATAGCAATAGGATTAAAAATCCAGTCCTTTGCAAATTCAAAATTGTCAGATGCTATGATTTTTTTCTCTGCACAATTAACAACTATTAATTAATGCATCAAAGCAACTCATGATTTACTCTGTTATCCAAAGAAACGTTTTAGTATTTGTAGCTGCAGTCTCAGTAGGTGTTCTAAATTTCTACAAACATGTTTATTTTATTTTAATTATTGATGTATAAGAAATAATTCTTTTTACATGAAAGGTACTGTTATGATGGAATTTATAATCCTTTCTTTAACCTTCATATGCTTTTTCCTTTTAGATTAATGGTGCTGAAATTCAATGAATTTATTTTCACAGCACTATATAGAAAAGATGTTTTGATTTGGATTCACTTCACAAAAAATCTTTTAATTAACTGAAATAAGCTATGTAGCCTTCCTCTTTTATGTACTTATGTTACTTTTTATTACTACCACTTCACTTAGCAGAGTAAAATGTGATTAGCAGTTATATAGCCCTTCTTTTTATCAACAAAGAGTTAATATTATCTAGCTTCATTATTTTAGCATATCTAGAACAATGAACTGAAATCACCAATTAATATGTTTTAACAGTCTTGTTTTTATGCACTATAATATCAATTATTGAAAAAGGTGTATTCATTGGTTAAAGGTAGAGTATGAAATAACAGTTAAACAGATAGCCAACAAAAATAATGTTTACTTCTGTGGGTACACCATGTTTCTTCTACATATATATATATATATAAAACATATTATATATATAATATATATACCTTCATGTAGCAAAATCAGTATATATTACACAAGTATATTCAAGAGATAATTTATCCTAAATAGAATATTTTCAATGGATTGTACATACACCTACATTTATTTTGCAGGACAGGAGGATATCTTCATGTATTCACCACTGTCATTGAGATTTTGCACATAGATGGTGCTTAGTTGATTTTTGTATGTGATGTAAGACATAGGTCCATTTTTATTCTTTTGCATGTGGATATTTAGTTTTCCAAACACCATTTGTTGAAGAAACTATCTTTTTCCCATTGTGTATTCTTGGCACCCTTCTCAAAAATCAGTTGACCATACATATGTGGATTTATTTCTTGATTCTTTATTGTTTTCCATTGGTTTATACATCTGTGTTTGGTTTATATTGGTTTATGTGTATTTGTGTGTGTGTGTGTGTGTGTTATTTTACAAAAGTGAAAAAAAATTTAGAAATACCCTGAGAATCATTATTACCAACTGAGGTTTATCCCCCTGGCTAAGAGATCAATTATGTGTGAGGTCAGAATAAAGACATTTTTAGATGGTGAAAATTGCTAAAATGACATTCCACGTACACATTTTCTGGAAGTTACAAAAGGATATGCTTAATCAAACCAAAAAGGGAGACACTGGATCCAGGAAAGAGAGATAAATGGAGATAATCAGAGATTATGTGCGAAGGAGACCAAGAGAATAACTAGTCTAGGATTAAAGGGAATGAGAGAGGATTTCAATTCTTATGTCACTAAGGGAAAAAAAATCTGATATACTAGTTGATTTATTTGATCTTATAGAAAACATAATTCCATAGCATTTGGCAATTATATAGAAAAAATTGCAAAAAATAGTAATAGTTATATACAGGTAAAACTTCTTTATTGAGCTTTGCTTTATTGTACTTTGCAGTTATTGTGTTTTTTTCCTCCAAACTGAAGGTTTGTGATAATCATGCAGCAAGCCAGTTTATGGGCACCATTTTTTCAAAAGCTTTTGCTCACTTCTTGTCTGTGTCACATTGTGGTAATTCTTGCAATATTTCAAACTTTTTCATCACTCTATTTGTTATGGTGATCTGTGATCAGTGATATTTGATGTTACTACTGTAATTGTTTTGGGGCACCACAAACTGGGCCCATATAAGAAGATGAACTGGATCGATAAATGTATGTGTTCTGACTGTTCCACTGACCGGCCATACCCCTGCCTCTCTCCCTCTACTCAGGCCTCCCTATTCCCTGAGATGCAGCAATATTAAAATTAATTAATTAGGCCATTGAATAACCCTACAATGATCTCTAGATGTTCAAGTGAAAAGTCCCAAGTCTTTCACTTTAAGTCAAAAGCTAGAAATGATTAAGCTTAGTGAGGAAGGCATGATGAAGGTTAAGATAGGCAGAAAGCAAGGCCTCTTCTGCCAAAAAGCTAGCCAAGTTGTGACTGCAAAGGAAATGTTCTTCAAGTAAATTAAAAGTGCTACTCCAGTGAACACAGGAATGATAAAGTTTGAAGCTAGCAATGTAAATCCTGAGGTTTACAGAAAGAAACCATCTCCATGACTTAAAAATGAAAGGTGAAGCAGCAAATGTTGATGTAGAAGCTGCCGCAAGTTATCCCAAGGATCTTGCTAAGATAATTAATGAAGGTGGCTACAATAAACAATAGATTTTCAATGTAGACAAAACAGCCTTATTGGGAGAAGGTGCCATCTAGGATTTTCATAGCTAGAGAAGAGAAGTCAATGCCTGGCTTCAAAACTTCAAAGGACAGGCTGACCCTCTTGTTAGGGGCTGGTGACTTTAAGTTGAAACCAATGCTCATTTACCATTCCAAATATCCTAGGGCCCTTAAAAACTGTACTAAATTAGCTTTGCGTGTGCTCTATAAATGGAAAAACAAAGCCTGGAGGACAGCACATCTGTTTACAGCAGGGTTTACTGAATATTATAAGCCCACTGTTGAGAACTACTGCTCAGAAGAAAAACATTCTTTCAAAATACTACTGATCATTGATGATGCACCTGTTCACCCAAGAGCTCTGATGGAGATGGACAACAAGATTAATGTTGTTTTCCTGCCTGCTAATATGACATCCATTCTCTAGCCCATTGATCAAGGAATAATTCTGATGCTCAAATCTCATTATTTAAGAAATATATATTTTATAAATTTATACATTTCAATGAAAATACTCAGACAATATAAAATAACTCAGAATCAAAAAAAAAAAAACCCTCAGTATGTAAAATTCAAAATTTACAACAAGAAAACCAACATGAAACCCCTTTTTTTTGTAGACCATGTGGGTATTGCTGTACTACATTTAAAGCAAATTAGAGCTTTTCCTTGATAGCTTAAAAATATAAACTGTAATATGTAGCAGAAGAATTTCCATACATTGGTTTCTATAATCTAGTAAGAAATACATTTCATAAGGCTATAGATGCCATAGATAGTGATTCCTCTGGTGGATCCAGACAAAGTAAATTGAAAACCTTCTGGAAAGGATCCACCATTTTAGATGCCATCAAGAACATTCATGATTCATGCAACCTTGGCAGTGAAAGCGTGGGGTCCTAACCACTGGACTGCCAGGAATTCCTGGATTGACTATAATTTTGAAGGAAAGTCTGCTGTGGGTGAAATGCTATCAAACAGCATTGCATGCTACAGAGAAACCGTTCTCGGGAGGAAGAGTCAATCGATGTGGCAAACTTTATTGTGGTCTTATTTCAAGAAACTGCCACAGCCACTCCAACCTTCAGCAACCAATAAGTTGGTCAATCAGCAGCCATCAGTTTTCAGGCAAACCTTCCACCAGCAAAAAGATTAAGACTCTCTGAATGCTCAGATGATGTTCAGCATTTTTTAGCAATAAAGTATGTTTTTTAAATAATGGTGATTTTAGTAAGATATTTACATTGTTTTTAAAGACATAACGCTACTGATCATTTAAAAGACTACAGTATAGTGTAAACATAACTTTTATGTGCAGTGGAAAACCCCAAAATTTGTGTGACTAACTTTATTGCAATATTTGCTTTATTGTGGTGGTCTGGAACCAAACCAGAAATATCTCTGAGGAATGCCTATACATAGAAAACTAGCCCACAAAAATGAGAGGAGATGCATACAAGAAAAAGAAAGACTATAAAGCTTAAGGGAAGAAAAGGAATAGTAACCAAAGCTATAGAACATTATTTGACAGAGCAGTTACAATATTAATACAACTATGTTGAGATAAATCCATACTGGAATGGAGGGGATGTGCTAGGGAAGAGAAAAGAGAAGAAAAAGCAAATCTAACATCATAAAAAACAAAATAAAAACCAATAGATAATGTTTAAAATGTATAAATAAAAATAGTACAGTATTTAGATATACTGAAATAAAAGCCAGAATAAACAACTTAAAAATTTTAAATAAAAGTCAAAGTGGTATAACAACAATAAAAGTCCCTTCCCCCATTTCACCGCACTCTGTTCTACTTCTTAAAGGCAACCACTTTAACTTTCTATGTCTGTCTTTAGGCCAGTATTATATTATTCCTCTGTAGTATAAGAAGCTTAACCTCACTGTCACTAATCATCAGAAAAATGTAAATAAAACCACAATGAGATATCACCTCACACCTGTTAGGATGGCTATTTTCAGAAAAACAAAAGATAAATATTGGTGAGAATGTGGAGAAATTAGAACACTTGTACAATATTGGTGGGAATACAAAATGGTGCAGCAGCAATAGAAAGCAATGTAGGGGGTTCCTCAAAAAATTAAAAACACAAAACAAAACTACCCAAGATCCAGTAATTCCACTTCTGGGTGTTTATTGAGAAGAACTGAAATTAGAATCTCAAAGACATATTAGCATTCCCATGTTCATTGAAGTACTATTCACAATAGCCAAGATGTTGAAACAACTTAAATGTCCATTGATGGATAAATGGATAAAGAAAATGTGGTATATATACACAATAGAATATTATTCAGCCTTTAAAATGGAGGAAATCCTGTAATAAGCTATGACATGGGTGAAACTTGAAGACATATGATAAGTGAAATAAGCCTGTCACAGAAGGACAAATCTGCATGATTCCACTTAAATGAAGGTACCCAAAATAGTCAAACCCATGGAAGCAGAAAGCAGGATGGTGGCTGCCAGGGGCTGGAGGGAGAGGGGAAGTAAGGATTTGCTCATCAAAGGACAAAGTTTCAATTGTGCAAGATGAATAAGTTCTAGAGATAAGCTGTAAACCACTGGGCTTGTAGCTACCAATACTTTATTGTACACATAAAAATGTGCTCAGAGGGTAGATCTCATGTTGTATTCTTAGCACAATAATGTAATAATAATGTAACAGTAAATATGTGTGGAATTAATAAAGACAAATTATTTTGAAAATAACATTAATGAAACTATCATTAAAAACATTCATGTTTTTACTGTTTTAATTAACTATTAGAAACATTAAAAACATGTTTTTAATGTTTTAATTAAAAACATGAATGTTTTAAATTAAAAACATGAATGTTTTTAATGTTTTAATTAAAAACATGAATGTTTTTAATGTTTTAATTAAAAACATGAATGTTTTTAATGACAAAAAATGTGTATTTCAATCTCATTTTCTTGAGAAGAATGTGTGCTTTTTGAAATGTAATAAAGGAGAAAAATAGTTCCATACACAAACACATACACACATATTGCTATTCTCTTTCCCCTGAAAAGAGATAACTTGTTAAAAAAATTAAATTTGTAATTAATCTTCAAACCACCTAGCCATTGGTAGAAAATTTTCCTACCACATTCTGCAAATGATAGAAAATTATTCTAAGCAAGTGCTACACAGAAAATGTGCACATTTAATTTATAGGAAAGGTTAATTGCATTGCTCTGTTAGCACGGCCTGCTTGAGTGCTGAATCCAGGGAGCATAAATGATTTTTAAGTACACAGTGAGAGAGTGAATTGCCCCCCCAGGATTATTCCTAAGGCTTTTGTGCTCAGTCAAGCAATAAGAGATGTTACACATCTCCACGGTGATTGTTCTTAGGATCCCTGAAGTTTAATCCCTAAAGATCATGAAACAAAACTCAATAATAAATGGATTTCTGATGCTAGCATCTAAACAAAAAAGGAACATTATTGGTTTTTTTCTTCTTAAAAAAATATAAAGCAATTGTAACATAAACATACTGTGATAATTCCTTGCATCACTGAAGTTTTATTCTTTCCTTCATATTATGAAGATTCTACTCTATTCAAGGGTTTTTTTTGTTTGTTTTTTGTTTTGTTTTTTTTTGCGGTATGCGCGCCTCTCACTGTTGTGGCCTCTCCCATTGCGGAGCATAGGCTCCGGGCACACAGGCTCAGCGGCCATGGCTCACAGGCCCAGCCGCTCCACGGCATGTGGGATCCTCCCGGACTGGGGCATGAACCCGTGTCCCCTGCATCGGCAGGTGGACTCTCAACCACTGCGCCACCAGGGAAGCCCAAGGTATTTTTAATTCTAATCACATGGTCTTTCTTTAAAGATGACTTATTCTTTGACAAAAATATGGATTATTAGAGGAAATATAATTTGGGCTAGTGTATATTACATAGCTGCTACTAAGATTTAAACATACTACTGCTGCCACTGATACACTTGACTTCACTTCAAAGCTCATATTGGGACTTCCCTGGTGGTCCAGTGGTTAAGACTTCACCTTCCAGTGCAGGGGGTGTGGGTTTGATCCCTGGTTGGGGAGCTAAGATCCCACATGCCTTGTGGCCAAAATACTAAAACATAAAACAAAAGCAATATTGTAACAAATTCAATAAAGACTTTGAAAATGCTCCAGATCAAAAAATCTTTAAAAAAAAATAAAATAAAATCAATGGGAAGAGAAAATTCATTGTTTTCTAAAATGTAGATTCTCAAGCCAGCAGACCCTAGCTAAATCAATAATTTCCATTTCAACATTTTATCAACTGAGACTTAAAGAAAATTCTAGTGATATATCTCTGCTGTCAAAATTGTCAAAAGTAATCAGAGATTTGTTGTAAACAAATAATCAAAATATTTTTTCTGAAAACCTCAAATGTGATATATTATTGAATTTATCCTAAACCCTTAATAGACTTCAAAATATAAAATATTTATAAAACTGGAAATGTAAATTTCACGTGTAAAAATTTAAGCATTTAAACTTTTGAAATTAAGACACAATTATAATATAAATTATTTCAAAACAATACGTCATAATTTGAGTATATAAGCTGGAAACCCCACAATTTAAACATCCACAAACATTCTTTTGGTATATGCTATATACAAGGCACTATGTACTAAGCACACAGAAGAAAATATTGCTCAATATCACATTTCATACATTAGAGAGTGTCATCAATTATTAAGATGCACTATTATTTTTTATACAACTTAGAAAAATATTACAATTACAGTGTGATACAATACTTTAAAAAGAACCCTGCACAACTAAAGAATTGCTCCTATATATCTCTCATTGTTATAATTTTTTTTTCACTTGTTCCATTGACTTTCTAATTCATCTTACTTTGTTTGCATTGCTTAACATGTGATGGGCAATCTCTCTGCATGTACCTCAGTAACAAAACAGAACCCAGCTTTATTTACCTGTAAATGTATTCCTTTCTTCACCAACACAAAGCTCTTGTTGGGCGCTGTTTTTTTTAAAATAATATATATATATGGAATTCTAGTTATTCTTCTGAAGATAGATGTTTGCTTCAATTATATCAAATGATGCTTCTCTGATTTCCTAACTTTTTATGCAATAACTTTCCATGATAATGCTGAAAGAGTCTAATCTCTCTGAACACTTAAATGTCAATTCAATTTAAGCTATTGATTGACAGTGCATGTCCTTTAACTGAAGTGAGAATGAAGTGGAGACCTATGATCAAATTCATACATGATTCACATGATTTTCAAATATAAAATAAAACTAAACTAAAATACACACAAAACTTGTTTCCTCCTACATTCCTTTCCCAAATTCCAATATTCTCCAAACATCTGAGATAATTGTAACGCCATAGACATATATCTAAAAAAATTATCAGAAACAGAAAGTGACCATTGAAACAACTCCCCACAAAACATCAGGGATCAATTTGATTATAAAATTACATATTCAAGGAAAAAAAAATCTCTGTTTGAAGGCTAATAGATACATTAACAGAGTTGTCACGACATGTTTCAGACACTTCTTCCTAGGCATGCTCCGAGGCGCACCCTTTAGACAGTTAAGGGCACGCTGGTTATGACTGAGTAGCACACAAACAACAACTGTAAAAGCCAGGTGAAATACAAACATGTTGACATTTGAAAGCCCTAGAAAGCATCCAAGGCAGCTGAGATTTAAGAGTCAATGCAGCACAAAGAAAATGCAGCAAGGTGAACCTGATATTTTCTGCTGCTTTTTCCTTGAGACACATGCTGGTTCTTAATTGGTATGCAGCTTAGAAGTCAAGAAAAAGAAGATCAGAACGATGAGAGCAGCTTCAGGTAGCTAGACAGACACTGGAGAGCAGGGATCTGAAGGTGCCTTGGACTTCAGGGGTCGAGATGCCAGAGAAAATGGAGCCTCTGAAAGGTGAGCCTTACATTGTGTCTTAAGCTTTTTGTCATTTTCTCAATTTTTGCTGGTCAAGAGTCTAATAAATGAAGCAAAATGTGATAGCTAAGAAACTAAAAAAATGTGAAGCAATGGTTCTGCTTTTGGAGCAGATTGCAGTAGATTTGCATTGCAGTGAAAATAACAAGGATTTCCAGAATGGCAGTGTGAGGTGCTTGACAAACTCTCTCCCCAGTGAAATGGACATTTAATGGGTGAAAATTACATACATACAAAATTGGAGTCTCTGCAAATTGTCCTAAGAGCATATGGAAAAGAGAGGAGCATAAATTCACAAAAATTGACTAAATCTCAGCCAGGGCATTGAGTCACAACATGCTCCCTCCCTACCCCCCACCTCCAGCTCAACATGACAGAGCTCTACTCCAGGAGGACAGGGCTAAGAACACAGAGCTTCCTTGCTCCCAAGCACCCAGTCTATGGTTGCATATTTGCTCCAGGAGGGGCAGGGCACCTGCATCTTTCATCACACCCCCAGCTCTATGTTGCAGAAACTATCCCAGGCAGTCATAGTCAAGAAGACCACTACATACTGTCTACCAGAGACACAATTTACACCCAAAGTTACAAATACACTGAATGTAAAAGGATTGAAACATGCACACAGAAACCGTAAGAAATGAAATGGCTGTACTAATATTAAATGAAATAGACATAAATTTCCTTGACTATAGCTATTTTATAATAATAAAAGTGTCAATCAATCAGGGTGATATGACAACCATACACCTATATTCACCTAATAATAATGCCTCAAAATACAAGAAGCAAAACTGATAGAATTGAAAGGAAAAATAGGTAATTCAACAATAAGATTTAGAGATATCAGTACCCCATCTTCCATAATGAATAGCACAATCAGGTGTAAGATCAACAAGGTGCTAAAACCTTGGAAACACTATAAACCAACTAGACTTAACCTGACTCTATAGAACATTCGATACAACCATAGCGGAATTCACATTCTTCTCATGTACACATGAAACACACTTCAAGGTAGACCAAATGCAAGGCCATACAAAAGTCTCAATATATTTAGGAGAAATGAAATCAAACAAGTATGTGCTCTAAACACAATAGAATGAAATCAGAAATAAATAACAAAGGAATAGTGGGAAAATGGCAATGTGGGAGAACCTAGCTTCCCCATTTCGCCCTCTGCCACAAAGATCAATGATTGGACAGCTATCCATGAAGAAAAACAGCTCTGGGAGACCCCAAGAATCCACTTAGCAAGTCTTAGCAACACAATGAAACAAAAATACACAGTTTTCCAATGAAGACATACAAATGGTCAACAGGTACATGAAAGAGTACTCTACATCACTAAGTATGAAACTACAATGAAATATCACATTTGTTAGAATGGCCATCATCAAAAAGACAGGAGATGTGGTATTGGTGAGGATGTGGAGAAAAGGAACACTTGTTCACTATTGATGGGAATGTAAATTGGTCCGGTCACTATGGAAAACAATACGGAGGATCCTCAAAGAATTTAAAAATAAAATACTGCATGATCCAGCAATACCACTTCTGAATATATGTCCAAAGGAGTTGAAATCAAAATCTTTAACAGATAGCTGCACCCCCATGTTCATTGCAGTATTAGTCACAATAGTCAAGATATGGAAACACTTAAATGTCTGTCAACTGATGAATGGATAAAAAAGATGCTATATGTATAACGGAATATTATTCAGCCATTAGAAAGAAGGAAATCCTGCCATTGTTACAATTTGGATGAGACTTGAGGGTATTATACTAAATGAAATGTTACAGAAAAAAAAATACTGTATGATATCACTCATATGTGGATTCAAAACAGCCTAACTCAGAGAAACGGGGAGTAAAACGATGGTTACCAGAGGACGGGGGCAGGGGAAATGGAAAGACATTGGTCAAAGGATACAAACTTCCAGTTGTAAGATTAACATGTTCTGGGGATCTAATACACAGCATGGTGATCATAGCTAATAATACTGTATTATATACTTGAAAGTTTGTAAGAGAGTAGATTGTAAATGTTCTCACCACAAAAAATGGTAATTACACAATGGTCTGAAGGTATTAGCTAATGCTAAGTGGTAAGCATTTGCAATATATATCAAATCAACACCCCATTCATCTTAAATGTATACAATGTTATACGTCAATTATATCTCAATAAAGCTGGAATTTTTAAAATAAGTAGAGGAGGAATTTGGAAACTTCACAAGCAGGTGGAAACCAATACATCTATAAATAACTGATGGATCAAAAATTAAAAAAATAGACATCTTCCCTCCTCCTATTTTCAAATTATTTTTGATGACTAAAAAAAAAACTGTAACACTGTCTGATATTTGCCATGTATGCAGAGGCAATATTTTAAACAATTATAAAAGTGTAACTATTTCATTTTTGCTGTATAACCCAATACTATAATTCTTTGTTTTGTTCAAATTATTCCAACCTTCACAATTGGGAGATTTTCACATTGACTTCCTTTTCTTTTTGACATGCTTCATCCATTATTCTTTGTTGAGATATTCCCTATGTTCTACCAATGCAAGATGCTTCAGGCTTATCTTGTTTTTCTACTGTTCCAGCTGTAGACTTTGCTATTTCTTCAAGTAGCCCTCATTCCCTTCATTGAAGAATATTAATTAAAAATAAATATCTGGGGCTTCCCTGGTGGCGCAGTGGTTGAGAGTCCGCCTGCTGATGCAGGGGACACGGGTCCGTGCCCCGTTCCGGGAAGATCCCACATGCCGCGGAGCGGCTGGGCCCGTGAGCCATGGCTGCTGAGCCTGCGCGTCCGCAGCCTGTGCTCCGCAACGGGAGAGGCCACAACAGTGAGAGGCCCGCGTACCGCAAAAAAAAAAATAATAATAAAAAAATAAAATAAAATAAATATCTGAGCATAAGGTAGGTTCATTGTTGGTGAGGATTTTCTGCTTTTAAACCATCTAAGAGAACAGAATTAGGAAATATGTGTATGAATACTAACACACAAACACATAGCTGTTTATTTTTCTATCAAGCAATCAACAAAGCCTTTAAAATAATTTCATTACATGTATTTAATATATTTGGAGTAATTATGAGATCCGTGTGTGTGTGTGTGTGTGTGTGAGATAGAGAGAGAGAGAGAGAGAAGGAGAGAGAGATTATTCTACCAGAAAATCCTCATTCCATTTTGCAACATTATCTAGTAACATTTCTCTTTGGTATAAAGAACTGCTGTTAGTATTTCTTGTAGTACAGTTTGACTAAAGGGTTGTTTTCAGTATTTGCCTGTCTGTAGTATTTTTATTTAGGTCTTATTTTTGAAGGATATTTTCACTGGCTTTAGTTTTCTAGGTTGATAGTTTTTATTTTTTCTTAGTACTTTAAACACGTTTTCCCATTGTCTTCTAATATCCATTGTTTTTGATGAGAACTCAATCACCATTTTTCTTGCTGTCTTCCTGTACATAATTTATCTTTTTATCTAGTTTCTTTAGGAATTTTTCCTTTACATTGGTTTTCAGCAGTTTGACAAGGATGTGCCTAGGGGTGTGTGTGTGTGCATTTTTCAATTATTGTTCTTGTGGTTTTCTGAGCCCCTTGGATTGGTTTATGCTTTTAATATGGGGAAGTTGTTGGACATTATCTCTTCAAAGATTTATTCTGTTCCATCTTCTCTCTCTTCTCAGGTGCTCCAATTACATATTTTTCTGTTATCTCAAGATCTTGGACACTTTTAAATTTATTTTTTTACTCAGTTTTTTCTGTGTTTTAGTTGGGATAATTTCTATTGATTGTTTTTCAGTTGTACCAATTCTTTCCTCTATTTTGCTCAGATAATTAGTGCAACAAAATATTCTTCATCACTGATAACTTATTTTTCAATATCAGTATTTTAATTTGACTTATTTTATTCTTCTGTCTCACTGCTAAGCTTCTTTATCTGTGCATGTTTACTGTTTACCTTTTGCAGTGTATCATTAAATATATTTATAGTACTTTTTATAACTCTGCCTGATAATTCCATACTGTTCTATCTCTGGCTCAGGTTCCACTGACTTTTTCTTCTCTTGATGCTCTGTCATATTTTATAATTTTTTCATAGATTTTCTAAAATTTGGTTTGAATGTAAGGTTTTATAAGTAATAGAACATTTCTCTAATAATTAGTGATGTTGAGCATCTTTTCATGTGCCTCTTGGCCATCTGTATGTTTTCTTTGGAGAAATGTCTGTTTAGGTCTTCCACCCATTTTTTTGATTGGGTTATTTGTATTTTTGATATTGAGCTACATGAGCTGTTTGTATATTTTGGAGATTAATCCTTTGTCAGTTGCTTCATTTGCAAATATTTTCTCCCATTCTTAGGGTTGTCTTTTCATCTTGCTTATGGTTTTCTTTGCTGTGCAAAGGCTTTTAAGTTTAAATAGTTCCATTTGTCTATTTTTGTTTTTATTTTCATTACTCTAGGATGTGGGTCAAAAAAGATCTTGCTGTAATTTATGTCAAAGAATGTTCTTCCTATGTTTTCCTCTAAGAGTTTTATACAATGAGGTATAACTTCACACAGGTTAGAATGGCCATTATCAAAAAAAATCTATAAACAATAAATGCTGGAGAGGGTGTGGAGAAAAGGGAACCCTCTTGCACTGTTGGTGGGAATGCAAATTGATACAGCCACCATGGAGAACAGTGTATGGAGGTTCCTTAAAAAAAAAATAAACACAGAACTACTAGATGACCCAGCAATCCCACTACTGGGCATATACCCTGAGAAAACCATAATTCAAAGAGACACATGCACCCCAATGTTCATTGCAGCACTATTTACAATTGTCAGGACATGGAAGCAACCTAAATGTCCATCAACAGATGAATGGATAAAGAAGATGTGGTACATATATACAATGGAATATTACTCAGCCATAAAAAGGAATGAAATTGGGTCATTTGTAGAGATGTGGATAGACCTAGAGTGTGTCATACAGAGTGAAGTAAGTCAAAAAGAGAAAAACAAATATCATATATTAACACATATATGTGGAATCTAGAAAAATGGTACAGATGAACCTATCTGCAGGGCAGAAATAGAAATGCAGACATAGAGAATGGATGTGTGGACATGGGGGGGTGGGAAGGGAGGGTGGGATAAATTGGGAGATTGGGATTGACATAAATACACTACCATGTGTAAAACAGATAGCTAGTGGGAACCTGCTGTATAGCACAGGGAGCTCAGCTTGGTGCTCTGTGATGACCTAGAGGGGTGGGATGCCGGGGGGAGGGAGGTCCAAGAGGGAGGAGATATAGGTATACATATAGCTGATCCACTTCATTGTACAGCTGAAACTAACACAACATTGTAAAGCAACTACTCCCCAATTAAAAAAAAAATACAAAAGAAAAAGAAGTAACAGAACAACAGAGACTGAAGCAAGCAATGTTAATATATTATATATAATAACACATGCTCAGGGAATGTCATATCTCGCCTTTTGTCAGGCCATTGGCATGTGTGATGAAGTCAATCTAATTGGAACTGAGACCATCTGGGTTGCGTATTTTGGGAGAAGTTTCCTTGAGTGGCGCTATGAGTTGACTTGCAGATCACCTGCCCTACTTTCAGACTCAGCAGCACCTGAAGGTGCATCTCAGGGAGCATCTCTCCAGGCATCTACCCACCCCAGTGAATGGTGCTGCTTCTTGGTACCTCGTGTGGGGCCCAGATACCTGTGTGGTTTCTCTCTTTGCTCCCCTCCACCATTTGACTTCAGCAAACGCTCTGTGCTTAATCTTTAGTAGGTAGATTTTTTCTTCTTTCAATGTCCTTGACCATCTTTTATCAGCAGGTGGCTTAGAATGTGCACGGGTTTCTCAGTTGCTTCTCTAGCATCAGATTTTGGCAGGAGCCTTTAGTGTTCCCCTGGGAGAGACTCAGCTTTCCTCCCCTCCTCCTCCCAGATCAGCAACACTCACTGCCTGCCTGGTGGCTGTCTGTCCTCATGCTCCACCCTGCTAGGTGGCCAGTCACCCTCAGGAGCTCCCCATGGAAGGCTGAGTAAAACGTGGAAACTGCATGGAGATTCCTGTTGTGTCTGGGCCTCCCGGGGATTCCGGGCTCTCATGCCAGACCACCCTAGGGTTTTACAAGTTTGATCCACTTCATCAGTGTTCTTACTTGCATCTGTGGCAGCTTCCTTGATTCCCTGCTGCTCTGCCAGGAATAACAGTAGCTGTGGGTCTCTCCTCCCCCAGTAAACTTGTCACTTTCTGGATTTTAGTTAATTAGATTCCTTGCCAACTAAGCTCTCAGATGTTTTGTTCAAATTGTTAGGGTGCAAGAGAGTTCTCTTGTGATTATCTCCTAAAGAAAAGCAGAAGTTTTTTTTTTAAAATATCAATAATCACAGCACCTCAGAAACTATACACCTTGGAAATGCTTTAATTGTGAAAAGTTTTAGATGTCAAATTTAAAGTGACATACATTTTATTACAAATTTTTGAAAAACCACTTTACTTCAAATTTCTTCTACAATGTACCTGAATAATAATGCTTGGAGACCACTAATCTAAGGCACTTTGTATTAACTGCTATGCCCAATGATAAAAGAAAATGACTGATTACAGAACCCAAGTAGGCATAATACCAAGATAGCTATGACTCCTCAGTCATAGAGATTCTGGTCTTCTTCATCCCCAAATAAACAACCCTGGCCACCTGAAAAACTAATGGAACAAAGGACATGTAGTGGAAAAAAGAAGTTCAAAAATATTAACTATGGCCAGTTGCATAAATGAGCACAGTAGTATTAGTTATCTGTTCTCTCCAGACCACCTTATAAAGAGGTTGTGTGTAGTGGTTGTTTGCTGATCTCTGAATTATAGTAATAGTAATCACTCACAGATAGAGTAATTAAAAGGACATTCAGGTGTCTCTTGTGAAAATGTTCAATGCCTGTGTGTGTGTGTGCACATTAAGTGCAGTGCGTTAGGTGGGAACATTTGTTGTTTCTTTATTAGTAGAATTTCACATATATGTAGTAAGCTGTATAGATCTTTCATTGGAAACCAGTGTAGGATGTGGCTTATTAATTCTCAGTATCCATCCTATCCTCTCCTAGTGCACCTTCCTGAACTTAGAGACTGAAAAGCTCAAAACTATTTTTTTTCCTACTTCCTTGTGATTGCCTCTGGAGAGGAGATACATTCCAGATTAAGAAGTATTTGTTTGATACCCATAAGGAATGTTTAAGAAGAACATCTTTTGGGCTTCCCTGGTGGCGCAGTGGTTGAGAGTCTGCCTGCCGATGCAGGGGACACGGGTTCGTGCCCCAGTCCGGGAAGATCCCACATGCCGCTGAGTGGCTGGGCCTGTGAACCATGGCCGCTGAGCCTGTGCTCCGCAACGGGAGAGGCTACAACAGTGAGAGGCCCGCGTACCACAAAAAAAAAAAAAAAAAAAAAAAAAAGAAGAACATCTTTTGCTGACTGTTTCTTCTGGCAAGCAAGCAATCATTTTGGTGGCCAGTTTCTAGTTGATTTGCAAGCAGCAGTTGAGGCTGTGATCCCTGGATCATAGCAATGACCATTTGTTCTTTTTACTTAAGAAAATAAAACTTAATTTTTTTGGAGCAGTTTTAGGTTAACAACAATATTTACGGGACAGTACAGAGATTTCTCTTATACACCCCGCCCCACTCCTACACATGCATAGCTTCCCTTACTGTCAACGTCACTCACCAGGATCGTATGTTTTTACTAAGGATGAACCTAAATTGATACATCATAATCACCCAAAGTCCATAGTTTACCCTAGGTTTCACTCTTGGTGCTGTAAATTCTATGGGTTTGGACAAAAGTATGACATAAACCCATCATTATAATACCATATGGAGTATTTTCAAGGTCCTAAAAGTCCTCTGTGCTCTTCCTGTTTGTCTCCCCGACCCCTGGCAACCACTGATCTTTTTATTGTTTCCATAGTTTTGTGACCATTTGTGCCTGAACTCATTAATTTCAGTGATGGATCTTGATTCTGACTCCTACAGGCCGTCTGTTGATTTTATACTTCCCTACATTAACTCCATTTCTGCTTTCTACACGTGGAATGTTTCTGTTTCCCAACATTTGTTTATACTGATACACTAGAGGAGAGCTCAGAGAACAGAAATAATTAGAGAAAAAAAAGTAAATTTTAAGTATGCAACTACTGGATCCCAAAATTTAGCAAATTCTTTCCCATCTAACCTCTGATGTGATACGTGAAAGAATAATACAAGAAACCCGTGGCAGGAAACTGAATGTCCATTCATTTCATGATTGCTTATGACAATAAGCATGAGTGGTTCTCCTTTGAATGAACTGCTTTTGCAAAGACTAAAATCAGTCAAAAATTCTTACTGTGTACTACATTCAGACACAAGAAAGTACATAAATAAAATATAATTTAAAAAATGTGATTTCTCTAATAAAGCATTTCCATGTTTCCTATGGCAAAATGCTATAATTATAAATCCTAGCTACCTTATTAATATCATATGTGAGATGCCTTCAGAAAGCATTTTACATAATCTGAAAATCATTCTATTTCAATATGCCAATGTACCCTCACAGCTCTTGTAATTACAATGCTGGGAATCTAGCTCAAGAAAAAAATCTTAAATGTAAGAACAGCTTTATGCATTTCAATATACTTCCATTTTATTTAATTTAATAAAAGTGGAATTATTTTTTAATATTCATAAATACATCTTTAGTTCAGAAAGACATAGGATGAGCACTCTAAATTATGGAATCATAATTTTGAAGTTGATATTCTGGGTTAATAAGAGATTGCTATTCTATAAGGAATGAACATAAAAGTATGACAAATTGTATAAAACAAAAAAATCTCACATGTTAAAGTGGGGGGAAGGCATGATTTTAAAATGTAATGTATTTGTTTTTTTCTCATGTGAAATTGGCTAAACTGTGTTTTAGGGAAAAGAGTTGTTTTGTTTTATTAAATAATCACTTTATTGACATCTAAATGTCATGAGAATAGAAAACAGTAAATAGTACAGTAAATGTCGCTCAGGATGTCACGGAGCTTATGGTGTAGTTGGAAGAATGGACATTATTCATGCCTCCTCACAATTAATATAACTTTGATAAACAATCTAAGGAGTTAATATGTGCTGTAAGATTATAAACTGAGAGAGTTTTACATATCCACAAACGCCAGAGAAGTCTTAAGGAAAAAAAAACCCAAAATCTTAAAAGCATATTAAATTCATACCAGAAAAAAGTATAGGAACATTCTATATCTCTTTTTTAAACTATCATTCCATTATGTCTCACATGTTTAATTTTTGGTGCAATCCATAATCTGCCCACTATTAACTTCTTTTTTTTTTTTTGCGGTACGCGGGCCTCTCACTGTTGTGGCCTCTCCCATTGCAGAGCACAGGCTCCAGACGCACAGGCTTAGCGGCCATGGCTCATGGGCCCAGCCGCTCCGCGGCATGTAGAATCTTCCTGGACCGGGGCACGAACCCGTGTCCTCTGCATCAGCAGGCAGACTCTCAACCACTGCGCCACCAGGGAAGCCCCACTATTAACTTCTTGATCGTAATGACCATCAACTCCAACCCTATACTGCCCAAAATGTATAGTATGGATCTTACATTGCATTTGGTTCTCTACAATAGTATTTGACTCAACAAGTTAATTAGACTTTGCCAGAAATATTCTAAATCGGATGCAAATTCCGTGAAGGCAGATGTCCTACACTTTATTTTCACATGTTTCTCTTTGGACCAAAATGGCTTTTCTACATGATACAACATCTACCAGAAACTCTCAGTATTTATTGTTTGTTTTTTTAAAAAAATTTATTGAAATATAGTTGATTTACAATGTGGTGTTAGTTGCAGGTGGACAACAAAGTGACATATAAAATCTTTTCTAGATTCCTTTTTTTTAAAAAAATTAATTTTTATTGGAGTATAGTTGCTTTACAATGTTGTGTTAGTTTCTACTGTCTAGTAAAGTGAATCAGCTATACGTATACATATATCCCCTCTTTTTTGGATTTCCTTCCCATTTAGGTCACCACAGAGTGCTGAGTAGAGTTCCCTGTATTTATTCACTGCAAAGAAAGTAGTAATCAATAGTGGTTAGGAGCACAGATTCCATGATCAGATTACCAGGGGACTTGAGTGCTAATTCTACCACTTTACTTACTCTTTAACCCACGAAATTTAACCACTCTATGTCTCAGCCTTCTTGTGTATAAAATGAGAATTAGCAAACATTTAGCTAGGTATAGGAGAAAGGATTTGGTAACGTCTAGTTTAGTAGTCAAATTAGTCTGTATTAAAATTCAAAGGTTGTCAAATTTTTGATATGGGGTATTCCCACAGAGTATAGCTTATAAGGTGCATTTTTAAATTAGAAATATTGGAATAAAGAGCCTAAAAAGAGTATTTTCATTTTAGGGACTTCATTGCTTAAATAGCAGTAACAGCATTTGTACATATGTATACAAGAAAAATTGTGATAAAGGGTAAAACTAATTTTATTAAGTTTTTCAGCACATAAGCTGTTGTTTCTATCTTTGCCCATACTGATATTTATAAACAACAAAGAAAATTTTTTAAAATCTCAGTAGATGTATCAAGCACAAGACAAAGCAACAGTTGAATCTGTAGGTAGTCATAAACCAATGACTTGGAATACACTGCAGAAATTTTTAAAATGTAAATACAAAAGCCAAGTTAAGAGACATGATGCTCCAAGAAGTTACAGAAGGAGAAAATCAAGAGAAAAGGAGAGAGGCAATGTTAAAGGACATAATGTCAAAGAATTACCTCAATTTTAAGGAAGTGGTGAGGTAACAATAGGATAATATTAGCATCTAAATCTGAATTGCAGTCTCTTCTCAAGTCACCAATCAGATGCAGACTCCAGAGCTGACTGAAAGATTCGTGTTTATTTACCTGTTTCCAGGTAATGGGAAGTTGCCGTATTCTCTGTCTCCTAGTTTTGTGTTAGCTATAGATATTGAGTTTTTTCTCTTACCTCATGCTTGATCTGTTTTTTTAAATTTTTATTTTTTTATTGAAGTATAGTTGATTCACAATGTTTCAGGTGTACAGCAGAGACTCAGTTTATATATATATATATATATTATATTTATATATACTTATATGTATATTTATATATAGTTATTATATATTTATTATACATATTTATATGTATATTTATATATATATAAATCTTTTCTTTTTCAGATTCTTTTCCATTATAGGTTATTACAAGATATTGAATATAGTTCCCTGTGCTAGCAGTAGGTCCTTGCTGTTTATCTATTTTAAATATAGTAGTCTGCATCTGTTAATCCCAAATTCCAAATTTATCCCTCCCCTGACCCTGATCCAGGTTTTTTGCTGTTTGTTTGTTTTGCTTTGTTTTTGTGATTTGAGGATGTGTTAAGAAATTCGGAATAAAAGAAAGCAGGGCTCCTTATAGAAATTGCTCACTGTTGGAGCCAGGGTAGGGAAAATACTAGATGAGCTTGGGGCATTCAGTAGTGTCACAAAGTAAAAAAGTGCTTAAAAGGACGAGGGGCATGAAAAAAAGCATAGGAACCAACCTGAAAAAGCTTCTAATGAGCAAAGCTAGAAGAATGTGAGCAACAAAACACAGTACAAAATTATTTTCTTATAAATCGAAAAAAAACAAATAAATAACTGGTAGGGAGGATCTGGGTTCCTTTAATCTTTGTTGCCCAGAATATGTTATCGAAATGCAGCAAGACCCTATGGTCTATGGCCCCCATGTCCTCAGCCTGACTTTTGTCTGTGGAAAAACTTTAGCCAAGGAATAAGTTTAATCAGAGAGTAAGAAAATGCAGAAACAAAGGAAAACAGTTAAAGGAGACCAAATAATAGTAGTTTAGTCATTAAGCATAGTCAAGGACCTTCAGTCCCTCCTCAAGGGCTACAGATAATACTGAGCCGTATCCTGTGAGCTGTCTTATAGACAATGAGACCCCCACCAGGTGGAAGAAGTGAACTACATGATGACCAGGCTGTAGCCATGACATAAGCTGCCACAATTCTGAAAACTGGCCTCAAGGAAATGGGAACAAACCAACCCTGGAATTGAAGACTAACTGTACCTAAAACAATCAAGATGATGCTGATCAGACCACCACACGACCAATTTCAAGATGACTGTCAGAGCTGACTGTGCTATTTCTGCATGTAGCCCCCTCCCTCTGCCTATAAAAGCTCTTGCCTCCTGATTCTCAGTGGGTGGGGGGGAGTCGGCCTTTGGACAGGAGTCAGCCCTCCTCCACACTCAACCCCACCAGTTGCTGGAATCTAAAATAAAGGAAACTTTCCTTTCCACCAACCTTGCCTCTTTATCGGTTTTTCAGCGGCGAGCAGCCAGGCCCCACTTTTGGTTATATTATGTTACATGGCAAAAATAAATTTGCAGATATAATTAAGGTTATAAAACTTAAGGAGACTATCCTCAGTTCTCCAGATGGACCCAGTTTAATCACTTGAGCCCTTAACAGCAAAGAGATTTCTCTCCAGCTGGGAGCAGTCAGACAGAAGCAGCAGAAGAGGGAGGCAGAGGGAAGATTCAAAGCATGAGAGGGCCTACCCATCATTGCTGGCTTAGAAAGGGACTATGAGTTAGAGAATGCAGGTGGTCTCTAGAAGCAGAGAAGGACACCTGGATGACATCTGGCAAGTAAACTTCAAGCCTCCAACGGCAGGCAACTAAATCCCACCGACAACCTGTGTGAGCCTGGAAGGACTCTAGAAAATAATTCAGCCCTGTATACACCTGCTTTCTGTCTTGTGCATCTCAGAGCAGAGGAACAAGCGGAGCTACACTATGTCCAGACTTCGGACACATGGAAATTGTGAGATGATAAATGGATGCTGTTGTATCCTGCTAAATTTGTGCAATATCTTTAAAGCATCAAGAGAAAACTAATATGATAATCATGAATCCATCTGATGTAAATAAAGGACAAATCTTTCTTACAAAACAGTTCAAAATAACAAATGTAGAAGAAATGTGGGAAATAGAAAATCATCATGAGAATACCACAATAATTGCTGTAGGTGAGACCAATGATGAATGATAAAATTTGTGAACAAACAGATGAGAAACAGTATAGATGCATAGCCTCAAAGTATCGCTCCCAGTAGACATTAATTTCTGGGGTGATTTTAACATGTCTACATATTATTTAATTATTCTCTCACCAGGATGTAGAGCTTAATTCCCCCTCATTATGAGCATGGATACTTAAATATTACATTTTAATTTTTGTTCATTTAAAATAATATGTGATAAAATATAATTAAATACACAGAACAGCAATTCTACTGAGGCTGGACAGAACATCAAAGAAAGTCCTAGACAATAGAAACATATAAAACGCAATGGGATGCAGTCTTACTGTCCTTTGGTAAAATTTGGGTCAGCAATTACTCCTAGAGTTTAGAATAATTGAATCACTAACTAAACAGATCAAAAAGATATCAAAGGTATCTTAAATCACACAGACTGGCAGTTGTTGATGTAAGCAACTGAAAATTCATTGCACAGCTTGAATCATGCTAAATTAATATCAGAGAAAACCAGGCCATGATGAATTAAATTGAGATGGATAACAAGAGAAACTGAGCATAATGTTAAGATAAGGGTAGATGAAACACAAATGTATTAAAATAACAAGTGTCTATGGCAGAGATTTGATTAAAAAAAAAAACCAAGCACGTGTGCAAAGCTGGTTATAAATATAGAATAACTAATATCAGTAACACACAAGCAACAAAGTTGAAAATATTCAAATAAATGAATCATAGGTTCAGAAGCCTATTTATTTTTCTTGGCTCTGGTAAATTTACCTCCACCTGAGGACTCAGGTTAGAACTTGCAGTGGGATTAATCTCTCAGGTGATGTTTTAGTAGACCCTGAACGTAAGCGATGACAGGAAAAAAAATAAACACTATTGCTTGATGGAGAGTGAAATAAACCTGTTAACCCCAAGAAAATAATAAAGAAAGGGATAGAAAAATAATGTGAAAAAATTAGTTTCAGCCATTGAAATGGGTTGGTTTAATCATTATACTAAAGAAAAATTAAAGCTTAAATAGTCATTCTTATCCAACCTTCCATAAAATGTTGCAAAGATCAAATGAAAAAATATAGAAACCATGCTTATGGAAACTTCCCTTTTTAAAAAATGAGGTCTCAAATATAAAATATTCTTCTTAGTAATAAGATGTCATTATCAATAATTTATTGAACTGAGAGCTTACTGTATTATTCAGAAACCCAAATCCCAGCTCAGTAGAGGAGCAAATACTCAAGAGTGTATTGGGGATTTTTGTAGGCAACTAACTAGATTCATGGCCACTTAACAACCTCTCTAAGTCAGCTGTAGCAGAAACCACTTACTAATTGATGAGCAAGTAATTTTGAGAAGAGTTAAAATAAAAAGTATTTGAGGCCCAGATTCATACAGTGCATGACAGTGAACTCACAGTCATGGTGGAGATAATCAGGCCAAGAAAGTACTGTTGTGAAGGTTCAAGAACATCTTACATATTCAAATTACCTCCTCTACAGACTGAGCTATAGTTAGTTTGCTAAATGTGAAAACAGCTGAGTGTTTTGAGGTCAAAGTTGACACATGATTTTCCTTCATTTATTCATTTACAAAGTTTACCAGACAGAAGTTTGAGAAAATATCATGGCACAAAGGCAAAAGCGCATCTATCATATAAATATATTAATACACACTTTAGAGCAATTCAAAATTTCTAATTTTAATAATACCACTCTGTGCAGAAGGTCATGCTCCACTCTGTGCAGAAGGTCATGCTTAAGAATTCATTTTACTAATACAGATTTAAACAGACAAAACGCTACCTGTTTTTTTGGCAACGATTCTATTTGTATTCTACAGTTTCAAG
The DNA here is from genome assembly GCF_963924675.1 of Phocoena phocoena. Lineage (NCBI taxonomy): Eukaryota > Metazoa > Chordata > Mammalia > Artiodactyla > Phocoenidae > Phocoena > Phocoena phocoena. The sequence goes on along the minus strand of NC_089219.1, from coordinate 180,192,244 downwards.
TGTAGAGTGTTTGACAATGTTCTACACTTTGGTTAAAACACTCATCTAAGAGAGTCTGATACTTTCCACTTTTAAAAAATGAAGAATAATTAAGAACAAGAATGCACCTATTTATCTCTGTTAACACTCAGGCTGACTCTTAGATTAAATGATTGTAATAAAAATAAACTATATTAAAAAAATGCAATAATTATTATGTAGGGAAGCTGTTACAATTTTTGGTTGAGTACATTTTTAGCATTTACAATTTACGTCCTTTGAGTTCTATGCATGATTTGTTTGGTTAATTGATTTTGTACATTCTTCCAGATTTATGTTTATTTATCTATTCATGTAATGCAAATGATGGACAGCTCATGAAAAGAACATTTAGACTTTGCCTAGTTGACTTGAATAAAAATAAGTTCAGGACAGAAGATTAAACCTTTGAGACATAAAATATATTTCTGATCATGAATTGTAATTCCTTAGCAAATATTAGAGGTTAAAAAGTTAGTCTTAATAATCCACAAGTGAATTAGAAATTCACATTTCATTGACTCAAAATTATATAGTATGACCAAAAGTCTCAACATAAAATGCTAGATGTATGATATATTCTTTCAAGTTAAATAAAAATGAAAAGTAGAAATACTGAAAATATAGTGATTTCTGAATAGCCAAGTCAATTTTTCACATTTTTTCCAGAAAATGGCATCAATGTGAAATGTATCAATCACAGTTTATATCAAAAAATTAAAGTTTGTGAAAAACTTATTTAAATAGCAATTTGTATTTCAAAAATTAAATGAAAGTAAATAAAAATTCTGAATGTAAGGATGAATTAAAATTTGTGATATATTCTGCACAAAAAATTATAATCAAATTTTACAGCAAAATGTATCTTTAAAGGTGACATAATTCATCCCTCACATTAAGGATAGAAAAAATAAATTGAAAAACTTTTAATATGTGTTGGATTTCTTGAAAGTTATAATGTCATTATGAAAATAGTAAATACTATTGAAGTTACAAAGATTACATTTCAACTCTGGTTAATAACATTGATGGTAATTAATAAGTAATATTAGATAATATACTATAAACTACAACATGCTTATACCATATATCCCCATATTTTATACTTAGTCATAGTTATATTGCTGTGATTATGATATACCAATATATTATATGTATGTGCAATACATTATATTATATGTATGCACATAATATTTTATCTATATGTAATTCAGTATTATAGGGATGATAGATTATTTAAATTTATGTTAATATATTATAAAATAATGTTTGTTGATCCCCTACATTTTGTTACACATTATGAATTTTACTATCATTATGTTCTAAAACAATTCAATGAGATATGGGTTATTGTAGCTCCGTTTTACATTTGTGAACATTAGAATCAAAATAACAATCTTCTGGCCAGAAAGCCCATAATCTGAGCGACAACATTGGAGTGAGAGAGTTTGACCAAATTACTCTGCACTTCTGACTCTCATTTACCCTCTTTGTATAACGTGTTTGTATAAAACAATGCATATTAATTTTAGGAAATAAGGTATTATAATAAGCCATTTTCATACTGTAGATAGATATCAGTTATGTAAAACACTTGAACAGTATGTTACATGTACTAAGCACTCAATAGGAGAGCCACAATTGTTATTATTATTATGATTACTAATTACTGTTACCACTTTTCTGGATCTTATTCTACTCCTAGCCTAATGCACTATCATTTAAAATATATATATATATGTGTATCTATCTATTTATATACATAAACATATTTGATTTTAGTCATTTAATATGTTTTATATAATATACACTGTTTTAAAACTTTTTTAAACTATGATGAGAGCAAACCTTTAGGGATTAAGATATTTGAGTAAATGACCGTAGATCACCCTGAAGCTTCTGATGTCTTGACCCAAGTTAAGATTGCCTGATTGCAGCACTACAAAAATGAAAATTGTTAGGTATTCTCTTTTGGGGTTTCACCAACTAAGAGAAATAATGAGGCTTACCATTATAAAAACTAATGTCTATAAAACCAATGCCTTTTGTCTACTAGTTTCTGGTTTACAGTAAGTTTTCCAGTGTTATGAACCCTGCTCTCTCTATTTATTGTATTATAAATGTCTTAGAAAGATTTAATTAAATTTTTATAAGTTTAACATATATTTTCTATTCATTATATGTCAATTATACACACATACACAAATATTTTGACATTTTCATATGTCACCTCCCCATACATTGTTAATAAATACGAAAAATGGAGTGGTCAAGATTTGTGAAGACAATTCTGAGATTAATAATACTGGGGACTTCTCTGGTGGTACAGTGTTTAAGAATCCACCTGCCAATGCAGGGGACACAGGTTTGAGCCCTGGTCCAGGAAGATCCCACATGCCACAGAGCAACTAAGCCCATGCACCACAAGTACTGAGCCTGCGCTCTAGAGCCCACGAGCTACAGCTAATGAAGCCCACGTACCACAACTCCTGAAGCCCACGTGCCACAACTACTGAAGCCCACGCACCTAGAACCTGTGCTCCACAACAAGAGAAGCTACCACAATAAGAAGCCCACGCACCACAACGAAGGGTAGCCCCCACTCAATGCAGCTAGAGAAAGCCTGCGCATAGCAATGAAGACCCAATGCGGCCATAAATAAATAAATAAATAAATAAATAAATAAATAAATTTATTTAAAAAATAATAATAATATTGGGATATGGAAGTAAATTATGAAAAAGAAAGTGGTTTTATCTCTACTGAGATTTCTGAAGTCCATCACTATTGTAACAGGATTATTGTCAAAAGTGTTCTAATTAAGTGGTTTTCTTGCTTCCACCGTAGAATGCATTATTCTAACATCCATACAAACTTCAGGAGAACACTGAAGAAAGCAAATCTAGCAGAAATAATCACAAAATATATACGAAGACGTTATACAAAAATTATATATTACATTTTAAAGAACATTCAAGAAGGCTTAATAAATGGAGAAAAGAAACAATGTTATGGATGAGCAGGCAATTATACTAAGATGTCAAATCTTTTGTAGTGAGCGCATTGATTCAATGTGACTCCAATCATAATTATGGCATCTTTTTAGTAGAATGTGAAAATTTATTTTTAAAATATATTTGGTAAAGATCCAAGGGTATACAAAACCCTCTGAAGAATAAAAATATGATTGTGAACAAGTTATTTTATATCTACACTTTTAAAAAGGCTGTGGCAATAAAGATATATTATTGGTTAAAAAGTAGAAAAACAACATGAAACAGAATTGAGAGCTCCCAGATCTATAATATATGAAAGAGCTAAAATTACAGGTAAACAGAAAAAGAGTGGATAATTCAATAAATGATGGAGGGAAAACTGATTATTGGGAAAAAACCTCCATCACACACCGTACAGGTATCTTAAAAATGAAAGTAAAATTTGAGACATACTAGAAGATTTGACAAAATATTAAGCAGATATGGATGGAAAGAAGAATTTCTTAAGAGACATATTCAAATCATAACAGAAAATACTGATTCATTTAACCACATGGATAATTCTCTCCCCTTGAGCTTTCATGGGACCCGGGAATATGATAGAACTGTGCTTCCCTTCAGTTAGTTATATTATATGTCAAAGATGATGGGAAAATCTCTCCCATGACTATGTATGTTACATAACATTCCCTTGTAGCCAACTGGAGGAAAATTCTCCTGCTGTCCTTGAAGTAAGATGGTACCTTACAATAGGGCCCCATGGCCAGGACCTGGGTGGGGCCACTAGCAACTGGCAGCTACTCTTGGCCAAAACCAGTAAGAAAATCGGGACCTCAGATCTACAACCATGAGGAATTAATTTTCCTAACAACCTAGGTGATCTTGGAAGGGAATATTTATCTACAGATGCACGTGCAGTTTTGGCAACACCATGATTTCAACCTAGTGAGGCCCCAAGCAAAGAGTCCATCTATGCCATGCCCAGACTTCTATCCTGCAGAAGGTGGGCATCATAAATGGGGGTTGCTTTATGTCATTAAATAACAAAAACCTAAAATGTAGGAGTCACTTTTAGTACAGGAAAAACTTTCAAAAAGCACTATGATATTTTTCTCTCTGCATCCACTTTACCCTCTCTATGCATTCATTATGACACTCACATTGCAACACAAGCATTCTGAATATCTATCTGTCAAATTATGTACAAAGACAGTACTTTATTCACCTCAGTATTTTTAATAGTTAGCTCATTTCATCATTGTATATGCTGTATATATATATATACACAAATAGTATGCACTTAAGTGCTGAATAATGAATGAATAAATATATAAATAAACAAACATGACTTAGGAATGGGCATTTAGGAGAATTTAGGAGGGAATATACCGACAGACTGAGTAATATATATCTATATGTCTGTGTAAAATTTATAATGATTATGTTAATAAATTCAGTCTTTGCTTCTTCTGTCAGTTTTAAAGTAGAGACCACTTTCAGGTATTTCTGTTTGAGAGTTATGAGCTAGGAAAAGACTAATTGTCAGCAGGTCTATGAATAAAAATCTCTTTAAGATAAAAAAGTAACCATTCCAGACTACTGTTTTTTGTAGAAAGGTAGAGTGTTTTTTGTTCATTCATCTAATCAAAGCAAAGGGGAATCTAATTGAATCCAAAGAATCAGATTCTCTGTGGCAAAATATTCTAAAAGCTCACTGGCTAATTGAAAATTATTTGTATCATTATCTCAGAAACTATGGTACTGTACAGATAAATCTGGGAGGGCAGTCCAGTTTTAGGAAGTGACACCACACGTTAATGGATTAATAGTTATGTGTATATCCAGAAAACATAAATCTACTGAATGAGATTGAGGATGGGTAAATATTAGCAACTATACTGAGGAAATTAACTGCCAAATATTGACCAATTCATTTGCTGTTTCCACCAATGGTCTTCAGTTTGACTACACATGTCCTCAAAGATTTTTATTTTCAAAGAAAAACGAATGGAATGATGAAGTAGAAAATGATATTTCTTGAACTATCTTGACTAAGTAAATGCTATATTATTATACAAATCCCATTTTCTCATGAGAATTGAATCTATGCAGGTAGTAGAGTTACACCAAAACATATAATCAGGGGAGACCTTCAAGATGGCAGAAGAGTAAGACGCGGAGATCACCTTCCTCCCCACAGATACACCAGAAGTACATCTACATGTGGAACAACTCCTACAGAACACCTACTGAACGCTGGCAGAAGACCTCAGACCTCACAAAAGGCAAGAAACTCCCCATGTACCTGGGTAGGGCAAAAGAAAAAAGAATAAACAGAGACAAAAGAATAGGAATGGGACCTGTACCAGTGGGAGGGAGCTGTGAAGGAGGAAAGGTTTCCACACACTAGGAAGGCCCTTCACGGGTGGAAACTGCGGGGGGCAGAGGGGGGAAGCTTCGGAGCCACGAGGAGAACACAGCCACAGGGGTGCGGAGGGCAAAGTGGAGAGATTCCCGCACAGAGATCAGTGCCGACCAGCACTCACCAGCCCGAGAGGCTTGTTTGCTCACCTGCCGGGACAGGAGGGGGCTGGAAGCTGAGGCTCAGGCTTCGGAGGTCGGATCCCAAGGAGAGGACTGGCGTTGGCAGGGTGAACACAGCCTGAAGGGGGCTAGTGCGCCACAGCTGGCCGAGAGGGAGTCCGGGAAAAAGTCTGGACCTGCCGAAGAGACAAGAGACCGTTGTTTTGCGGTGCATAAGGAGAGAGGATTCAGAGCACTGCCTAAACGAGCTCCAGAAATGGGCGCGAGACCTGGCTATCAGCATGGACCCCAGAGACGGGCATGAGACACTAAGGCTGCTGCCGCCACCAAGAAGCCTGTGTGCGAGCACAGGTCACTATCCAGAACCCCCTTCCAGGGAGCCTGTGCAGCCTGCCACTGCCAGGGTCCCGTGATCCAGGGACAAGTGCCCTGGGAGAACACAAGGTGCACCTCAGGCTGTCACAACGTCATGCTGGCCTCTGCCGCCGCAGGCTCTCCCTGCATTCCGTAACCCTCCTTTCCCCCCACATACAACCCACCCCCGGCCTGAGTGAGCCAGAGCCCCCTAATCAGCTGCTCCTTAAACCCCCTCCTGTCTGTGTGGGGTGAGATGCCCTCAGGCGACCTACATGCAGAGGCGGGGCCAAATCCAAAGCTGAACCCCAGGAGCTGTGTGAACAAAGGAGAGAAAGGGAAATCTCTCCCAATAGCCTCAGGAGGAGCGGATTAAATCTCCACAATTAACTTGATGTACCCTGCATCTGTGGAATATGTGAATAGACAACGAATCATTCCCAAACTGAGGTGGTAGAATTTGGGAGCAACGATATATATATTTTTTTCCTTTTCCTCATTTTCTGAGTGGGTATGTGTATGCTTCTCTGTGAGATATTGTCTGTATAGCTTTGCTTTTACCATTTGTCGTACGGTTCTCTCTGTCCATTTTTTTTTTTTGTATAGTTTTTTATTATATAGTTTTTAGTGCTTGTTATCATTGCTGGACTTGTTTTTTGGTTTGGTTGCTCTCTTCTTTTTTTTTCATTACTTTTCAATTTCTTTTTAATAATTATTTTTATATTTTAATAACTTTATTTCATTGTATTTTATTTCTTTTTATTCTCTTTCTTTCTTTTATTCTCCTTTTTCTTCTGAGTCATGTGGCTCACTGGGTCTTGGTGCTCCGGCCAGGTGTCAGGCCTGTGCCTCTGAGGTGGGAGAGCCTAGTTCAGGACATTGGGCCACCAGAGACCTCCCAGTTCCATGTAATATCAAACAGAAAAAGCTCTCCCAGAGACCTCCATCTCATGGCTAAGACCCAGCTCCACTCAATGACTAGCAAGCTACAGTGCTGGACACCCTATGCCAAACAACTAGCAAGACAGGAACACAACCCCACCCATTAGCAGAGAGGCTGCCTAAAGTGATAATAAGGTCACAGACACCCCAAAACACACAACTGGACACAGACCTGCCCACCAGAAAGAAAAGATCCAGCCTCATCCACCAGAACACAGGCACTAGTCCCCTCCACCAGGAAGCCTACAGAGCCCACTGAACAAACCTTAGCCACTGGGGGCAGAAACCAAAAACAACAGGAACTACAAACTGGCAGCCTGCGGAAAGGAGACCCCCAAACAGTAAGTTAAGCAAAATAAGAAGACAGAGAAATACACAGCAGATGAAGCAGCAGGCAAAAACCCACCAGACCAAACAAATGAAGAGGAAATAGGCAGTCTACCTGAAAAAGAATTCAGAGTAATTAGACTAAAAATGATCCAAAATCTTGGAAATAGAATGCAGAAAATACAAGAAACATTTAACAAGGACCTAGAAAAACTAAAGAGCAAACAAATAATTATGAACAACACAATAAAAAAATTACAAATTCCCTAGAAGGAATCAATAGCAGAATAACTGAGGCAGAAGAACAGATAAGTGACCTGGAAGATAAAATAGTGGAAATAACTACTGCAGAGCAGAATAAAGAAAAAAGAATCAAAAGAATTGGGGACAATCTCAGAAACATCTGGGACAACATTAAACAAACCAACGTTCGAATCATAGGGGTCCCACAAGAAGAGAAAAAGAAAGGGACTGAGAAAACATTTGAAGAGATTATAGTTGAAAACTTCCCTAATAAGGGAAAGGAATTAGTCAATCAAATCCAGGAAGCACAGAGAGTCCCATACAGGACAAATCCAAGGAGAAATATGCCAAGACATATATTAATCAAAATATCAAAAATTAAATATAAAGAAAAATATTAAAAGTAGCAAAGGAGAAACAACAAATAACATATAAGGGAATCTCCATAAGGTTAAGAGCTGATCTTTCAGCAGAAACTCTGCAAGCCAGAAGGGAGTGGCAGGACATATTTAAAGTGATGAAAGGGAAAAACCTACAGCCAAGATTACTCTACCCAGCAAGGATCTCATTCAGATTCGATGGAGATATTAAAACCTTTACAGACAAGCAAAAGCTAAGAGAATTCAGCACCACCAGACCAGCTTTACAACAAATGCTAAAGAAACTTCTCTAGGCAGGAAACACAAGAGAAGGAAAAGACCTACAATAATAAATGCAAAACAATTAAGAAAATGGTAATAGGAACATACATATCGATAATTACCTTAAATGTAAATGGATTAAATGCTCCATCCAAAAGATATAGACTGGCTGAATGGATACAAAAACAAGACCCATATATATGCTGTCTACAAGAGACCCACTTCAGACCTAGGGACACATACAGACTGAAAGTGAGGGGATGGAAAAAGATATTCCATGCAAATGGTAATCAAAAGAAAGCGGGAGTAGCAATTCTCATATCAGACAAAATAGACTTTAAAATAAAGACTACTACAAGAGATAAAGAAGGACACTATATAATGATCAAGGGATCAATCCAAGAAAAAGATATAACAATTGTAAATATTTATGCACCCAACATTGGAGCACCTCAATACAGAAGGCAAATGCTAAAAGCCATAAAAGGGGAAACGGTGACACAATCATAGTAGAGGACTTTAACACCCCACTTTCACCAATGGACAGATCATCCAAAATGAAAATAAATAAGGAAACACAAGATTTAAATGATACATTAAACAAGATGGACCTAACATATTTATAGGACATTCCATCCAAAAACAACAAAATACACTTTCTTCTCAAGTGCTCATGGAACATTCTCCAGGATAGATCATATCTTGGGTCACATATCAAGCCTTGATAATTTTAAGAAAATGAAATTTTATCAAGTGTCTTTTCGAACCACACCGCTATGAGACTAGATATCAATTACGGGAAGAAATCTGTAAAAACTACAAACACATGGAGGATAAAAAATACACTACTTAATAACCAAGAGATCACTGAAGAAATCAAAGAGGAAATAAAAAAATACCTAGAAACAAAGACAATGAAAACATGATGACCCAAAACCTATGGGATGCAGCAAAAGTGGTTCTGAGAGGGAAGTATATAGCAATAAAATCCTACCTCAAGAAACAAGAAACACCTCAAACAAACAACCTAACCTTACACCTAAAGTGATTAGAGAAAGAAAAACAAAAAAACCCCAAAGTTAACAGAAGGAAAGAAATCATAAAGATCAGGTTAGAAATAAATGAAGAAGAAATGAAGGAAACAATAGCAAAACTAAAAGCTGGTTCTTTGTGAAGATAAACAAAATTGATACACCATTAGCCAGACTCATCAAGAAAAAAAGGGAGAAGACAAATCAATAGCGTTAGAAATGAAAAGGGAGAAGTAACAACTGACACTGCAGAAATACAAAGGATTACGAGAGATTATTACAAGAAACTCTATGCCAATAAAATGCACAACCTGGAAGAAATGGACAAATTCTTAGAAAAGCACAACCTTCTGAGGCTGAACCGGGAAGAAGTAGAAAATATAAACAGACCAATCACAAGCACTGAAATTGAACCTGTGATTAAAAATTTTCTAACAAACAAAAGCCCAGGACCAGATGGCTTCACAGGCAAATTCTATCAAACATTTAGAGAAGAGATAACACCTATCCTTCTCGAACTCTTCCAAAATATGGCAGAGGGAGGAACACTCCAAAACTCATTCTGCAAGGCCATCATCACGCTGATACCAAAACCAGACAAAGATGTCACAAAAAAAGAAAACTACAAGCCAATATCACTGATGAACATAGATGCAAATATCCTCAATGAAATACTAGCAAACAGAATCCAACAGCACATTAATAGGATCATACACCATGATCAAGTGGGGTTTATCCCAGGAATGCAAGGATTCTTCAATATACACAAATCAATCAATGTGATAAACCATATTAACAAACTGAAGGAGAAAAACCATATGATCATCTCATTAGATGCAGAAGAAGCTTTTGACAAGATTCAACACCCATTTATGAGAAAAACCCTACAGAAAGTAGGCATAGAGCGTACTTATGTCAACATAATAAAGGCCATATATGACAAACCCACAGCCAACGTCGTTCTCAATGGTGAACGACTGAAATCATTTCCACTAAGATCAGGAACAAGACAAGGTTGCCCACTCTCACCACTATTATTCAACATAGTTTTGGAAGTTTTAGCCACAGCAAGCAGAGAAGAAAAAGAAATAAAAGGAATCCAAATCAGAAAAGAAGAAGTAAAGCTGTCACTGTTAGAAGACGAAATGATACTATATATAGAGAATCCTAAAGACGCTACCAGAATATTACTAGAGCTAAGCAATGAATTTGGTAATGTAGGAGGATACAAAATTAATGCACAGAAATCTCTTGCACTCCTATACACTAATGATGAAAAATTTGAAAGGGAAATTAAGGAAACACTCCATTTACCGCTGAAACAAAAAGAATAAAACATCTAGGAATAAACCTACCTAAGGAGAAAAAAGACCTGTATGCAGAAAACTATAAGACACTGATGAACAAAATTTAAGATGATACAAACAGATGGAGAGATATACCATGTTCTTGGATTGGAAGAATCAACACTGTGAAAATGACTATACTACCCAAGCAATCAACAGAGTCAATGCAATCCCTATCATTCTAACAATGGCATTTTTCACAGAACTAGAACAAAAAAATTCACAATTTGTATGGAAACACAAAAGACCCCAAATAGACAAAGCAATCTTGAGAAAGGAAAACGGAGCTGGAGGAATCAGGCTCCCTGACTTCAGTCTATACTACAAAGCTACAGTAATCAAGACAGTATGGTACTGGCACAAAAACAGAAATATAGATCAATGGAACAGGAAGGAAAGCCCAGAGATAAACCTACACACATATGGTCACCTTATCATTGATAAAGGAGGCAGGAATGTACAGTGGAGAAAGGACAGCCTCTTCAATATGTGGTGCTGGGAAAACTGGACAGCTACATGTAAATGTATGAGATTAGATCACTCGCTAACACCATACACAAAAATAAGCTCAAAATGGATTAAAGACCTAAATGTAAGGCTAGACACCATCAAATTCTTAGAGGAAAACATAGACAGAACACTCTATGACATAAATCACAGCAAGAACCTTTTTGACCCACCTCCTAGAGAAATAGAAGTAAAAACAAAAATGAACAAATGGGACCTACTGAAACTTAAAAGCTTTTACACAGCAAAGGAAACCATAAAGAAGACGAAAAGACAACCCTCTGAATGGGAGAAAATGTTTGCAAATGAAGCAACTGACAAAGGATTAATCTCCGAAATTTACAAGCAGCTCATGCAGCTCAATATCAAAAAAACAAACAACCCAGTCCGAAAATGGGCAGAAGACCTAAATACATTTCTCCAAAGGAGACATACAGATTGCCAACAAACACATGAAAGCTCAACATCACTAATCATTAGAGAAATGCAAATCAAAACTTCAATTAGGTATCACCTCACACAAGCCAGAATGGCCATCATCAAAAAATCTATAAACAATGAATGCTGGACAGGGCGTGGAGAAAAGGGAACCCTCTTGCACTGTTGGTGGGAATGTAAACTGATACAGCTACTATGGAGAACAGTATGGAGGTTCCTTAAAAAACTAAAAATAGAACTACCATACGACCCAGCATTCCAACTACTGGGCATATGCCATGAGAAAACTATAAGTCAGAAAGAGTCATGTACCACAATGTTCATTGCAGCTCTATTTACAATAGCCAGGACATGGAAGCAACCTAAGTGTCCATCAACAGATGAATGAATGAAGAAGATGTGGCACATATATACAATGGAATATTACTCAGCCATAAAAAGAAACGAAATTGAGTTATTTGTAGTGAGGAGGATGGACCTAGAGTCTGTCATGCAGAGTGAAGAAAGTCAGAAAGAGAAAAAAAAATACCGCATGCTAAAACATATATATGGAAACCAAAAAAAAAAACAAAGGTTGTGAAGAACCTAGGGGCAGGACAGGAATAAAGACACAGACGTAGAGAATGGACTTGAGGACACGGGGAAGGGGAAGGGGAAGCTGGGATGAAGTGAGAGAGTGGCATGGACATATATACACTACCAAACGTAAAATAGATAGCTAGTGGGAAGCAGCCGCATAGCACAGGGAGATCAGCTCGGTGCTTTGTGACCACCTAGAGGGGTGAGATAGGGAGTGTGGGAGGGAGGGAGAAGCAAGAGGGAAGAGATATGGGAACATATGTATATGTATAACTGATTCACTTTGTTATAAAACAGAAACTAACACACGATTGTAAAGCAATTATACTCCAATAAAGATGTTAAATATATATATATATAATCACTTTTGATTTCATTGCCTCTCTTCGAGTTTTATTTTTTGTTCTGTCTACAAAAGCTAGGAATTACTTTTTACAGATGAATGACTAAGATATCCTTACTGCATGAAAATAAATGAATTTGATCATCTCAGTGCATTTATCAAAATTGTGTATTAGAAATATTTTAAGAATATCAGAAGTCAGTTAACATACTCTGAATGTGAGATTATTTTTAAAAATTTTCTGGTGATGTTACACAATGTGAGTATTGATATCATGATGAAAAGAACCCTGAATTTAAATCTCTCTGCTCCTCATAGGTAACATAAGCAGCTCAGTAATTTTTCTCAAGCCTTCATATTCCACATCTGTAAAATAATTTTTTTCACTGAATAATAGAAAAAAATTATAAAAATATTTCAAAACACTTAACATGCTGAGTGGAAATATTCACTTCTTTTAAAGCAGTCTCTACAATTTTTGTAATATACCTCCTAAAACATGTTTCTCTGAATCAAAATAAAAGGTGTTAGTGCTAGCTGTTCTAAATTATCACTTTATTTAATTAATAAGGAAGTTGAATTTTATCAGTAGATTTTTAAGACAGAAGCTGCCAGTGGGTACTGAATACAAGTGGCAGAGGCTGTTTCGAAAGGAAGTAGTCACCTGGTGCCTGCTTCATACCAGGTTTTCATTTTCTCTCATTAGTTTACCCACTTCCCCAGCTTTATGAGTACATCTGCCTGGAATTACTCTAATGTGAGAGTGCGCTCTGTTTCTTGTTGGCGCCCTGTCTTAGAAGACTATACTTTTTTTTTTTCACTCAGATGCATGTTGCTTTGTGTATGTAAATATGGTTTCTTCATTTTCCTGTTTTATAAAACTCCATTTTATGGATTTATTATGTATTCACTAGCTAAAGAATATTTAATTTTTCCTGATTTTTGCTCTTAAACAAAATACTGCTCTTTTTGATGTTTATAGCAGTTGATGTTTTGATGTTGATGCTTTCTAGTATACATTTATGAGTTTCTCTTACATATAAAATGTGCAGTGGAATTATTCCATCATAGATCATATTCAGTGTGAAAGTGCAAATAATTATAACCTTTTTTTGAGTGGAGGTCTTTGATAATAAGCAGCAATTGGCATATGGAATTGAAACATTTTTACATCGAAAATGAGCACAACTGAATATGATTAAGTCAGAAGCATCCTAAACAACTGAACTAGTGACATGGTTTAATAAGTAATAGAGCATAATTCTACTAACTCCATATAGATGTCAAGCATGTAGCAGGCTACATTATGCAAAAATATACATATGTTAAAATTTATAATGATTGTTACATCCAGGGAAAATGCTTACAAATATAATTTAAGCCAGGAGCATGAAAAATATATCCAGTCTCTTTCCTTCATTTTTTGATTGTGTATGCTTTTACTTTTATAAGAATTCTGTAATTTCCAAATATTCAACAGTTGAGATGTATAATTTTATAATCAGAAACTTTCTCATTCTCTGCAGCTGCAGCCTAAGTAGATAGCACTCAGTTCTTGGCTCTCTTTCTGATCTTCTGAATATAATTTTGTCTCTGGGTGTATATTTTCATAGTTTCAATGGTTATTTCTGGTTGCCTTTATTTCTTCTGCGTGTTGCTCCAAATCATTAAAAGTAATTTGAAAGATCTTAAACATGTCACAGAATTACAGTCTATTTGTAGGAAGAGGGGACATGAGAAGACAATGAACTAGAACATAATATAATCAGGAGGTTCAATTTTTATCAGGGGAAAAAAAAAGCTTTGAAGTGAGACCAAACCTGAACTTCAATCCAATTTGCAAATGTATAAATGTAGGCAGGTCTGCTTGTTTTCACACCTGTAAAGAAATCTGAAGATGACAGTGCTTGCACTGTAGTGCTGAGCACACTGTAGATGTTAGTAAAAAAAAAAAAAACAAAAAAGCCCATGCTTTCAGAAATCAACAGAAAGACTTCCCAATTATGTGGACTTGGACATCAAAATATAAGGCACTTAAAATAGAGTGTCGTCTGTTACTGAGCACATTATTTAGGAATGAAAATAGTTCCAGGAAAATAAAGCCATGAAGATAGGAATTTGTTGTTGGTTATCTGACCTGAAGAGATTTGAAGGCAGGAGTTAAATTAGCAGTGAAAAATGGGACTCTTGAGGAACACAGCAGGCAGTATCAAAGACTGTTTTTTTTTTTTTACAATTTTCTACCTGAAGGTGAATGAAATAAAGCTGCTATGGAAATCCATGTATTAAGAGACAAGTGACTAGTGCAATAAGATATTATAGCATAAATACTGCATAGAATACTTTGTTTTGAGTTAGTTCTTTCTGAGTGCATTTGAGCGATTATAGAAAGAAATGGACAATGTCATGAATTTAAATATCCATTTCAAGTCATGATCAAAGAATGAGAGCATCTATGATTTCCCTGAAATTCTCTCTTAGCTCTTATTAGCCACAATGCAAATATTTCAGAAAATTAGACACAGATTATGAGTCTACACATTGCTGAATTACAATTCACAGTCTTTCCAGTCCTATAATTAGCAAACTAGGGTTTGGATAGCAGTGGGACAATATGGGGAATTCTGACGAATCTGTGTGCCTTGAACCTCTTTTCCTGGGGAAGCAATCCCTCCTTCCCATTCTAAAGTTAGCTTCCCTTTGTTTAATTCTCTCTAATGATTTCACTTGGGCAATTGCCTTGTAAACATCTTTCCTCAAAACTTACCTTTAGCATCTCTCATGGCTACAATACCTATAATTAGATTTAAATCTAAGTAGATCTCATTTGGGGGGAGATGCAAGTACAAAGTATGCACTGGGGTACAGCACACTAAAAATCTAGTATCATTTTAACAAGTTATGCTGTCAAGATCACGGGAGTACATGCAGAAATAGATTCTAAGGATGCTGGATCAGGGAAGGAGGAGCATTAACATTGAATTAGGCTGAGCTTGTCCAAATGGGTTTAATTACATATACAGATTAAGTATTCTGAATTCACAGTGTTAGCTTCATAGCTGGAAGTAGTTCTAACGATTAATTTGGTTTTTTGACTAAAGTGTGGCTTCAAATATGGCCTATATTAAATGAGTTTGAAAGAGCATAATTCCATGTAATATGTAGGAAGGAATCACGGAGCTTATGGGGATAGGACTATTGATGTGCATGCAAATTGCTTAACACCCAAAAAGGCATTTTCAGGCTTCCCTGGCGGCACAGTGGTTAAGAATCTGCCTGCCAATGCAGGGGACACGGGTTCGAGCCCTGGACCGGGAAGATCCCACATGCCGTGGAGCAATGAGGCCTGTGCACCACAACTATTGAGCCTGCGCTCTAGAGCCCACAAGCCACAACTACTGAGCCTGCACTCTAGAGAACGCCTGCCACAACTACTGAAGCCCGCATGCCTAGAACCTGTGCTCCGCAGCAAGAGAAGCCACCGCAATGAGAAGCCTGCTCACCGCAATGAAGAGCAGCCCCTGCTCGCTGCAGCTAGAGAAAGACTGCACCCAGCAACGAAAACCCAACACAGCCAAAAATAAATAAAGAAAAAAAATAAAGAAAAAAAAAGGCATTTTCCCTTAGATTTCACAGAAAACACTTTCTTCAAAAAAGGTATTGGGGGGACTTCCCTGGCAGTACAGTGGATAAGACTTTGCCTTCCAATACAGGGGGTGCAGGTTTCATCCCTGGTCAGGGAGCATGCCTTGTGGCCAAAAACCAAAACATAAAACAGAAGCAATATTGTAACAGATTTAATAAAGACTTTAAAGGTGGTCCACATGAAAAAAATCTTAAAAAAAAAAAAAAGTATTTGGATGTGCACTGAGGGTTAGAGTAGTGTGTGGGGATAATGTCTGAAAAGTTTTGCAATATTTGCCCACTGCAAGCAGGGAATAATTATGAGAGACGCCACTATTCAAATGGGCTCTAGTTCAATAGAATAAGTTCCTGAAGTGGCAGAAGGCAAGGAGCAAGTCTTAAGGACTGGAGACAAGGTAGGCATGTTTACTATAATGGAATTTGAAGCTGGCTCAGTAGACAGAGTATTTGCACCTGCAAACATTTTTGTCAGTGGCTAATTGATCATAATGAACTAAAGGCTGAAACAGATGGAGTACCTAAAAAATCTTACTTGAATTGTACAGGTAAAAATCCCTATGTCTGATGATAAGTGACTAACTTGAATAATTTCATGGGAGAATCATTTCCTGATTTGAACCGGTTGAATGAATGGGAAGCTATGTCTCATTGAGTAAAGACTCTGTAAACCATCTCAATAAGGTATTTTCTTCTTGTTTTCTCAACAGGGATCTAAGGGCATTTAGAAGAAACGGGATATTCAGACTTCTAGAGGTCTACCTGGCCTTAGTTAAAGGAAAAATAAAAAATTCTTGGAGACTCAAACTCCACTGTGCTACTTGAACAGAGAGAGGTATTAACTATAACAGAGTGAGAACAACTGATAAATGAAGTTCTAGCCTGGGTTTATCTGGTAAGTAGACTTGAAAATTCCAGGATTCCACTCTGAATTTATTTCTCCAGATCAAAAATGTATAGTGGACATTGATATAAAAGACAGCTGGCAGAATCTTCACATTGGTTCCCTGACCCAAGAGGACTATGTTTGAAATTGCCCCAGGATTTCATGCCCATGATTTATAGATGTAGGAAACTGGTATATGGCCATTTTGCTCTGGTATAATGTTAACTTTTAATATCTCCCTCTGAGTAATATGTGACATAAAATAACAAGCACTAGGGATCAGAAGGGCATATAACTTGAGGAGTCTAACTTATCTCAAACATTATTTGGATTTTGTAAGTATCCACACACACCATATTTTTTTCCAGAAAATGCCAATGATTTTGTATGTTTAGATGCAGTTAAAGTCACATATGGATGCCCCTTCTCTTTCTGTGACAATTCAGTTATAAATTAGTTTTTTCCTCCAATTCTAGGGATCATAGCCACAATTCATCAAACAATATTTTTCAAAAATATTACGATCTAGCTTTATTGAGGAGAATTTTCAATATGGCTAACAATGAATGAAATATATGCACATAATAAAATATAGGTTTATTAAAAAATAACAAAAGGCAATATTCTCTCCAAGTTCCAAAAGCAATTGGTATTATAAGTAAGAATCTTGACCTGAATTATTTAAGAAACAAGTTTTAAAATGATTCCTATCTACTTTGCTATATTTATTTCAAAATCTCACTACTGCCATAAACAGATGCTCCTTTGGACAAAAACAGATATTTTGGGAACTGATACAAGTGAAAATGTTTGCTTCACTTTGACACAACATATGATATAGTTCTACACTAAAAAAAAGATAAATATTTTAGAAAGTCACTGCAGTAATTAGAGAGTTCAGTTTTCTAGTCTATGCACTTGCAAAACTTTTAGAATGGATCCCTTTATTCCTTTTTTAACAATCATACGGCCAACAGCAATAAAAAAAGTTACCAATCATAAAATGTCCTTTGGTATAGTCAGGAAATCGGTGTGCTATATACATCATAACCAGTGAGGTATAGTATTTTCAGGAAAGGATGAACCTTTCAATGGATTTATGACAAAATATCAAGCACTGATATTTGTAAAAGAAAAGATGATCTTGGTGTGGCTGTCTCTCCAAACATATAGTAGCTTCCACAACATCGTAAACATTTTACATATGAATATTCAGAAAAACAATGTCTTCTCAAGACACGGTTTAGAAAGTAACATAAAGCCCAGCTCCTATAGATATATTCTTCGGTAATACAGCAGTCACTTCCTGACTGCACAGAGATTAGACTTTCAATAATTCAAGCATCTAAAATTACACCAAACATTGCAATAGTAATAAAAAAGAAATAAGACATTTTTATTGAAGGAAACTGCCAATTCATTGGAAGTCAACCAATATTTTAAATGACCCATGCCAATTTTTTCTTCCCTTTAAATCCCTACAAATTTTTAACAAATGGGGTCTCAAGGTAGACTGATTATTTCACAAAATAAAATAATTGTGTCAAGTTTGTATCTGTGTACCATAAACATACAATCAATCAATGGGGTAGCATATACCAGAAAATAGGTCTAGTTAAAGGTGTTGGGGCTGTTGAACACAGACACTTGACAACAGTACAAAAAGATTCTCCCTTCATCTCTGTCTTCTGACCATTTCAGGTAGTGTGCACAGTTAGACTGAGAACTAATAAAAACTATGTGTGTTTTTAAAATGCATGGCAATATTGATGGTGATTTTTCCAAAGGAAAGAACAGGCATTGATTTCTTATTATCATTAACAATGATCTTATAATGGGAGAAGAGTGAAATTGCCTTAGAAAAGTTAAAATATTCATTGGAATAGTTGTGATTTATTTTTATTATTGAAAAGATATACAACTATACAATTTATTTTTTACAAAAGGGGCAAGTTTCAAAAATCTGACCTATTGTCATATGTTGAAATTATTTTATAACACTTCATCCTTCAGGTAGGTGTCTTATTTGTTACTCAAATGTTGCTTTGGTGAATTTTTATTGAGGTGTAACATCCCTCCCTAAAAACTAAAAGGTACTGACCTTAAGTACACAGCTCAATGAATTTTTACATATATATGTACCTTTGGAACAACCATTTAGATTAAGGTATAGAATATTATAATCTTTAAATGATGCCTTTTCCCAGTAAATAGTAAAATAACCAGATATAACTCTCTTTTTGGCTGCTATCACTGATTAACTTTGCCTATTCTTGAATTGCAAATAAATAAAATGACACAGAATATGTCATTTTAACTCTGGCTTCCTTCAACATGCCTGTGAGATTTATCCATGCTGTTATATGTAGCAGATTTTTTTTTTCATTTTTACAGCAATGTAGTAATTTGTTTTATGAAAACATTACAATTTATTTATTCATTCCACAGTTAGCAGATCTTTGAGTTGCTTTTAATTATTGACTTTACATCATAAACATTTTTTAACACATTCTGATGCATATTTGCACTTGTGTTTTGAGCAGAGACCTGAGTATTAACTTGCTGAGGCCTAGGGTAGGAATATGATGAGCATTTTTTGGGTACCACTGAACATTTTTCCAAAGTGGTTATGTCAGTTTATAAATTCTTCAACGTGTAAGAACTCCCAGTTACTCCACATCTTGATCAAAATTGTACTTTAATTGCGTTACTAATTTTAGGTATTTCAGTGCATCTGCAATGTTTTATCTTTGTGGTTTTCTCATTTTACTAAGAACAAATGATGTCGAACACCTTTTGTGCTTATTGATCATTTGAACATCCTAGAAGTGCCTGTACTATGCTTTTGCCCATTTACAGTGGGTCTTGCATATTTTCTTACTGTTTTGTGGAATTATATGTATATTCTGGATATAGATGTGTTGAAAATTAACATAGTACTAAAAATGTACTATCATTTATGATAAAGTCAAATGGCTCCATTTTATATGGTGGGTACTTTTGTGTAATTTGTAATGCCATATTTTCCTAAGGTTATTTTTTCCATAGATGTATCACATTATTCTTGTAGCATTTAACATAAAGATCACCTTTTTTTCTGCTGGATTGGATGGCTCTTTTGTTGGTAACCCAGTACATTTATGTGAATATTTGGGACTCTGTTGCCTGATCAGTCCATTTGTCTAGCTTTGCATCACTCATATATTTGGTAATGCAAGGCCACCAAATATGTCCTTTTCTCAATATTGTCTTAACCATTCTATGTATTCTGTGTGTGTGTGTATATGTGTGTGTGTGTATTACTCTCAGTTTTGTTAAAATCCTCCAAAAGTCTGCAGGTACTTAGAAAGGGAATCCATTCAGTCAACAGATCAGGAGGAAGTATTAAAATGTTAACATTAAGTCTCACAATCAATGAATATCGTTTAGCTCTCCATTACTTAGTCCTTCCTTAATTTATCTCAGTAATATTTGGCAGTGCTCAGGGTCTAGGTCTTGCTCACCCAGTGTTAAACTTATTCCTTTGTATCTGGTAATATCAATGCTAGTTTAAGTGTTATCTTTTTCAATTAATTACCAAAGTGTGGTCACTAGAATACAAAAATAGATTGTTTTATATTCATTGTGCATCCAATGGCTCTGATAAATCCACTAATTAATTCTACTGTTTTGTTTAGAGATTAAATTTTTTATATGTTCAATCATATCATTTGCAGATAATGACAGATTTACTTATTTCTCATATATATACTTTTTGCTTTCTTATTTGACTGACTAGATGTTCTATTACAGTTAAGTAGATATGATGATAGTAGACATTCTTGGATATGTTTGTCAGAGTTATTTTAAAGTTCCTATTTGGTAACTTTAATATATGATTCGTTTGTTGAGCTGTTTCCATTTTTCGGTTTTTGTCTGCATTTTTGTCAGCATTGTTCCTGGACGCTTTTTTTTTTTTTTCAAGCCTCATGATGTTTGATTGAACGAAAGATATTTTGAACGACAAATTTAGAGTCTCTGTAAGATGCTATCTTTCTCTAGGTGTTTTCTTGTGGCAGGCAGATGACATAGTGCTTGATGCTTTGAGACTTGGTTTTAGGCTTTGTTAGGTCAGGTGTGTTTAAGGAGCCCTTCCAAAATATTATGGGCCTTGAATGACAGCTGATTGCCTGGCATGTTTACCAAGACATAAGACTCCTAAACATTGGTGGGAGCCTGAATTCAACTCTTTTTCACCCCACTACTTAGCAAATCAAATCACCCAGAAGTTTTCGGTTCTGAGTATCTTGGATTCTTAGCATACAAATGTGCAGCTTATGAGTTATACAATAAAGGAAGGGATTTGTATATGAATTTTGACATTTACCTTCCTGAGCATTTTTCCTCTTTAAAATTCCTCCCTTAAATACCTGACACTCTGGAATTCTCAACCTCCACTGTCTCTTATTTTCAGGGTAGTAAGATGACTTCATGTTTTTTAGCAATATGATTAATCTGAGAAAAAATACACTTAAGATGACTAGAACAATTATTATACATATCATGACGTATTAATCAACCTTGTACTGATGGGCACTTAACATGTTACCAAACCATTCCTTTAACTACAATATTGAGATGTGTCTGCTGTTTTACAAGAGATTTCCTTCTTTCTGATTTAAGTATGTCTATTGTTCATCTTTTAATCATCATGCCATTCTATTCACATTATTATTTTTCATATTATCTTTTTATCATTTAATTTCTTTGCTTCTTTTTCTTTGCCCCTTTGCTTTCAAATTGAATCCCAAAATATTCTATAATTCTAAAGTTTCTTCTCTAAAATTACTTGTAAAATAGATTACACTTACCCTCCGGTAATTCCCCAAATCCCCCTCCTTACTCTGTTTTAAATGAAGTATAATATACATAGTGGAAAGCAAATTGTAACATTACAACTCAGTATATTTTCACAAGTAATGACATGCATGCAATGAGCACCCAGATCAAGAAATAGAACATTACTATCCTACCAGTAGCACTCTGAATAATCCTATTCACAATGCCCCAGAACAGTGAAAATAACCTTTACACTATTTCTACTTTTCAGAATGTATATTAGATTGTCACCATTGTATTTTATACAAATGTACTGTGTTGCTTCCAGTCATTTGGATCTGCTCTCTTGTGAAATGTCTCTTTATATCCTCTGGCTTTTTAAAAAATATTATTGATTTGTAAAATTTTTTTTTTTTTTTTTTTTTTTTGTGATACGCAGGCCTCACTGTTGTGGCCTCTCCCATTGCAGAGCACAGGCTCCGGACGCGCAGGCTCAGGGTCCATGGCTCATGAGTTCAGCTGCTCCATGGCATGTGGGATCTTCCCGGACCTGGGCACAAACCCGTGTCCCCTGCATCGGCAGGCGGACTCCCAACCACTGCGCCACCAGGGAAGCCCGATTTGTAAAATTTTGAAATATATTTTGGATGTAAATCCTTTTATTCTATATACATTGCAAATATCTCCTCCCATTATATGGGTTACACTTTCAATTTTGTAATGATGTGTTTTAGCAAACAAAATTACTTATTTTTAATTTAATTAAATATTTTGGATTTTTTACTTATGGTTAGCACTTTTTGTGTCATGTTTGATAAATCTTTACATTCTCCAGTATCACAAAAATATTTGTATATATATTTTAGATATAAACATATTATTGTGTTGACATTTGCGTTTAGATGTGCAATCTATTGAGTTTGATTTTTGTATTATGGCTTAGGGACCAAGATATATTTTTTCTAATGTTACCCAGGATTACTTATGACAAAGACCATGCTTCTTGAATTGTAGCGTAATCTTTGTTGTAAGTAGGTCATGGTATGCAGCCTCTATCCTATTTCATTAACTTATTTGAACATGTTTTTACCAATATGCATTTTCTTGATTATCATAATTTTTAAAAGATATTGTTATCTTGCAATGCAAATCCTTGAGCATTGTTTTTCTTCTTCAAGATAATTTTAACTCTTCTTGATCCTACGGAGTCTTTGAATCCATGTACATGGTATATCCCTTCATTTATATATGTTTTCCTTAATTTCCCTTTGCAATGCTTTTTTAGTTTCCAATATAGAAGTTGTATGCATATTTTACTATGTTTATTGTTATTAGTTTCCTTTCATATATTTAATTTTTCATTGTAATGTTGGTATATAAAGATACATGAATAATATTTAATATTGATCTCAAATCATTGACTTTGCACAATTAACTTATTAATTTGAACAGATTTTCAATAGATATTTTTTACTGCCTTTGAAACAGATACTAATCTATAAATAAAACTTTCTTTTTTCTCTCCAAAATTTGCTTATTTTTATTTATTGCGCTTGCCTTATTATCCTGCTGGGAACTTTATTTAAATATTGATAAGGTGTTCTACAGTTTCTTCTCTGTAATGATTTGGAAAAATATAAATTGTACTTCAGTATTTTACAAATTTCTCTTATTTTAACTTTGAACTGAATTAAACTATATACAGAAAGAAGGTAACAGACATTTTTGATTATGTATCTCAATATATTTTCACAAATAAACATATGATGAGAACAAGATGCACAGAAACTTACCTAATTTCTCAGTCTTGATGTCAGGAAAAAAATTTCCCTAATTTTACCATTGATTTTAGATGCTATAGATGACTTTTATATATTATTTATCATATTAAGAAAATTTTCTTCCATTTTTAGAGTGTTGAGTTTCTTTATTGAATGTGAGTTAAATATGGTCAAATTCATTCTCTGCATCTTTTAAAATGAATAGCACCCATGCACACACACATGCACACATTAATGTAAAACAAATATTGGTGGTAATATAAAGTAAGTAAACATGTAGATAAATTACTATTAAATCACTCTAATATATGTTCCAGATTATACAGTTCACTGTTCACATATCATTCTCCTAAACGTTATGTTAAAAATCTGTATTTTCAGATAGCCAATAGGCATATGAAAAAAATGCTCGGGCTTCCCTGGTGGCGCAGTGGTTGAAAGTCCGCCTGCCGATGCAGGGGACACGGGTTCGTGCCCCGGTCCGGGAAGATCCCACATGCCGCGGAGCGGCTAGGCCCGTGAGCCATGGCCGCTGGGCCTGCACGTCCGGAGCCTGTTCTCCACAATGGGAGAGGCCACAACAGTGAGAAGCCCGCGTACCACAAAAAAAAAAACAAAAAACAAAAACTTTGCTAATTATTAGAGAAATGCAAATCAAAACTACAATGAGGTACCACCTCATACTGGTCAGAATGGTCATCATTAAAAAGTCTGCAAATAATAAATGCTGGAGAGGGTATGGAGAAAAGGGAACCCTCCTACACTGTTAGTAGGAATGTAAATTGGTGCAGCCACTATGGAAAACAGTATGGAGATTCCTCAAAAAACTAAAAATAGAGTTGCCATATGATCCAGCAATCCCACTCCTGGGTATATATCAGGACAAAACTATAATTCAAAGAGATACATGCAGCCCTATTTTCATAGCAGCACTTTTTATAACAGCCAAGACATGGAAACAATCTAAATCATAAATGTCCATTGACAGATGAATGGATGAATGGATAAAGATGTGTGAGTGTGTAACAGTGGACTATTACTCAGCCATGAAAAAGAATGAAATAATGCCATTTGCAAAACACTGATGGACCTAGAGATTACATACTAAGTGAAGTAAATCAGAAAGAGAAAGACAAATACCATATATCACTTAGATGTGGAATCTAAAATATGACACAAATGAACTTATCTATGAAAGAGAAACAGATTCAAAGATATAGAGAATAGACTTGTGGTTGCCAAGGGGGAGGGGGTGAGGGAGGGATGGATTGAGAGTTTGGGATTAGCAGATGCAAACTATTATATATAGAATGGATAAACAACAAGGTCCTATTATATAGCACAGGGAACTATATTCAATATCCTGTGATAAACCATATGGAAAGAAATATGAAAAAGAATATATATATGTAAAATTGAATCACTTTGCTGTACAGCAGAAAGTAACACAACATTGTAAATCAACTATACTTCAATTAAAAATAATCAATTAATTAATTTAAAATAAAAAGCTAAAAAAATAAAAATCTGTATTTTCTAAATTCCAGAGCAATGTAATGTTTGCTATTTGTAAAATTCATATATTTATGAATTACACAGTTACAAATTAAATTAATTTGTACTTTTGCTTCCACATAGAATGTAGTTGAAATGACTTGGAAAAATAATCACTCCTGCTGTAACAAATGGGAAAAACATTATATGTTTAAAAACACAA
The DNA here is from genome assembly GCF_963924675.1 of Phocoena phocoena. NCBI lineage: Eukaryota > Metazoa > Chordata > Mammalia > Artiodactyla > Phocoenidae > Phocoena > Phocoena phocoena. The sequence goes on along the minus strand of NC_089219.1, from coordinate 180,167,091 downwards.
ACTACTCTAGTTTTATATTATGGCTTGAAATCAAGAATTCCAGACTGAAAAATACTTTTCTGAAGTTAACTAAGAATCACTCTTTTTTTCCCACAGGGGCTTGGTCTGAAGATCTGTCTTGACCTAGGTAAAGTGAACACTGCTGAATGTGGAACTCAGTTATAACCGGTGGTGGTCATGCTAAAAAAAACATGGGCTGTTTTTCCCCATGGGCATCTGCTCACTTTGGGGGTACTGAAGGAGAACAGGGACTAGGGGAAACATTTCTTTTTTATATATATTTACAAATTTGTGTACATATATTTGTGATAGCATATATACAAATTAAATTTAAACTAGGATAAAATATTGTACTAAAATAGACTACATCTGTTTTGCCTGATCATATACCACTTTCTGTAATGGTCAATATTGTCTGATATTCTTCTAATAATTCTTGGAAGAAGCCAAGCTGTTCCTCAACACAAGCTGCTTGCACTGTCACCTTATTTTTCACATGACAGTTGAAGAGGTTTAGAACGAGTCTCCCCACAATGTGCCACTTTTGCTTGAGAATTATTTTGAGCTAAATGCAATCGAGACCCTGCAGGTTCAAGATAAACTTTTGTCCCCTCTTATCTACCTAGAATAATTTATATTGGGGGGTCTTTCCTCCAAAAAAGTTATTACCAGAGATAAATTTTATCTGAGTGGCAAACATCTAATTACCCAACATCTGTCCTTCTTATCATTCTGTAAATCCTCCTGTCCTTGGATGCCCCAGACCCCTATCCTATTCCTCAGCTCAGGATGGCGTGCACACCTTTCTGTCTTTGAACCTTTCATGTATGTGGGGTTGTGGATGTTTGTTTTTTCCCCTGTTCATTAGTCTCATGTTGATTTGACAATCTGAACAGCCAAAAGAACCTCTGAAGGGTGGAGGAGAATTCTTCTTCCCCTACACAGGTTTCTTTTCATCTTTAGACCTCAGCTATCTGGCTGTGTCATCTGAGGGCCCTTCCTTGTTCAGCCTACTTTTTTTCTTTTAATTTTCTTAAGTGAACTTATTACAAATTGCATTGATTCACTCATATAAACATTTTGTGAATGTTTCTCATACTGGAAAAAATACATTTTCGATATTTCGCAATATGTTTAAAAATACTATTTGATTTTTAGAATCAAAATGTCCTATGTTACATTCACATTTCAGGTGTGTATTATTCACTGAATTTTCGCCCGTGAATTGTCTTTTCATCACCTTTGTGTCTTTTACCTTTAGCTTTCTGAGTTATTCTCTTACTGGCTTATAAAGAGAGTTTATTTATTTTGAATATAGAGATGTTAAGGATTTGCCTGTTTCATGTATTACAAATATAAATTGCTTTTTTGTCTTTTAAAAGTAATTCTCATTTAACATATAATAGTCGTTAGAATCCATCTCAACAAATATCTCTACTTCAATAGCTTGTAGACTGTGTGATGCAATAACAACCTTTATTTTCAAGCTAACATAAAATATAATTGTTTTCATAAATATTTATAAAAGTATTTTTGTGTCCATATAAATGTTTATTTTTACCCAACAGTAAATATTCATAATTAAAATACTGATTAATTAAGACATTCTGACAACAGGTAAGCTATATTATGAAGATTTGAAGAAATAAACTGAGATTTAAGATTAAGAAGCAATTCACTAAATGGAGTCATAGTGTGTTCTTCCCTAGTGTTAATATGGCATTTTAATATTTGACCTAATGATTTTAATAATTATTTCTTTCAAAATATGTATATTACAAATTAAATGAAAACTAGAAAGTAAATAATAAAAGTTTTGATTAAATAATAAGCAGAAATATTACCATAATTGGTTCTTGGTTCGTATGCATGTATTTGCATAAAATATTTATAGTAAAACAATTATAATACACATAGTAATTTATAACTTACCCTTTCCTGTTAACAATAAAATGCAAATTTACTTCACTGTGTTAATGGTTGTCTTTATAGAAAGAAATCATTCAAAATTTTTAACAACATAGTTAAAATTGCAAATGACATATCTTCAAGTAGATAAAGATTTCCCTCAAATCACAAACTATACATTTATCTCCAAAACATCACTTTTAAGATGGTTTCTGAGGCAATAAAATTATTTGGGATAAAAAGGACAGAAAGAACTTTTAAAAACAGCCAAGAAAAATAATAGTGAGTTGTGATAATTAAGGTACGATTATATTAGAATGTCATAGCAAATTGACAAGTGTAAGTCTTTAAAATTTATACATGTAGGCTTAATTACAAAATTTAAAAAGCTGTGTCCTTTTCAATATGATAAATTATTTATATACATTTATAAATCATGAATGATTAAACAGCTCATGTCAGAATTTTAAAAGGAGTACAAATGTATGATTGTGTTCTGAATCACAGTTGCTTGATAGCTAAATGTTCATTTAATTTCCATATTTATTTAATTTCTTATGAAATTATTATATACTGCTTAGATTGTAGGCTTAAACAGAAATACACTCTGTGGACAAGAGGCTAATTTCAGTGTGCCAAGAAGCTACATCTTTAACATATCATACTGAGATCAAGAATACTGTAGTGTAAACTCTCCAATTATTAGAGCCCCTTCCTAATAAACATGGACATGGTTAAGGGTAAAGGAAGGGCTGAAATTATGTTAGTAGCAGGGGGCAAAGGAAGAAGTGATTGTGGCAGATATTCCACTGTCCCATTCAATTCACCATTTCATAAAAAATGAGCCTCTCTGCAGACAACTGCCATGAATCCCTTTAAAATATTAAGTAAAAAGCAATGTAGCTCATGAATTCACTCTAATTATAGGCCAGATTGGGGGAATTTTTCTTTATTTAGTGAAGTTTCCTTTGTTTTTACTCCTTAATGATCCAGAATATTCATGATAATTTTCAGTAAACATAATCTCATAAATTGCAGGTTCACACACATACAAACAAGATGCTCACACAATGTAGTCATAAAAAACCCCAGTTACTTTAAAGCATTATAAAACATATTTGCCATTGAGGATATGATCAGTATTTGATAAGAAAAATCACATAACTCCATATTTCATTTTCCTACCTTCTTTGAGTAGCAAGGTGTTATCTTGTTTTAAGGCAGGACTTAAAGGCATGACAGTTTCCTGCTGTAAGTTTCTGGAAATACAACTCTACAAGAAGCAAACACTTTCAAAGCTATCGAGGAATTCCAGCCTTCCAAACTTTATTTTTCTGAGTGTCAGCCATTGATGATAATCTACAGAGAACACAAAGTTTTAAAAGAAAAATTTAGTTTTAAATTAAAGATAAGGAGAATCAAAGAATACTAGAACCTGGGTGACCTCAGAGACCCAGGCCTTCCTCTCCTGAAATCGTACTGAAATGGAAACAGAGCCCCACAGAGTCCAAATATCTTGCTTGATAAGATATACAGTACAGTTACTGGCAAGGTCAAGTCAAGTCACCAGGACTCCGGAACCCCCTTGCAATATGTACACACATATGATATGCATTTTATATATATATATATATATATATATATATATATATATATATATATATACACACACACACACACACATTCATTTACTTATATGCAGAAATGAATCAATACCATGGCCTTACTGAGGACTTTCTTCTCTTCCTGCTCCTGCTAGGACTCATGAAGTTAACAAAAGTCATGTTTAATTGCTGTGATGATACAGAATACAGGCTGTTACATTCATATGCTTTTATGTATTCCTTAAAAGCACAAGAGGGAGGACATATGGGGATATATGTATATGTATAGCTGATTCACTTTGTTATGAAGCAGAAACTAACACACCATTGTAGAGCAATTATATTCCAATAAAGATGTTAAAAAAAAAGTGCTTGGAATGTAGATTTTTTTTTTTTTTTGCAGTACACGGGCCTCTCACTGTTGTGGCCTCTCCCATTGCGGAGCACAGGCTCCGGACGCGCAGGCTCAGCGGCCATGGCTCACGGGCCCAGCCGCTCTGCGGCATGTGGGATCCTCCCGGATCGGGGCACGAACCCGTGTCCTCTGCATCGGCAGGCGGACTCTCAACCACTGCACCACCAGGGAAGCCCAGAATCTAAATTTTTGATTGTTTTATTAAACTGACAAACTGGACTAACCACATAGAAAGAAACCCAGTATTTCATGCTCCTCTCTCCAAAATGTCAATTTCCCTGCTGTCTTCACTATGGGTTTGCCTTGACATTTGATAGCAATACTCTTTCCAAGAAGAGTATAAAGAGTATATATACTCTTTAAAGAGTATATATATATAAAGAGTATAAAGAGTATATATATATATATATATATATATATATATATATATATATATAAAGAGTATATATATATACTCTTTAAAGAGTATATATATATAAAGAGTATAAAGAGTATAAAGAGTATTTTCCCTTATAAAAATTCTCTTTCCTTCAAAGGCCTCAAATGAATATTTTAGCTTCAGTTCCACTTAAGTCATATACTCTTAATTTTAAATGACCAGCTTCATATTTACCCCATTCTGAAATAAGAAATGGAAGAAGGTATCTTTGAAACTCAGCATGCCTAGAATACATACCTTTTCCTTAATGCATTCAATCCTGAGTTTGAAATCTGTTTACTAATATTGAATGTTCACTCCCCATGACTGTTTTCCCTCATGTAGGTCAAGTAAAAGGAAGATAAACAGTTTCCCATTTGTGCTGTATTCTGAGTGAATCACAAGTGATTAAATTTTTACTTACAAAATATGTCTTATTTGTGGATGTACTATGTGCTGCTGTGTGGGTATTAGGTTAGTCTATATTCCTGGAGCATCTACTAACATTCTAAGCAGAAAGCTCACACTGCCAGTATGACTACTTCATGTGCTTTGGTTGTATTTTATTTGATTAATATTAGAAGGTTTGCTAAGGTAGCATTATGAGTGTGTAACCAAGGTTTGAAATTAGTGGCTTCTATAGGTTATAAAAATGAGATCTCTTTGTTGAGATTAGTAGTATAGGTGAATTGTTTAAAATATTTAGAAATCTTCTGTATCCCTGAATGGGCAGACCTTGAGCATCTTGCAAACCATGTAGCAGGTAACATTAAGAATGAAACCCAAGGCTTGATGACTACTTATTTCTGTGTCCAACCAATGGATCTAAGTATTGGTGGCCTCACAGCGTTCCTAAGGATAAGAGAATTCTGCCTCTAGAATACTTTTTCTCTTCTTAGAATGAATCATTTAAGTAAGTTTTGATCAGAGCACATAAAAAAGAACAGAGTCATTCTTTAAATCAAGTCTCCAAAATTGAATGCATGTAAGTGTTTTATATGAGCTTGCTAAAAAAAAAAAAAGTATGATTAACAAATATCAGCATGGTGGAAGGATTTGGTATTCGGCTTTCATTCATTAGTACCTGGAAGAGATCATGGAGAACTGTAACTCTAAACACAGGCTACTCCTATTATATATGAAAATGACTCAGGCCAGTTCACAATAGAATAACCCTGAAATCATACAAACAAAGTTCACTTGTCCCAAGCTTCCTGAATCATGTATTTAAGAAATATACAGAGAAGGCAGATGCTATCAAGTGTTTTCCTACGACTGACTGCTTCATGTAAACCTCCATTAAATAAATCCAGTATGTCCTTGAGATACCTGCTTCCTATGTTCAATAGGAATAACTAAACTAACACAATTATCTAAGGCATCAGTGGAGTCACGGTTGTTCACTGGGAATCATGTGAGCAAGCAAGGGGCCATGAAATCATATTTAATGGTTAACTGGGGCCTGAACTCTAAGTTGGTAATCCCCAGGCAGAAATCAGACATAACTGAAATCAATACCATCGATTTACCACACATAGTTAGGATGTTCCTGTCAACACAGTTTTACCTAAGTCTCTATTAACTGTGTGGATTCACCAAAAGGCAGGGATAAACCTTCTTAGTCCCAGCTGCACTGCCAAAGCACTGGGGTAGATTGACTTCCCTTTCATAATGAAAACAAATCTTCAGTAAAGCGTAGGTTCACAGGGAGCACTTTTGAGACTTACTTAAGTCCCATTTTTTTTTGTAACTTACAAGAATTTGGAATATTTGTGTGATTCGTTTATGTTTTTCATTGGAATCTTCAGTATAACATTTCCTTTTTAATAATGGGCATACATAACTACTTATGTTAAGTATAAAATATTGGGAAATTTTTGTTGAAAATAAAAAATGACAAATAACTAGGAAATATTTATCCTATATTTATTCCAGTTTTATTAATGTGTATGCACCTACTTAAATAACAGAAAAATCTTTTACTATTTCCACATAAATGTGCATAATTCTTAAACACTTCTATGACATTTATAGTAACAACACTGGTTTCTTCAACTGGTTCAAAGCTGTTTCCTCTAAATTAAAAAAATTATTCGTTAAGTCCTATATTATCAATAGATTCCCAAATTCATTTCTTATGAAAATATTCTTCCTCAAAGTTTCTCAAATACTTCTTTTGATTAAATACTCAAGCTTTACATCTTAGGAGAAAAATTTAAAGCAATTAAATAAAAATTGATTTGTGGTATTGCCTTATTTAGAATGTAAGTTACTTGAAGGCAAGCATAATATTTCCTGTAGTTACTAATATGCAATCAGTACTCTTTAATATTTGCAAAACTAAGTTCATAGCTAGTTTGCATAACAGATAAGAAAATGCATTTTAGGGCACATACTATTTTCTTACCTGTTTTAGAAATCTATTAATTATTTATGATACAAAATATATTAACTAGTTTAATTTAGATTGAATCTGTGAAAGGTTTTGCATTCCAGAAGCCTAAAAATGGGAATATACTTGTAGGCATTAGAATAAACCTAAATCAAGTGACACTTTATTTAATTGTATTAAGAAAGAGAAGTATTACCCCCTCACCCCAATATACCATTATCACTGCTTCGTCCTTCTAATTTAAGGCTCTGATTCTGATTAAAATGAAAATATTGAGATGGGTAATATTCTTAAATTTATATATAATATCAGAGGATTAAACTCAAATTCCTAGCTGGTGCAAGGACATGTGATACAATATGTGAGCGAGGGTGAGTGTAAGAAATAGAAATGGTATTAATAATTTTTGGAATAGCAAAAATAAGAACAAGAAAAAATACCAAATGTATTTCTAGGGTAGACAAAAAGTAAATATTTCTCGAATTTTAAAATCCAGTCCCCAAACTATGAATATCATTGATGTATAGCAAACTCTTAAAAAATGCAACAGTGCAATTTTTTGGTAGATTGATAAGAAAGTTCTGAGAGCTTGAAAGATGATTCTTTTGTTGGAATGATAAGGACTAGAAGAGTGAGGATACCAAGGGACCCACCAACTTTGAGGATTAGTTTCACATTTAAAAAGCTTTAGTGAGGCAGGTGTAAAGCAAATGAGAGAATAGAGGCTACAATTACTCTGACCCAGTTAGACTAAGGAGAAAATAAAAAAGTATGAGTTGGTTCATGACACAGGATTCACTTATCTTTTCCAGAAGCAGCCTCCCTGATAGAATGAAGGAACAGTCTATTGAAGACTCAGCTAAGATATCACCTTTGAAATATCACTCTGCAGGGTTGGGGCACTGCCATCTAGAATGCAGGATATGCACTGAATTGCCAGCAGCCAATGCATGGTGTACAACACTATCCAGGAGAGAATAGCAAAGGAGAGGACCTGCCCTCTACAGACTCACTGCTCCATTTGCGGTTCTCATTCCAACATTAGGGTGTGCTGGATTAGGAGTCCTGTTTCCTAGAAGTGAACATATCTGACAAGAGACATAGTTGGAGGACACTGCCTGGAAGTTACAACTACCATCTGGCTACTTTAAGCTCCAATTATCAACAGGTAAAGGAAGTTACATTATTGTCTGGGGCCTTCATCCTGAACTGCAATGTGGATATAGGGTTTTAAATACAAAATAGGGCAAAGGTAATATGTCTGGGGTCTCGTAGATTCCCTGGGGCCATCACTATTTGCATACCATGCTCAGAAATAACTGTCAGTGAACAATTATAGTAACCATAACCCGACAAATACAAGACCACTCAGGCAACCCAAACCAGCCTAGTTACTGGTTAGAAAGAAGGGAATACTGTGATAGGTGGTAGAGAAGTAGATGATGATTAACAATTACAGCCTCAGAACCAGCCTGCCTTAATAACTCGGAAGACTTTGTATTTGCTTTTTAGCTTTCTCCATTTCCTTTTTCCCTTTCTCCTGTCCTGGAATTACATCACACAATAAATAAAGCATCAACACTAAGTTTTATTTCAGGTTCTATCTCCTAGGGAACTCAAAAACATTCCCAAAGAACAAAGCAATATGAATAGATTGTAGGCAGTTCCATAACTAAATACAGTACAGAAAATGAAAACCTATTTAAGTATAAATCCAATAGGTGGCAGTCTGGGAAACAAAGACTTAAATTTATCTACATTAATCAAATATCTGGTTAGGTATAAGATAGCTATAGTCTTTACCGTTAACATTTTTTACGTAATCAATTTCTCATTTTAAACAGTTTTAATTCAAGTATATTTGAAACCCAGATTTTAAAAAAACGTAGAATTTCAAGCACAGAAATTCTACAGAATAGAAAGCACATCTTCTATGTAGCAAGCAAATCAAAGCATAATTAGTACAGAACAGACAATGGATCCTCTTTACAAAAGAAGTTGTCTGGGATCATAAGTGCCCTTTTAACTATTGTTCAGGTTACAATACACTTCATTATGCAACCTCCAAAGATTTTTCTAAGGTCAAGAGAAGTGACTCTGTGTGTGTGTGTGTGTGTGTGTGTGTGTGTGTGTTGTGTGAGTGTGTGTTGTGCATGTGTGTGTATGTGTTGTGTGTGTGTGTTGTGTGTGCTTTTTCCCTCAGCTTTCTAAAAGCTCATTTAAACTCTTTGTCCCCAAGATCTCTAGAGATTATACCCTGATCTAAGGGCTGATAAAAATTTTGAAGTTAAATCACCTTATTGTTACACTCCACAAGCAGTCACTGGTGCCAATAAAATGTATAAGGTTTCAAGCACTTCTTGATATTTAGTGTAAATACTTCTTCATGAATTGGGAAAAGGAGTCAGGAAATAGGGCAGGAGGAAAGGATAAAAGGTGCATTAAATAATCTTATGGACAATTTAAAAGTACTTCAAATAAAGCCCACACATTTATATGGATAAACTTGCCTACTCTTCATAACTCTCCCACATACAATGTTTCACTAACTTAAGAAAATTTCTGTAATATCCTATGTAGTATTTTGCTTTTATCTCTATCATCTGTAAATGTTACTCTATTATTCCACTTCCTGTTTATTCTTTCAATCAGTGCATGTAAATTTAAAGCCTAGTATATTATGCACTTTCTATTAAATACTGGATACTCAGTATTCCTGCCATAGTAGTTTACAACCTAGTAAGAACATAAGCACTTATTAAACTTGTCTTTATTTCATGCTTTTGTCTTAATCATATCTGTTTTGTTCACCACTATATTCTTAATCACCAATATACTGCTTGGCACATAGTATATGCTGAAAATATTTATCAGATGCATGAATATATAAATTAGGGGTCTGATTTTGTATTTGTTTGTTCTCTTTCCAAATGGATAGCAGTATTTAATGACAAGTTTTAAAAATAAAAATCTGAATTTACTCACTTATATAACTTCCAACTTTATTATAGGTTACATTTTACTTATATCTAGTCCATTTCTGCAACTTCTATTCCATTTCCTTGAATAAGTTGGCAGTTTCTGGTAACTTATTTAATTTATTTAATTATTTAATTTAAATTTATTTAAATTATTTACTTATATTATTAATTTAATTATTAATTAAATTTATAAATTATTTATTTACTTATTTAATTTAAAATATTTCTATTTTTACATTTTTTCTTCTCTTCGTATCTCATATACATTGCTTCCTCTTATTACGCAACATTTAAAGAATTTGTTTCTGGCTATTATCTGGTATATATATTTTTGAGGGACACTTTGAAAATCCAACTTACTATTTCCAAACTTTGTTTTTACAATTTTGCTTGAGATTGCACTGATTTTATACACTGTTATAGGGGAAATTAAAATTTTTGTAATATTGAGCTACCCTATCCCAAAACAAGGTATATTTGCTCCTATTTTTTTTTTTTTTTTTTTTTTTTTTTTTTTTTTTTTTATTTGCTCCTATTTTACTGTTCATTCATACATAAGCAAATCTTTTCCATGATAATAAATAGGGAAATTAAGTCAACATTAGTCCACCTGCACTGTTTTAGCATCTCAGACTGACATGTGACTCACATATGACACCAACAGAGTGATTTCCCATACTTCATTTTCCATCATTCATTCCAGGCTATGATGTCATAAGTAAACCAGAAAAGGCAAATGGTATATCTAACTTTTATGATTAGTCAACACTCACTTGGCCATAACTGAAGGGAAAAGTAACAGATCAGTATTATCCAGAAGCTTTCTCTGACCTGCAGATTTAATTAACTACTTCACGTATAACAAATTCTCTACTTTATCGACTTGTCTTTGTGTGTGTTCACAGCAGAAATGCCTCTGAAATCCTGAGAGATCTCCCAAGATAAAACTAATTGAGACAGATGTGACTCTAAAATTGATTTCTAATTATCTTATTTGTGTATAGCTTTTTTTGTCATTACAGTGATACTTTAATAATGAAAGTACTTTCTCTCACTCTCTCACATACACATGCGTGCTCACAAATGCACACACATACTGCCTTCCAGTTCTTTCTGGCTTGAAATATTTCTCCTGAATTAGGTTCATTCATTAATGGAATGGTTTATTCACTGTGATAAGTATACCATTCTAATGTAAGATGTTTTAATAGAGAAAAGTGAGAGGAATATGGGAAATTTCTACTGTCTTCTCAACTTTTCTGCAAATCTAAAGCTATTCTAAATTTCAAAAAGTTATTAGAAATGTCTTGGCATTAAGTATTTAGCTTAGTAAACCTATTAATATAAGGAATGTAAATAATAATATTTTTAATGGCAAACTGCTTGCATTCCTAAAGGTATACAAATGTAGTCATGCTATATTATTAATTGAACATACTGCTAAATATTATTTGCTAATGTTTTTGATTCAATATTTAAATATGAACTTAATTTATAACTTTCTTGTGAATGACATTTGCATGTGGATACTCTCTTGTAAAAAAAATGGGGGCACTGTATTTTTTCATCTAGCTCTAATAATTTAAATTGTATAATTATGTATCCATTGAAGGTTTGTTAAGTATTCACCTACAGAATAACCTAGGCATAACATTTTATCATCTTGTTATTTGGGGAAGGAGTATCAGATTATAATTTACTGACATTTAAAAATTTCCTTTTGTGATTTAGTCTTCTTAGATTACATATATTTTTAATCATTTTGCTAACATATTTATGAAATTTTTTATTTATTTCAATTATTATTTAAAATAATTAATAATATTTATAACACAGGGCTGTACAAAACATTCTCATATTGCCGTATTTTCTATCACTTATTTTCTAATTACTTTCTCATATTTCACATTACTAATTTTATTTTAGTTTTATCCATCTCTGGCTCTATTTGTTCATTTGTATAGACTAGTGATTTTTCCCTTTAATGGTTTGTTTTATTTGTAAATATTATACAGCATTCATCGAATTTGCTTTTCATCCCTTTTGGATTCATATAGTCATCTGAAAATAGAGCGTTACATCTATATTTTGCCACACTATTTTAGACCTTGAGGAGAAATGACCCAGCATGGGCCCTATCTTCATGGAGCCAATAGTCAAAATACAAGAGATATATCAATCACATAAGCAAGCAAAAAGTAAGTATAGATTGTGATAAATCCTTTGTAGGAAATATCAAGGATTATATAACATAATCATTTAATCTAGTTAGAACAAATGGAGGGGATAGGGTAAAAAATATTTCTCTGAGGAATAATTTTTCAATATTACAGAAATTTTATTTCTGACCGTGTGTCTAGAATAAAGAAGTAGCTTCTTTTTTTCACTGTTTGGAGATGTATACATGCATATTTTAGAGTATATTACTTTGATAAAAATTAAAAATAATAATATATATCTGCAATCAATCTCTTCTGAGGTTTTAAGTTTCTAGTGCCGATGGTAATATATTGCTGTAGATATTATTCCATTTTTTTAACCTGATAAATTCATTATTTAACTAATATATGGTAAAAATAAATTAATTCCACAGGCACCTTCAATGGGTATATTAGATGCATTTAACCTTAAAAACTTGTCTTTAGGGCTTCCCTGGTGGTGCAGTGGTTGGGAGTCCGCCTGCTGATACAGGGGACACGGGTTTGTGCCCCAGTCCGGGAGGATCCCGCATGCTGCAGAGCGGCTGGGCCCGTGAGCCATGGCCGCTGAGCCTGTGCGTCCAGAACCTGTGCTCCGCAACGGGAGAGGCCACAACAGTGAGAGGACCGCAGACAGTAGAAAAAAAAAAAAAACAAAAACTTGTCTTTAAATTACAATTAAAATAGATCAAAGTAATGCATATATATTAGATCATGAATGTGTATATATATGTGTATATAGTCATAATCTAAATACATACACATACCACAACAGAATACAAATAGTCTTTTTTAAGCCTGACAACAAAATGTATTGTCAACAAAAACTGCATTTAGAAATTTATTGTCTCCTCTGGTTTTTACTTCAGAGAGCTCCAAAGATCAAATGAGTATTTCAATATTAATTAACCTAGTCTAGATTTTAAAACTTCTTTGTCCTATTAAGGAAGTCAGGGTGAAGACTTGGAACTGATATACTTTTCTCTGAAATACTTACCAATGTATAAGGCATTTTAATTACATGTATTTTTTTGTTGTTTTCACTTTATGACTCATATCAAATTTCACTAGAAGCATTAATTTTTCTTCATCATTATGAACAACTATAAATGTTACTGAAAATGTCATAGTGCATTTACTATATAACATAACTGTTGTTATTTAACTTCTACGTATTTAACTAAAATAATCTAATGAGGAACTGAATCTGTTTTGTTAACTGTATGTATTATTAATTGTTATTATTATAGTCATTATTATAAGGAAGCCATGGCTATATTACCATTCATAATTGATTGCACATTAAAATATTCAAGTGCAATAGCCTTATAAGCATTTTCTCCTGGCACAATATGTGCAAAGAAGGATGCAAATTATGTGGTTAGTGTTTTTGCCAATTCCCTTTAGCAAAGCAAGCAGCTTGTCTCCCTCTTATGTAATGACCATTTTTAAGTGTGTGTTATTAAATTGAGTAATGTTAAATGAATAACCATTATAAGTTTAAAATTTTTTCATTTCCTCTATGAAATTTAAGCTGTGTTATTTAAGTACCAAATTTAGGCCAACTTAAAAAAAATCCAAGGTTTGTCACTGGATAAAATGTAAAAATTAATAATATATTAAAATGAACAAAATCTAGAATTCTATATGTCAAAAGATATTTTATCTTAATTGGTGATGTTTTATCTACACATTTTCTAATATATTTATGCTTCATTGTTCTTTCAAATGTATATTTCTTATTATGATGACATAAAATAATATGGTAACAAAAGTAAAACAATGAGAACATCAGCAAAACTCAGCCGAAGGAAGGTCACCTGATGAAGTGATGTACCAGACTCTAGCTGGAACAGGATATCCTCTTTCATTTTTTTTCCAATAAATAATACTTTATTATTTTACTTTATGTCATATGCTTTCGCTGAAAATATCTAGATGAAATCCAAAAATTACTGACTTCAAGAAACTAATGAAAATAAAGTCATATAATGCAGAATGATTAGGAAAGCATCAAGCATACAAAGAAGAAAGGCTGTGTGAATAGTGAAGGCTTAATTTCCACAAGTCACAAGAGGTGACTTCTAAACTGAAGTTTCATAGCAGAGGCAATAACTAGATAAAGCAAAGAGTGAGGTTAATCACTAAGGTCGGTCCAGGAGGAGTGATAGCCCAGAGACATGAGAGGTTTACGCATGCATTTGCTTTTCTTCAATCAGTTTCGCATGGTGGCAACATGAATTTTGAGGATAAATCATTCATATTAGAGATCAAAGAGTTTGCTCATTAGTCTATAAATGATCTTATATACTATGTTTAGGAGGTTAGATAAATTAGAGAATAAAGATTTCATGAAGAAATATGAGAAGAGTTACACAACACAGTTTGAGTTGTATAAAGAACATTTGAGCAACAATATGACAAACAGATTCTGAGGCTTTGAGATTAATAAGAGGAAATTATTGCAAAATGATTATTTTATAGGAGACCAAAGGGATTTGGAAACAGTAAGGTAGTAGAATTGGTAACTTGGTTGAATTTGAATATTAAAGGTAAGGAGATAAGGAGTCAAGGAGGAATCCAAGGTTGTGGTTTGACTGCCAGAGGATGTAAAATAGGAGAACATATAATCAGAAATAAAATATGACAAATTCTCATTCCCATACTTTGAGCTGGTGATACCTACACAGGTTACTATGTCAAAGAGGAAGCAGTTTTCACGGGTCTGTAACTTAAGAAAGAAGTTTGGGTTGGAGAGAGATTATATAATCATGAGCACATAGGTGATATTTAGATATGAGCACGTAGCACAAAACAAGATGACTGAAGGGAAACCCTGGTGAGTCCCATCATTCAAATGTCAAATGAAGGAAAATAGGTTCACAATGGAGCGGGATAAGGAACAGCAAATAGTTTAGGGGTTAAAAACGGTGTCACAAAAGTCAAGACTACAATTTTTGAAACAGATGGGAGTTGTAAATGGTGCCAAAAATTCAGGAGAGAGTGCATATATTAATTCCAAGAATTGTCTGCTGCATTGGCCACCAGGAGATTACTGATAACCCCAAATTGTTTTGTAATGAAGCCATGGTTATTAATGAATAGTTATGTGGGCTTAGTAATGAATTGCAGGTGATGAAATAAATGTATTGTTAAGATTCTCTTCTGAAAAGCTCAGCTAAGAAGGGAAGGTGAGAGATGAGGTACTGAAGTAATGTTTCCCAACTTTTTCACATCACAACATTCAATAAAAGTGATATTATTTGCATGGCACACCACAGAAAACTGTGGGGGAATTTAAGAAGACATCCTCTAAATGTGGGAATTTAGGGACATATGTAGGGAGCTTGTTAAAAAATATCAATCATGTTTTCTTTACATCATACAATTATCTTAAGAACAATGAAATATAACTTATTAGGAAAAGTACTGAAAACTGTAGTTGGGTCAAATGTACCAATGAAATCATTTCAGTATTTAATTTTAAGAAGTGAAAAATGTGAGACTGCTTACACAAACATATTTTTAGCACTGTATTTTCTTCTTAAATGAGTAAATTCAATTCCTGATCAAGAAATGTAGATCATGAACTTGAAATTATTTACCTTGCCTTTCCACACAGACCTGCTGCTACCTTGGACCACAGATTTTTATTGACAGCTGGAATATAAATTTTCTAGCAGCTCCATGGCTGGGGCTCTTGTCTATCATCAATAGTAGTGCTCTTTGCAGCTGGCTGCAAAGGTTAAGTTTCCAAACTTCATAGTCTTTCCTTGATCACTTTGGCACGATTTCTCCTGGATGTCATCATGCATACCATAGAGCATGTTTACAGAACCTGATGAGTCTTATGAAACCCAAGTAAAATGGTTTATTGCTAAAGGCATCTAGCCCGGGATATCCAAACTACTCGAAGTTCCTCCAGGTTACCCACTAGACTTTGGAGATAACTATTTCCAGTTGTATCTTAAATTTAATTGCAGCAGTCCAACTGGAATGTCCTTTCTAAAGGGGGACATAGAGTTGAGTATTTTTTGTTTTGTTTTAAATTAGAAAAATTTAAGAATATATGCAGGACATTATGTAATTTAGAAGGAAGATGGAAGTATTAACCACTGATAAAATTGGAGGGCAGGTGGGAAGGATCAGAGAGAATAGAAATTTGTTTGGTAGGTAGAAGAGAATAACTTAAGTGAAGCTCCAATTAATTGACTGGTGTGTTTGCTTGTTTTTTGTTTGTTTTTGATGAAGTGGTGATGCATTTGAGAATGATGGAGTGATGGTATGATAGAAGAATTGAGGAGAGAGTATTAAATACTTGGAATGACTTTTCGGAACATGGTATGGATAACTGAGGAGTGTTATATTAAGAAGTGCTAAGTGATGATGCAGGTTAGGAAAAATGAATTCCATGTATCACTTCATTGGACTGTGCCTGTGTTTGGGAGAGGGTGGTGGAGGTGAGTTTTAGTAGGTATAATGTGGGTGTGTGGGTGTGTTTATGTATTTCTTCAGTAGGATTTCCCATAGAAGTTAATTTCCATATGGTAGATCTTTAGGAGGCTTGGAGTTTGTTTGGGGAGATATGTTTACTGAATAGAGAGAGAAAGAGCAATGATAATACAGAGAGAGGGTTGAAAAGTGTGATCTAGGCTACTTTGGGAAAGAAAAAGGTTAAGGAGAGACATTAGGAGAAAAAGAGGTGACGAGATTTGGAGATACTGATGATGTCAAACTATGAGAATAAGGAGGTTTTTTTGTCCTTGTATTCAGAAATTGGAATATTGTTAAGCTTTCAGAATAAATATGACAAACATTAAAGCCTCTAAAGGAAAAATAATTAAAGACTCAAGAAAAAAAGATTTTACCCTTATTTTAAGCTATTTAATTTTACTATTTTTTTGTATAGGCTACATCTAACACTAAGATGCTGAATAAATACAATCCTCTTCTGTTTCAAAAGGAGAGAAGTGACTATTGATAAACAATTACAATAACGGCCACAACCAAGCCTCTCAAGATCAATGCCACGAAGCAAGCCTTTCTTTGCTGCCCGGAGAGGGGTCATATATCATTGTTCTGGGTTCCCATCAAGACTAAAAGGGAAACTTTCATAATGTCCCGAGCCCTTGATGTCATGCAAGTGAAGGAGGATGTCCTCAAATTCCTTGTAGCAGGAACCCGCTTTGCTGGCATCAGCCTGAACTTCCAAATAGAACAGAACATTTACAAAAGGAAAAGTGATGGTGGTACCTTTAAATCAGAAGAGAACCTGGGGGAAACTTCTGCTGGCAGGTCGCCCCGTTGTTACCGTTGGAAATCCTCTAGAAAGACCATCCAGCGAGCTGTGCTGAAGTCTGCTGCTGCCACGGACACCACTCGTAGCTACTGCTGGTCACCTCACTCCTGAAACTTCACTCAGCAGAACCGGGCAGCCTTTAAGGAGCCGTGAATTCCGGGGGTGATGGACCCCGAGGCTGACCACCGGCATGCGAGGCATTTTCTGTGAACCTGCCTATAGTTCTCTGGTAACACAGACTCTCCTTTGCGCTGTGTGGACACTGCCCCCAGGGCTAGCTCGAAGGAGCTCTCTCGGCCGAGGCGGCGTGCCTAGGAGTTCTGCGCATGCGTGACCCCCCTCTCCCATGAGCACCCGCTGGAGGTCACGCCTCAGCGCTCCTCCTGTGAAGACGCTGCGGAGGTCGTAAAGGAAGAGCTGGCTGCCGTCATGAAGGTCCTAGCTCTAGCTCCTGAGTTTCCGCTACCTAACCTGAGGTCGAGACTGGTCTGAAGGCGGCAGGCGCCATCTGTGCCTTTTCAGCGGTTGCCTTCTGAGACTGGAGCCTTCAGCCGGCCCTGAAGACGGGTCCGCAGCTTCCACTACTCAGGCCTCCGATAGGTAGGAATGACCACTGAGTGGTGTTTTTATTTTTAATTGAGGTATAATTGGCATATAACATTATACTAGTTTCAGGTGTATAACGTTATGATTGGATATTTATATGCATTTATGTTATGGTTACCACAGTTAAGTCTAGTTCATATCCATCACCATACATAGTTACAATTCTTTTTTTCTTGTGAACTTTTAAGATCTACTCTCCTAGCAACTTTCAACTATGTAATACAGTATTATTAACTGTAGTCACCATGCTGCACATTACATCCCCAGGATTAATTTTACAGCTGGAATTCTGTATCTTCTGACCCACCTCACCTATTTTACTCACCCCCTCTTCCCTTTGGCAGCCACCAGTCTGTTCTCTGTATCTAAGTTATGTTTGTTTTTTTCACTTAGCATAATTCCCTCAAGGTCCATCCATGTTGTTGCAGATGGAAAGATTTCATTCTTTTTTATGGCTGAATAATATTCATATATATGTGTATGTGTGTGTGCGTGTGCGTGTATTAGATTTTCCTTAACCGTTCAACTATAGATGGCCACTTAGGTGTTTCCATATCTTGGCTATTACAAATAACGCTGCAAAGAACATGGGGGTGCATATATCTTTTTGAGATAGTGTTTTTGTTTTCTTTGAATAAATACCCATAAGTGGAATTGCTGTATCATCTGGTAGTTATTTTTTTAATTTCTTGAAGAATCTCCATACTGTTTTCCATAGTGGCTGTACCAATTTACATTCCCACCAACAGTTCACAAGAGTTCCCTTTTCTCCACATCCTCACCAATATTTGTTATGTATTGTCTTTTTGATAATAGCCATTCCAATAGGTGTGAAGTGATATTTCATTGTGGTTTTGATTTGCATTTCCCTAATGATGAGTGATGCTGAACATCTTTTCATGTACCTGTTGGCCATCTGTATGTCTTCTTTGGAAAAATGTTATTCAAATCTTTTGCCCACTTTTTTTTTTTTTTTTTTTTTTGCGGTACATGGGCTTCTCGCTGTTGTGGCCTCTCCCATTGCGGAGCACAGGCTCCGGACGCGCAGGCTCAGCGGCCAAGGCTCACGGACCCAGCCGCTCCGCGGCATGTGGGATCCTCCCAGACCGGGGCACGAACCCGTGTCCCCTGCATTGGCAGGCGGACTCTCAACCACTGCGCCACCAGGGAAGCCCCTTTTGCCCACTTCTTAAACTGAATTGTTTGTGGTTTTTTGCTATTGAGTTGTGTGACTTTTGTTATGTAATCATCATGGATACTGAAATTCTCAGGATGATATGAACTTTTTTAATAACAAAAAAAATTTAATCCCAGGCTCTTGTCATATTAACATTGTATCTTAAGCCTGATGGTTACATCAGCAACCCTGTCAAAAAAGAATTTGGTTTTAGATCTACCTGAAAGATGTCCTGCTTGAGATTCATGTCACTTTACCTCCAAATCTCTCATGGTCCTTCACTACATATATGTGTGATGGAGGCTCTGATTCATTACTCTTCAGGTTGGATAGGAAATAGTGAAGAAGTTTCACTCTTTGTTACAGGGAACCCTCCTCTTTTCCCAGTATTCCACTATGACTAAATTCCTAGGGATTCAAAGTTTCACCTTCTGTTCTGGGCATTTTATAAATGTTCTCCTGGGTCACTGAAAAATATTTAGTCAACACAGGAAAACAGAGACATTGGCTGAGACAGATCTCAGGACAAGGACAGGCTTCACTAATGAGTGACATACAAACTTCTGTTGAGAATAGTCATACACAAGGCAGGAACATCTAGAACTAAGAAACCTTTGGCAAAGGTAAGCTACCCTGAGCTCAAGGATGGAGACTGGTGGTTTTAGATATTGGCTACTACGATGCTCCCTGGTGAAAATCAATGCTTGCTAACGTGGAGCTCTGACTTCCTTCATGATTATCACACCATACAGCCTAGTACTTCCTTTGAGGACATTTTGAAGCCCATGGAATCTTCATCTAGCCTCAAGGCAGAGAAAGATGACCTGGATCTATTGTAAAATATTGTCCGTTTTGTACTTGGACCACAGCTTTGAAATTTAGAAACCAAAAAAAAGACTAAAAAATGTATGCTTTTTGACTTCTAGCTCTAGTCTGATAATCTTTGCCTAAAGTAGTATGTGGCATATACTGGCTCAAGGCTCAGGGCAAGGGTAAGTTAAAAAAAATTAATAAAATACTCAGAAAGGACACATTGGTTAATATTAAATATTAAAAATATAATCTTACCATATGTATTGCAGGTAGGAAAAAGTTCATTAGGATTGTTCTGAGTTGATATAATAGAAAAGGATTCTTCTGAGATACTGTGTCTTGACTGATTAAGTCAAGTAGATAATGTAGAATCCTAAATCTCAAGGAGAAAACCTCTTTTTATCAGACTATAATAGTTTTTGGTTTTTGTGTCTGTTTGTTTCCTATTCTTGTAGGACCACTTTGGAGATGCCACATTCAATGTGTATGACTTGGTGCACAAGCAACTAAATAGGGATAGGATCAGACTGATACTTGGATGCTGGGAAGACAAACTCTGTTTCATAGCATCAGGGAAGCTGTGAAGCACAGCTCTCAACATTTTATTTGTCCTGACACAGAGCATTTCTACAAAGAATACTGACAGAAATACGCAGACCCAAGAGTCTACGTAGAGAGAAAGGCCGGACTTTAGTCATTTTGTGTTCTGGAATCTAGTCTTAGCTCAGCTCACCCTATGTCTGGGCACTGTGGTTATTAGTTCCACAGCACATCCTTTACTGACCAGAGTCAGGGGTGGATTTTTCACTTTGAACAGAAAATACCATATGTAATATAGAAAATAGGTACATGTGCACAGAATGTGACAAGTGACAGACTTAAAACATATTATGGATTTAATTTGAGGTAGAGCGGTGACTGAGGACTGAAATTTAGAACACTGGAGAAATATGTGAAAATGTTGTAGTTGGTTGAATACTTCTTGCAGTTGCAATATAAATTGGTCTTTATGAAAACAGATCAAAACACACAATAGCATCCTTGTTTTTTGTTTATAAGCCAAAAATCTGGAATGGGTGCCAAATAATTATGTGAAATAGAATTGATCTTTCTGCTCCAAGATAAAGTTGGTGACAGCAAAACAGAGTGTGACTCATGAATGAGAGTGAGGGAAAAAAATAGGATCCAACGAAATGGAAAATTTGATCTCTCTGCACTGTGAAATACCATACTGCCGGAGCTATTGAGCACTTGAAATGTGCTCTAAGCGTATAAAACACACTAGTGTTTAAAAACTTTGTGTAAACAAAGTAAAATATGTTTTGCATTAGTTACATTTTGAAATGATAGTATTTTGGAATTTTAGATATATTGGATTAAATAAAATATATCATTTAATATCACCATTATTTTTTTACTTTTTTAAAACTATGCTAATAGAATACTTAAACTTATATGTATATATATGGCTCTTGTTTGTGGTTCACATTATATTTCTCCTTTACAGCACTACTCTAGATTTTCCTAAATATCAGATTGAACAATATGGAATTTCATATCTTCCACTGAAAATCTCTAAAATAACTAAAAATTGGTTCCATTTTAAATTACGATCAAGTGGGTTATATCATGGTTTCTAGAGACATATGTCAATTCACTTTAGTTCTGGACCTAAACAGAAGCCAATAAGCCAAGGATTGAAAGGACAAAAGAGCTATGAAGTCTGATAATTAGAGATGAAAACCACAAAGTCCATTATTAGGTTTCTGGTGTTGGTTACTAAAAAATAATTCCTAGTACTTAAAAGAAATCTAGCTGAGATTCTAAAGGAGGTGCCTTGTGGGAGAAACCTTAGAACCATCAAAAATCTGCCCCTGCTATAGTCTGAATGTTTGCATCCCCTCAAAATATACATGTTGAAATCCTAATGCCCAGGGTGATAGTATTAGGAAGTGGAATCTTTGGGGAATACTTGGATCATGAGTGTGGAGCCTTGAGAATAGGCTTATTGCTCTTATTAGACTGCATAGAGATCCCTCCGCCTTCCACCAAGTAGGAATGCAGGAAGAGGGCGCCAGCTACAAACACGGAAGAGGGTCTTCACTGGAACATGATCATGCTGGCAACTTGCTCTTGTATTTCCCAGTCTGCAGAACTATGAAAAATGAGTGTATGTTGTTTATGAGCTACCAGGATTTTGTTGCAGCAGCCAGAGCAGACTAAGACAGTCTCTAATATCTCTTCCTCATCAAAGGTAAACAAACATTCAAGAGATATAATCCCAGTAAACAAACCTGGAGACAGCTAAATTCACTGACCTAAGCACATACTATTCTATTGGGCAGGGAATGTTTTGTTTTGTTGTTGTTGTTCTTTTTCTCCAGACTTCAATGGAGATTATGCTATAGATTATTTTCCCCCCAACTTCATTCTTTTTCCAAACGAGAGGTATTTTGTTTCACTCTGCCATTATGTTTGGGTGCATTGGGTAAGGTGAAGTTATCATTCATCCTCAGAATGACATGCCAATCAGAAATCACAACTTGCATCAAAACAGAAAGACTGTGTTAAAAAACTTGGAGCCTTATAAAAATGTGCCTGCCATTCTTTGGGAAAGGTTAGATATAATTTCCATTGCAGGTACAAACATTGTATTAGATTAGAAGTAAACATTATTGCAACTGAATATAACTTACATGTGAAATGGAATGAATACATATTGCGCAGTAAGAGTAAGATAAATTCAGCAGGTATATTTAGTTTTTTTTTATATATTGAAGTGAACTTTCACTTTTGATTCTTCTTGTAATATATGTCTTCCCTTTTCTTTGGGCAATTTATATTATAATCTATATGGTTATAGCTATCTATAAATCATGGTGCTTCCTTCCCAGGTACAAGCCTGCACCTAAGCATGTTTTCTTCTTCTATATCAGTTTGTGTAAGAGATTTATTTTTTAGTAGCATGTATTTATATGAATTTGTATGTCAGTATTTGGACTTTGCCTTTTCGTATAGGTACTCATAAAATCTTCTGTAGGAAAGGTAGGGAAAAATAGACAAAGGAAGAAAGGATAGAAAGGAGGAAATAAAAAAGGAAGGAAGGAAGGGAGGGAGAGAGATTTAATAAAGGTAGTTCTAGGAAAGAAAATTTCTGAATTTATTTCTGTGGTTGCATAAATAATTTTTCCTTCACATATAATCTGATAGGTTCACAGGAGTCAATACTGGTGATACCTCATGACCCCATGACTCCATCAGGTCTGTCTCTTGGCTTATCAGTAAAAGGTAAACCTCTCCCTATTTTTCCAATTCTTTGCTCAGATTTATTCAGTTATATGACTGTGTTTTTGTGTATGAAAAATCTGATTGCATATAAAAACTATGCTATAACTGATTTAAAGTTTGTTTTGGTATATTTCTTAGGCATGTCAATACTTACGTTCCGGTAAATGTTTTATTTCACTTTTGCTTAATGCATTCATCATATTCTTCTGTTATTTAGGTTACCTCAGTGTGTAATGACAGTCTTCCAATGTGTGAAAATTATCTCACACAATGTATCTGATTATACTAGTTCTAAATCTAAGGCCTTGTGGCAATTTACATTTGTGAACTGAATTTTCCAATTCAAATGACAGCTGTGTTTCAAAGTACTAACATATATTCCTCTGGTACAAAATAATGACAGTTATTTTCAAGTGCAAGTTACGACCACATTGGCTGTGGGAGCTGACTGTCAATAAGTTGATTTATTCCTCTTGCACTGCAGGATTGGAATTGGAATGTCTAGAGAATCCATGTGCACCAAAATTGAGTGAATGAGAAATATATGAGAGAGAATCATAATAGGGTTTTTAGATACAAAGAAAAAAATGAAAAATTAGAGTATGTGGAGATACACTACAATAGTTGGCTTATAATGAAGGAAACTTCACTTTTCAATTTTCTTCACAGTCTTAGTTTTATATCATATGAAATCAATGTAAAATAAGTGTTCTAAAACAACGCCTAGCACATGGTAACTACCAAACAGATGTTAGTCATTAGTAAGCATAAAGTAAAACTCACCTGCTTTGTTCAATTCTTAAATCTCAATGCAAATAATTTTATGTCAGTGATTAATTATTAAGATTTTCTGAAAGGAAATATGTTTCGTCATATCTTGAATAGGCTCAGCTTCAAGGTATGCTGAGAATCGACCTGCTTGTTGGTAAAGCAAAGGGCATTAATCTGGACCTGAGCATGGTCTAGACAAAGCTGATGCAAGCAATGTTTAGCAGCATACCATCACCAAATAAAAAGATGAGCTCAGGCAAAAATTTTCCAATGAAGAAAACTAAATGGTGGATGGATGTATTCCTTAAGATAACCCTAGTTGCTATAACAGACAGAACCTTAACATCACAGAGTCTAGTGTTTTCACTGGAAACATTTTGTCACAGTGTTTTCCGCTGGGAACTGTTTTCGCCACAAACAGTTTGCTGCACAGCTAGTCAGCCACCAGGCAATATTGCCTTAAAATAAAATAAGTAATTGAGAGTTTGGTTTCAATTGCTTGACACTGGTTTCATTTCTTTGTTGATGAAATATTCCCATTTTTGCGTTATATAAATCTTAGTGGTCTATACAGTGATGAGTAGACATGCATTCTTGAAACAGTGCATGATAACAACTATGTATATCAATTTGTTAGAAGGTAAGGTAAGAAAACTTACTGGAAGTATGAAATTAGAGAGTGTAAAGCCAGATTGCACACTGTACTAGAAAATGATAACATATCAGTTTGCAAATCCTCTGGTGATTACAGTCATTCCCTTCCACCCATCAAAACCAAAAGCTGACCAAGCTATGGCAAATATAAAATTCGTAACAGGGTTTCCCTGGTGGCGCAGTGGTTGAGAGTCCGCCTGCTGATGCAGGGGACCCGGATTCGTGCCCTGGTCCGGGCGGATCCCAGGTGCCGCAGAGCAGCTGGGCCCGCGAGCCATGGCCGCTGAGCCTGCGCGTCCGGAGCCTGTGTTCCGTGGCGGGAGAGGCCGCAGCAGTGAGAGGCCCGCATACCGCAAAAAAAAAAAAAAAAAAAAAATTCACAACAGTCTTTGAGAGCATTCATTATTAACTCCTTAGCTAATTTCAGTAACAACAGTTTGCTCTCCAGTGCTGTCTTAACCAAATCTATCACTCAATATTAGCAGCTGGAGGCAAAAGAAGAATTAAGCTCCTTCTATTCCCGACAAAGAAACAGTTAAGTGATTCCTGAAGAGTATAAGTTTCTTGAAAATGATGAAAATCTTTTGCTGTTTGATAGCGGAGAATGTGATGTAGACAGAATTTTGGTATTTGGCACAGAATCTGGCTATCACTGGATATGTGACAGTATACCTAGAACACACAGCAGTGTAGAAGACTTTCACTGCACAATACAAAGCTCAGTTACAGATATGCATCCTAGTGTCTTAATGAAGAAAGGAATTTTAGCACAAAGGAAAAAGTGCAACACCGAATGAGGAGGGGAAACAAAAAGCAAAAAAAAAAAAAAAAAAAGTATAATATTGTGAAGGAAAGTTTCTAAAGATAAGTGCTTAGTTACAATCCACAGAATAAAATCAGTTATTTGGGCATTATTGCCATGATTCTGAAACCGAGAAGGACACTGTGGGGCTCCTGGGCATTGAAGCCTTTTTGTCACCCATTTCTTGTACCCAGGACTCCAGCCTCCATGACCTTTCCTGAGTTCCAAAGGGCAGATGTGAACAGTAGCTAATCAAGGGAGGAGTAGCCA
This sequence comes from Phocoena phocoena, assembly GCF_963924675.1. Classification (NCBI taxonomy): domain Eukaryota; kingdom Metazoa; phylum Chordata; class Mammalia; order Artiodactyla; family Phocoenidae; genus Phocoena; species Phocoena phocoena. The sequence continues at coordinate 180,141,495 of NC_089219.1, read as the reverse complement.
AAAAACCACCTGAGGCAAGATTAAATGGACCAGAGAAAGTCATCAAAATTAGGAGACCCTGCACACATCCTAATCTTGTCAGCAACCTCACCCTTGAACTATTCTGTAAAACTCCTCATCACATCCTCCCGGGTTGGGACGTATAGTTTTTGAGGGCAGGAGCTCAGTGTGTCCCCCTTTGCCTGGCAAAGCAATAGAGCTATTCTTTTCTACTTCACCCAAAACTCTGTCTCCAAGATTCAATTTGGCACAAATTCTACACACATTTTAAATGTGTTCAAATACTTCTTGCATTTTCATTTTCTACAATAAAAATCTTTAAAAATTTTAAATTAATCTTTCCTGTTTCTGTACGTCCTTTCCAATGTACCTCTTTTATTTTCATTATTTTCTCTTTTAGGGCAAAATTATCTTACAATTAGCTGTGTGGCAAAACTGCTTGCAGAGAAACTGCTTATGGCAAAGAATCTTACGGCAAAAATACCTAGAACTGAAATCACAATAATGTAAAATGACAGGCTTGACATTTCTTACTTAAAATCCAGAGTTACTGTGTGTGTTGACATCTAGCCAGTGCATGTGGAAGAGAGTGGTCACTACATAGGAATTTTTCTGTACCCAGACTACACAGATGTATATCACATACACCCATATCCATTGACTAGAACTATATTACCTGCCGTGGTAATTTGGGAAATATCAACTAGCTATAGATTTAAAAGGAAAGGGAAATGGTGTGGAGTTTGCCAGTCTTGGCCAAAGGGCTTTAGGAAGCACTTATATTCAGAATTAATCCAGAAGCACTATCTTCATTCTAGATGGTCCTAATACTTTGGAATATATTCACAAAGAAAAGAATGTGCAGGTCGTAGGTAGAAAGGTTATAGCCAGATAAAAAGTGATTCAGAGGAGATCCCATAAGTGGATTACCTTAAGAAAAAAATTAAAAATCAAGAAACAAAGACTGAAACCTATTCCTGTGGATTAGGAAAATAATGCAGAAGTGTGAACAAGAATTTGGCTTCATGGCAAGGAGTTCTCAGTTCATATCTCAAATCAGATATTGGGCTTCAGTGAATAACAAAAATGTCATATTCCACTAACTAGTGAGTGCTTGAAGCAGAATATTCAGTGACTGGGCAGGACTGACTCTGAATCTGAAAGTGTCTTATTGCCTGCAGCTGAGCAAGGTCAGATGTCATGCTACAGCAAAACAGGTACCAGCTTCTGCTGACTTAAAGATGCACTAACGTATTCAGTTAGGACAGCACGCCAACGATGAAATTCACGTTTTATTCATTGGTAGCTCAGTAGCTAAACTCAAATTATATTTTGTTCTAAATATCTTGCATTTGTCTTATGAGCACAGGTTATAGTTTAAATTTTACATTAAAATATCACATTTTAATATACTAACTTCATACTGTAAATTCATAAAACTTATTTTAATTAAAAACTTGGTTAGAAAAGTATATAAATAATAATTTTTAGGCTTAGTCATTTTCACATATAAAATGAGGAGAATTAAAACCAATCATTTGTTTTGGATTTGCTATTTAATTAGTTGAATAATTTAAAGTTTAAGGAATTAGCAATGCTATAAAATACAAATTATTATTCTTTTTATAAGAAAATATAGTTTAAATGGTTCTGAAGATCACCTTTAAAAGAATTCATAATATCTAAGGGAACAACATATTTTAGTTATATCTATTTAAAGATGACTTAAATAGGTGGGAAAGAGTTGGCCCATTTGCTTCATAGGAGCTTATTAATGTAGCTGTTCCACCTAACATGAGGTCAAATATACTGTCCTGGCCACACACATATTATCAGGAAAAACTACAGGTGAATTAAAGATCACCAAATTTTGCTGTTACGTGCAATTTAGTGCACATCACGTTGATGCTGAAAACTCAGCCTCTGCAAATTGATGCTGAAAACTCAGCCTCAGTGCCAAATTGAACTTCGGAGATAGAGTTGTGGGTGAAGTAGAAAAGAATAGTTTTATTGTATTTCCAGGAAAAGGGGGGCACAGCAGGCTCATGCCTCTCAAAACTGTGTGTCCCAACATGGGAGGATTTGGTGAGGAGTTTTATAGCAATGGGTCAAGGGTGGGGTTGCTGATAAGGATCAGGGTGTGTGCAGGGCCTGTGCTCCTTTAATCTGGCCTCAGGTAGTCTCCTGATGAGCTTCTGGAGGTCCTCAAACTGTGATCTTCTCTGCAATGAAGAATGCTAACATCTTCCATTTGTTGGGGCTTTTAGTTCTGTAAAGAGCTCAAAGATATTGTTACCTGTATCCCTTCAGGTGAAACCAGGACCCTGCCCCAAGGCTGCACTGTTGTTTCTTGGCTGCTCCTCCCTTGTCTCTGCACCTATCCCTTCCCTGATTAGTAACTGTTTGAACCTGCCCTTTGAACTCAGGGAAGGTCACGAGGCTGGAGTCTTTTCCCTACAAACAAGAAACTGGGCACCGAAAAGCTTCCATGCCCTGGAGCCCCGCAGGGTCCTGCTCGGTTTCAGTGCCACAGAATTTATGTCAACATATCATTTTCTCCATATTAGTGTATATGTATATTTATCTGGCATTATAAAGTAGGCCTACAGAGGCAGAGGAAATACAATTTAGCAAACCAGTCAAGATAATATCCTAATTATTGAATTATTTACAAATTAAATTTATTTAGCACCTGGTATGTTTAAGTCAACACAAAGAAAGATGAGGATGAAGTTCTTACTAAGAATTTACTTCAAACAATAAACATTTCAAATGGGTGGTTTAAATACTTTCCCCATGAATGTAAATCATAGGAAAATTATTAGAAACAAGAGGATATACATGGCCTTACCCAGGGAGCTAAATTAGACCACCATTTGCTAAAATTCTAGTACAAGGGAAAAAGGCAAATGAAATAATATCCACATACACTAAACTACACACACACACACACACACACACACACATCCCACAAAAACATAAAATGCAAGCAGACAAGCAAAATTAGGCGTTATTTCAAGAGACGCACTAGACAACAATATTATACTGTAACAGATGCCAGAGATAGTGATATGAATAAGGCAAGCACATTCCTGCCCAGAAAGGTATTTGCCATCTGTAAGAAAAACAAATAACTTAAGCACAATAAGCATAATAAAAAGAGAGATGCAGAGAGACATGCAGCAAGTAAATGAGTGAATGAGCCTGGTCTGGAGCAGCAGCATTTAGATGAGACATAAAAGACTAATAGGAATTAGGTAACATAATGAAGGAGAAGAAAGAGAGCAAACGTAGTGTCGTGAAGGTTCTAAAGCAGGACAGAGCATAATCTTCAAAAACCAAACGTAGTTTCATATTGCTAAAGTGAAAACAGCTTGAGGAATTGCAGCTACAGATAAGACCAGGCATCAACAAATGTACAAAATCATGCAGGGTATTATGGATCGTTGTAAAGAGTCTGAACACCATCCTAAGGATCACGTGAAACAAAACACATTTAAGTAATAGAGTTCAATGATATAATTTGATTTTTAAAATGATGTCCCTCTAGTTTTAATGTGAAACTGTTGACATTGGTTAATAGTTGAGTTGAGAGACCAGAAAGAAACTTACTTCAATAGTCTAGGTAAAAAGAATGGTTTTGAAACGGACTGCAGTAGTGACAGTGGGAATAGAGAGAATGAGAGAAGCAAGTGACATACATGTAGAGTTGGACTGATCAAGTTTAGAGACTGATTGACTACTTGGATTTAGAAAGGATTAGATTTTGAAAAATGTGGCGGCTTTTTTTTTCTTTTTGGAATAAAGATGGTTAGTTGTACTGTGCACTGAGATAGGGAAGACTAAGAAATGGGCAAATTTGGGAAAGGACGTTTATATCGTTTATGAATCTGGTAAATATGAGATGCTCAACGGCGACCCAAGTTGAGATGCCTGGATGCAAGTCACGTATGTAAATCTGAGGGTGAAAAGGGTGGTCAAGACTAGAGACAACTGGGGTCACAGGAGTCAAAACAGTCACCTGAAGATGACATATAAAGTGAGAAGAGAATATACACATAGATTACTGAAGAACTCCAATGAATAATGGCTGGATAGAAAGAGAAGCCTGCAGAGAAAAATTAAAGGGCATTGCCCAAAGATGATGAAGAAATTCAGGAAACTCTATTGTAATCTTACCCAGTAGAATTCACTTAAGGGAGAAGTAAGAAAAGATCAATGCAATTTATTTGTAGTTTGTTTACTTGGTGGTAGAAAGTTAAAGGGGTTCTGTTCTAATACCTTCTTCCTGACTTTATTTTCCTTAATATTAACTAGATAAGGAGATCATCAGCCAAGATTGGAGAGAAAATAAGGATGTCAGATGTTTGGTTAGGAGTGTAGGAAGTTCAAAATAGAATAGGGAAATAATGAACTCGTTTACAAAACAGAGGCTCACAGACATAGAAAACAAGCTTACGGTTACCAAAGGGCAAAGGGCTGGGGGAAGGATAAATTAGGAGTTTGGGATTAACATATGCACACTACTATATGTAAAATAGATAACCCACAAGGACCTACTGTATAGCACAGGGAACTATACTCAATATCTTGTAATAATCTATAAGGGAAAAGAATCTGAAAAAGAATATAGATATATATGTATAACCGAATCACTTTGCTGTACACCTGAAACTAACACAACATTGTAAATCAACTATACTTCAATTAACAAAAAAAAAGGATCAGGAAAACCAGGAATACTGATCTAGGATTAGAGTTTTGCTTTGTAGGAGTAGTAAAAAGATATAGGGCTAAGGACATTTAGTAGGTCATCAAAGGATATGTTCAGGCTGACTGTGGATCCTTAGCTGAATGAGATCAGAAGAACAATGCATTAACTTGGAAGTTCAGTTCACATGGGGATAGTTAAGTGTGGAAGCAGGTGGGATGGCAGGGTCTGCTCAGACAGTGTGACAGCTGCCTTAGAGATATCAGAGCTTAGACAGTATTGATCAGTGGTAAATTCTGGGGTGTGACCATGGGGATGGCAACAAATAAAGAGTGCAGAAGAGGACTTTTGACTTTGAATCTTAATCACAGAATCTTGACTAGAGAGCTGAGAGGACAGATTGTTATATGACTGGTCAGCATAGAGAGACTATGAGTCAAGAACCAGATATCAATGAATGAAAATGTGTGTTTGGTCAATTTATAGAATATAGCAATGAGGAGTGGTAGAGAGCACTATAGAAAAAATGAACTAAAACGACGAGTAGTGTTTTAAATAGTGAGATAATTATTGTCTGGAGGTAAAATTGATGAGTTAAAAAGATGCTAAGTTTACTTCCCTTCATATAGAGGATCAGTAAGAATAAATATTTTATATCTAAACGAACTGCAAAAGATAATGTCACCTTATAGCTGGGCCACATTTTTAATTAAGACATGAAATATGGGGAATATTCAGTAAGTTATTTCAGATATAGGAAAGTTTTTGTTCATGAAGTAAGAATTCTGGGACTCATAATGAACTGAAAGTGATGCCAGAATTTGGAGTTTTGTACAAGAGAAATGAAAGGGAGAACCTCCTATAAAGATTTTCTATTATGGGTGTTTATTCAGGAAAAACCAAACTTTAGTTAATTTTGACATTTTATTGGAGGTAAGTGGTCAAATAGTTATCCTTCAAAGAATGAAACTGACATGTTTTCATGCACAAAAATTGTAGATTTCTATTTTTAGAGGGCATCCATTTTTCATGCAATTTATTCTCCCAACTACCATCCCAGATATCCTTATATATGGGGAGCAAATATTAATATAAAGTATCAAATAATTAGATTATAATATGAAAAAACAATCGAGGCCCCAAATATTTACTCCACAGAAAGACTTACATTTATGCTGTTCATCATTTGCATTTTGGTAAAAAAAAATATGCTTTTCAAGATGTTTCAAATATCAAATTTTAGAAAGTTATGACTGTTTTTCTTTATTAATGTAGCAATAACATATTTTGTTACCAGATATTTAATTGCTCATGTTTTACATGATTATGGAATTTACATTTGATTTCATTAAACCAACATCCTTATGTTAGAGTTAACATTATTTTTAACCACTGACAGTTTTCATATGAAATTATGTTGTTATTTTGGTAAATAATACTTTTATGTATTGGGTTGGCCAAAAGGTTTGTTCGTTTTTTTCTGTAAGATGGCTCTAGTAGCACTTAATTGTCTTTAACTTCATTCAAAACAATTTTGTTAGATTGTATGTGGCAGATGTCATATCAACATGCATTTAAAAAAAGACATTAAAATTGGTGATGATTTGTGTAGCCATCTTAGTATTGAAGATGGAAGAAAAAAAGCAACATTTTCAGCCTATTCTTTATTATTTCAAGACAGGTAAAAACGCAACTGAATCGCAAAAAAAAGATTTGTGAGGTGTATGGAGAAGGTGTTGTCACTGATTGAACGTGTCAAAAGTGGTTTGTGAAGTTTCGTGCTGGAAATTTCTCTCTGGACAATGCTCCATGGTCGGGTAGACCAGTTGAAGTTGATAGCAATCAAACTGAGACCTTCATTGAGAACAATCAATGTTTTACCATGTGGGAGATAGCCAACATACTCAAAATATCCAAATCAAGCATTGAAAATCATTTGCACCAGCTTGGCTATGTGAATCTTTTTGATGTTTGGGTTCCACATAAGTTAAGCGAAGAAAACCTTCTTGACCATATTTCCACGTGTGATTCTCTACTGAAACGCAATGAAAACATTCCATTTTTAAAACAAATTGTGACAGATGATGAAAAACGAATACTGTGCAATAATGTGGAATGGAACAGATCGTGGAGCAAGTGAACATTCCATTTTAAAACAAATTGTGACAGGTGATGAAAAGCGAATACTGTACAATAATGTGGAATGGAATAGATCGTGGAACAAGTGAAATGAACCACCACCAACCACACCAAAGGCCGGTCTTCATCCAAAGCAGGTGATGTTGTGTATATGGTGAGATTGGAAGGGAATCCTCTATTATGAGCTCCTTCTGGAAAAGCAAACAATTCCAACAAGTACTGCTCCCAATTAGACCAACTGAAAGCAGCACTTGATGAAAAGCATCCAGAATATGTCAACAGAAAACACATTAATCTTCCATCAGGATAACGCAAGACTGCATATAACTTACAACTTGGCTGGGAAGTTCTGATTCATCCACTGTATTCACCAGACATTGCACCTTTGGATTTCCATTGATTTCTGTCTTTACAAAATTCTCTTAATGGAAAAAAATTTCAATTCCCTGGAAGACTGTAAAAGGCACCTGGAACAGTTCTTTGCTCAAAAAGATAAAAAGTTTTGGGAAGATAGAATTATGAAGTTGCCTGAAAAAATGGCGAAAGGTCATGGAACAAAAGGGTGAATACGTTGTTCAATAAAGTTCTTGGTGAAAATGAAAAAATGTGTCCTTTATTTTTACTTAAAAACCAAAGGCACTTTTTGGCCAACCCAATACTTCTGATTAGATTCTATACATCCTTCCAGTTACAGCAATATATATATATATATATATATATATATATATATATATGTGTGTGTGTGTGTGTGTGTGTGTGTGTGTGTATATATATAGTTAGATAAAGGCTTCTTCAAAAATATTACATTCTTCATATTTTCTAATAAAATAGTGTTTGACATTTATAAATTATATTCTCTTCTATAGTAAATAGTGATTCAAAGAAAAATACATGCTACTTTTTTCTTCAACATTCAAACTATTCAAAAATCTATTTTGAAATATAAATATACAACGCATTATCTACTTCAGAATAAAATATAAAGCCAGAGAACAGAAGAAGAACTTTCAAAGGGTACTGACAAGTATCACCCAAAATAGTGCAGAAGCGGGAAAAAGAGAGTTTGGTGTTATGTGAATGTTGTAGTTAATAACATTGAATGTCACCAGCCAGTCAAATAAGAACTGAAATATTTATTGAATTTAGCAAGAACAAAATATTTGCAGTCTTGGCAACAGCAGTTGATGTGTGTTGAAGAGGATTTTTTTTTGAGCTGCAATTGTAAGTTAATGAGTTACTGGGAGTCGCAGAAATAGAGGAAGCAAATGGAAAGTAGAAATATGTTTAAAAGAGGAGAGATACAGGTTTAGCTACTGTGTTAATTTTGACTCAGTCACACATGTACATATTCTCAAAAGTGTGCTGTATATACATCCTCAGAAGAGAGATAAGGTGATGATTTTGAAGACGGTTCAAGTAAAGACTATTTTTCTGTAGTTAATATATTCGACTGATGTTTATCAAATTACTGTTTGTTCTAAACAGCATTCAAGGCTCTAGGAATTCATAAAAAATAAAATCTATGTGAACAAAGTCCTAATTCTTGTAAAGATTACATTCTGGTGTTTGGGAGACAAATGGTATTATATAATTATATAATATTAAATCATATGTATTATATCTGTATAAAATGAGGTGATGAGATGTGCTATGAAAATAGGTAAAGTAGAATAAGGGGATATAAGGAGTGGAATATTGCTTATGAGTCTTATGAGAAAATTATCTGGAAAGCTTATATTTCAGCAGGACCTGAAGAAAGTTGAGGCATGAGTTATAAAGATCTTTAGAGGAAAAGAATTCTAAAAAGAGCGAAATGCAAAGGCCCTCGGGTGAAGGCATGTTTGCTGTGAGAGGGAAAGGAAAGTTCCTGGAATAACAAAAAGCCTAGATTTTTAAGGCTTTTAGGAACTTTAGGTTTTACTCTGAAAGAGATGCAGAGCCATTGTAGAGGCTCAAACTACTGTATGTTTTGATCAGGAGTGATGTCTTTCAACATTTAGACAAAGATCCATCCTCGCTTCCGCATTAAAGAGAAACTGGTGGGACAAGGTTGGAAAAGGAGAGACCTGTCAGAAAACTCTTGCAGTAACTATTCCAGGGTAGACATTGCAAAGTGGAAATGAGTCAGAGGAGATATTTTGAAAGAGGTGCGGGTAGGAGTAGTTGTTGATCCTTTGAATGAAACAGAGAGAGGAAACGAGAATGAGTCCAACTTTGTGGCATTTGTGTTGGTTGTTGTTTCTTTTGGGGTAACAGAGAAGAAATAAGTCGCTATTTACTGAGACTTGTTAGACTGTGAGAAAAGCCTTATTTACTAAGGTGGAAAATTAAGAATTTGGCTCTGCTTATTTTTATGTACCTTCAAGAAAATGTCAGTCAGTTTTTTATGTATTAGTGTTTTGGAATGGGGTTCTGAGATTTCAACACATAAAAAATGTTAAATACATGCAAGATGTCTGAATTACATACAGAAAAGACTGCCTGTAAATTCATTTTAATAAAACTGATAGACCTAATAAACTCTCTTTTTAAGAGACAGAAAGGATTTTGTTAGCAACATGAAAAGAACTTGAGGTGGGAATTAGATTTCTAAAACTACACTGGAGAAGGTTGAGTTAAAAATAGTATTTTTACCTTTATTAAAACTTTACTATATATCTCTTAAGTTTGAGTAGCTTGGGAAAATATGTATTATACTCCATGTTTAATATTTCAGTTATACATTATAGAGCTGCAGTATAATGTACAGAAATTAAAAGGGAGATAATTTGTATCAGTCATCACAAAATTATATATTACATGCTTTACAGCTTATTAAATGTTTTCACGTTAATTCAGTTTTTAACTTGAAAAGTTAATTTATATGAATATTAGAAAAAATACGAGAAAACTCCACATTATTGAGGACAATAGAAGGACTGCAACTTCCGTGCTTTATATGGTCATTTAGTTTCCCAGTTGATAAAACATGCAGACAATATTTTTTAACTGAATAAACCTGAAAAGAAAAATGGCTAGATGCATTTTACGCAGTTGCTCAATCAAGCCAGATGAACTGGTGACATTTATACTTATTATCTTATTAAAAACCAACTTCTACATTGATTGCTATGTTTTTCTAAAGCTACGTTTGTGTTCTCCATGTAAATATAAATCATTATAAGAGACACAGATTTTATCACCCTTTGAGGAACGAGCATGCTTTTATTAATCCTTGTGAAAATACGTGAGGTAGGGGCTGATAAAACCAGCATTAAATTACTTGAACAGCTTCTGTGGATGTAGCTGTCTTCAGAGGCATGCTATATGACCATGGCAAGAAAGGAAAGGTAAAAGAGATAATGAAATAGGTACTTTATTTCACAAATAAATGTATATCATGATATTACCATTTTACAATAAAAGTTTTTACTGATTCACAAAATAATAGAAAACAGTAAAATGGGACTACTTACAAATCTCTGGTTCCTTCAACTATATGACATTTTTAAGAGCAGTGCACTTAAATGGAAAATAAATCATATTTTAAACTTTTATTTTTATAAAATATTCACATTGATCAGTATATACAGAGGAAAAATTTAGATATGTGTATGACTATATGTAATTTTATCTTTTGACAAAACAAAATATAAATTTATATTTGTAATAAATATACTTGCAAAATGCTTAAATCATATTGGTGGTGACTCTTAAATGTATAAATTCAATTAAATTATAAATTCTCTGCCAACAAATAAAGTGCAATTATTTAACTTTTCTTTTTAAAAAATAGCTTTTGGAACAACCAAATCCAATTCATAATTCATCCTGACAGTTTTAGTTTATAATTATAGTCAGAAGTACAGAAATAAAATGACAAAAATAACAAAAAGTACATCTCACTTCTCACTAAGAAAAAAATCTCAGAAGAGTAAAATATTTTACTATAATAATTATTTTTAATATAAAAAATGAATACTGAACTATACTATCATGTTTTACCTATACTTTTTAGCAGTTGCAGCAAAAAGGGTTTGACAAAATATATACTAAAATAGGAAACTAAAGAATGAAAAGCAGTGATTTGTTTGTACGAAAGATATGTTCATCTGGTGTTTGAAATATTGAGCATTTGGCATTTTGATTTCCAGCTTTTTACAAATGAAAAGTCTAATTGAGGTAAGTAATAGAATAGGCACATCTGTAGTAATAAAGGTAACCACCATTACATGGTGAAATCACAAATCTTGCTCTCTTATGTAATGAACTAGATGAAGATCAGGAGCCCAGGGAGGTTGGTGGCTTAGTTCCACGACATCATCCATGGGCCTCGTATATTTTTGTACTGGCAGCCACTAAGTTATAGTTTTCCTTTGCACTGTAAATTTTGACATTCTATTGCTGTATTCCAGCCCATGGGAAGCATAAAGAAAGTGAAAGAAGCAGACATCAAATCATTTTAAGGGCATGATTGAGAAATTACATTCTTCAAATCCTTTCACAATCCACTGGCCATAAATTAGTCATTTGGCCTTATTTAGCTGCTAGTGAAATATAGTCTCAATTTTGGTGTCCATGTAACCTAATTAATTTTGAAAGGGGTTGTATTGTAAAATGAGGAAGTGCAGGGAAGAATGAAGGATGAAAGATTGTAGGAGTCTCTGTCAAACTCCTTTTCTTTATTTAAAACATTCAAGAAACATTTTTGGCACATGTGAGAATACGTTACACATTTATCCATTATAAACAATTACGAGCAATAATTATATATCACAAAATTCCAATCACATGGTAAAATACTAAATATCCTTAGTATGTATCAGTTTCTTATGGTCTAGTATTTATAAAAATTAAAGGAAAATAATATACTTTGGAAAATAGAGTTTCTTTAGGCATTTTTTCCTCTTCTCTTAAACCTTTACCTCAGGAAAAGAAATGGTAGGTCATGAAGAAGAAACCACTCGCTTACACAGTCTTTATGAAAATGAAAAGAAAAAGAACATAGATACTCCAGGGTGTGGTCACCTAGGTTGGGAATAAATGTAATTTAGAGGCTACCTGAAACACATACACACACACACACATTCTTGGAAGATAGTTGATAGATATTTACAGGAATTGTATCTAATTTAAGAGCTATTAATTTAAATTGCTCTCAAAATTTTGGTAGATTAGTTAAATCCACTCTAATATTTAAAAGCATGTTCTTATTCAGTAGGAAGAAGAAAAGTTTAGATATGTCCTTCAATAAAACAATTATTGTTTTTTCTTTTGGCATGTTAATATAATTCCAAGGAATGAAAATAACAACAACAAATACACATGTATCATCATCACCTCTAACTGAAATATTCTGGGTAACAGTATCAGTAAACATAATCAATCCAAGCGTTAACTATATATGTGTGCAGGAGAGATGTATGCAGGCAAAGAGTACAACACACGTGAATGCACTTATGTGGGAAGAAGCCCTGTACATTCAAGGGACTCAGCAAGTTCAGTGTGGTTGGAGAACAGACAATAAAAGGAGTCCAGGACATGATAAGTTTTGCATTCATTGCATTATATACAGGGTGCTATAATATTGTATGAAGATCAGGTGTGATAAATAAAAAAATGTATATACATGACCATAGTCAAAATTGAGTAAGTTGATAATCAAATAATGGAGATAAAGTGAAATACAAATAAAACTGGTCCAAAATAAGATATGAAAAGAAATGAAGAAGAGAGACAAATAACAGGACAAATAGAAAACAAAAAAGCAATGTGGCAGGCTTAACTGAAACCATATCGAAATTGTATTAAATGTAAATTATTTCAACCCTCAAAGGCAGAAAATTGCAGTGTGCTCAAATAAGAAAACATATCTCTATGTTATCCATAAGAAAAAATTAAATATAAGGAAACAGATCTTAAAGTAAACGGATGGGCAAAGATATTCTATGCAAAAATAATCTCACACTAGAGTTATTATATTAATATAAGACAAAAGAGAATTCAGAGCAAAGAATGTTGCCAGATATATAGAAGGTTTGTTAGTTTCCTAAGAGTTCCTAACAAAACACCACACACTAGATGGCTTAAACAACAGACATCCATTGTTTCACAGTTTGGGAGTCTAGAAGTCTGAAATCCAGGTTTCAGCAGAATTGGTTCCTTTGGAGGGATGTGAGGGAAAATCTGTTCCATGACTTTCTCCTAGTTTCTGGCAGTTCGCTGCCAATTTTTGGCACCCCTTGACTTGTGATAGCGTAACGCCAATCTTCAAATGACATTCTCTCAATGCCTCCATATCATCTTCCTCTGTATGTGTCTCTTTCTATGTACAAATTTCACCTTTTTGTAAGGATGATTAGTCCTATTGGATTAAGACCTGCCCTAATTACCTCCTTTTAATGTGATAACCCCTGTTAAGACCCTGTTTCCAAATAAGGGTACATTCTGAGGTTCTGGGAATTACAATTTCAATATATCTTCTTGGAAGTACACAATTCAACTCATGACAAGGAGCATTGCATAATGATAAAGGGTCAACTTTTCAAAAGTGGTAGAAACTGTCAATATGTTTCCACCTGTAACAGATCATCAAAACACTTGAAGCCCATTCTAATTGAACTGAAATTATGAGTAGACAAATGAACTATTCTAGTTGTAAATTCAGCATTCCTCCTAAGTATGTGAATATATAGAGGAAATAATAATAAAGTAACAAACAACTCAATTAAAAATAGTTAAAGTAGACTAAAATAGTTCACAGAAAAACATGTATAAGATATATGAATGGCAAATAGACACATGAAAGGAAACTCCATATAATTATCAGGAAACTTAAATTCAAACCACAATGTGATACTATTATATGTCAACTAGAATGGTTACATGGAATGGTGAAAACACCAAATTTTACAAGGATGAGGAGAGAAGTCAGAACACATATCCACTGCTATAGGAAATGTACTATGATAACACCGCTTTTGTAAGACAGTGTGGCAGTTTCTTATCCACTCACAAATTCTTAGAAGCTTTTTCAAAAAATGCAAGAAGGAACAACCCAAATGTCCATCAACAAGTGGATAGATACACACTGGGGTATATCCATTTAATGAAATATTACTTAGCAATAAGAATAATACACACTAAACCGTGGATAAATTTCAAAACCATTGTATTAAGTGAAAGTCATAAAATTGTACACACTATAATTTCATCCCTATAAAATTCTGAAATATGCAAATAAATCTATTGGACCAATTTAGTGGATATGGCACCAAAAGGACATGAGGGAACTTTGTGGGTAATGAAAGTATTTTATATCTAGATTTTGGTGTTGGTTACACAGATGAATTCACTTTGTAAAATGTACTAAACTGTACTATTAAATATGAAAATTCATTATTTCTTATGCAAATTGCATCTAGATTAAGTTGATAAGAAAGGAGTAGGAGGAGGAGGGAGAGGAAAGAGGAGGAGGGGAAAAGAACAAGGAGGAGTATATGGGTCACTATGAAAGTAGGTGTTAATAAATTAAAGGTTTAGTGTACTGATTTTCTTAAACTCCTGACACTAACTGCAACAGTCAGCTCATACTTGAGTGTCAAACAATAATTGCTTTAATATTCCCTTTTTTTGATAGAAAAGACTTTTATTATATTGAACAATGGAATGTTACCAACACTCTAAATATAGAAAATCATTTCATGCTCTATGCATTTTATTGTATATTTTTGTATTTAAATGCATTGAAGTACAAAGGAAAATTCCAATTTCTAAGAATTGTGCATACATAATAAATGTATATAAAGTAATCTCTTAAGATACTATGCATATTTTACAAAGGCCTTGTAGGAAGGGAAAAACAAAAGTTTAAATCCTGAGTCTAAAAGAAAATTATTCATTTCCTTCTGCCAAAAATACTGTGCTCTGGGGCATCTTTGAACTCTACAGCAAAGTAATCCTTCAATTTGATCCTAAACAAGGACACATTATCTCAGAATATCAAGACTATTTGCAACCTGAAGTTTTAGTCAAAACATTATGGTTTATTGAGTTTTTTTCCTACTGAAATATTACTTAAGGTATTTTTCAATAGCAGTTTTTCATTTTATTCTTCATATTTTTATCTCTCCTTCCACTGAAGAGGTCTCCTGATTCAATAACATTTTCACTAAGGATTTTTTTATTTTATTAATTTTTTAGACTTTTCTCTGTAAAGGTTGCAACAAATATAGGTGAAATTAGTTCCAATAAAGTGAACAAGGAAGGTCTACAAAGAGCACGGGCTGCTCTTTAAAGGGCTATATTCACACAGCCGTGCTAGAGATGAGGATACCTAAACAACCTGTAAGATCTGCGTGTTCTAAGACCATGCTCCGAGGAAGATTTATATTAAAATGTGGAAATATTTTTTCTAAATTTTAATGTACTATGAGCTATACCATGTGGCTTTTTATATTGTTTGAATAAATATAGAAAATCTTAATTTATCAAACTTTATATGGACTAATTGTCTTGTTATTAACAAACAGGATATGTATACCGTACTCATCCCAAAATATACTGTACTCATTACCAAAAGGTTGACCATTATCACTACAACTAAATCAAATATGATGTATCATCATTTAGCTAAAAAGACACTGAACTATCTGTGTTCCCATTGTTAATTAAAACCTTCAAAAATTGAAGATTTAAAGCAACATTTGAAAAGTAGGACAAGATGCTTTCTCAACAATGTTATGCGTTATCTTCACACATTAATATTTTTCAACTTTTAAATTATTATTTGTAATATTATTTGAAACTAATTAATTTCCACAGTGGCTTTTCAATTTAAGGTATAGACTGCAAACTTGAATTACAAAAGTCTAGCTTCCTCAAGATAACTTATTATTATGGGACAAGAAGAGAATGAATCCATACATCTATCATTTATTTATCTATCATAGAAATAGAATGCTTTACATTAAAAACATTGTTAATATATCTTCAGAGTTCCATGCCTTAATATTCTAAAAATTATTATCTAAATTAGGATTTATGCAACTATACATTTTTGTGAACTAAGAAAATCAGATAAATTTTAGAGTTAATTTTAACCTGAAATATAGTCTCAAAAACATTTCATTACATATTCTATATTCTGCTTTAGTAAGTAATATGTATTGTATTTTATAAAATATGCACATCCAAGTTAGATTGCATCTAGTCTATGCAAATAATAACTTGATCATGATGTTTTACCTTATTAAATCCCCTGTCAGATCAATGATCAGTTTTATCTATCACGTTAGCAAAAATCTATGGTTCTACATGTTAATACTGTCTCATCTATACATAGTTTCTTAATATGTAGTGACAACGGCTTTTGTGCCAACTAAATATCTGCAATTACTCATGTAAGTTAAGCAAATATTAGGACACCTCAATGGGTAAACCAAACCCTTGAAAATCATTACTGACTATTCTATTCCAAAGCTCAAGGTTGCCTGGTATGTAATGTCATTTTAACTTTTTTTGTGTGTGTGTGGAAATTGTCAAATAAGAGTGTTTTGAATATAAATGTTGTGATCAATATGTAGCTATTTATACAAGAAAGCAATAAAATCAAATACTAATAAACTATGATACATTCATTTTTTTCAATCTCTTCAGTAAATATTTTTGACTGTGTCAACCTTGCTGAAAAATTCATTGTTATAAGAAGTAATGTTCAGCAATTTTGTTAATAATCTCTCCGTTTAGTAAGAGAAATAGATAAGAAAGTAAGTAATTAGGAGGAAATAATTGCTAAAATAGATATTTTAAATTTGTGATCAAGAGGAATGTTTAGTTCACAATTACCAGCTTTCTTGGTGAAGTCAAGAGTCAATAAAGAGGTGGTATTAGAACTTAGTTTTAAGTGGCAAATGCAAACTTGGAAGTCTGACAATGATGGTGCAGTCTCATCAGGACAAAAAGCAGGCATGAAAGAAGAGAGGTAGGAAATGGCAGGGCAATTTGAAATCTATGAGAAATGCAGATTAGTTGAATAGATTACGTTGTGGGCTGAGACAGAAAATGTATTAGAATCCTATTCCTAGATTACAATATTGATAGATAAAAGGTTAAGACAAAAGATGAGGAAGAATTGAAATATGCATAACTTAACTTTAACTAAATACCTGATGTTTCATATTCTTTGATAGGAATTTCTAGATTCAAATAGATTAATTTATGCTTCACAATTGTCCTCTGTATCAAAAGTCTCGTGTTTTAAGAAAATAATTAAAGCGTGACTGAAATGTGCATTTATTGAGAACCTTCTATCTGGTAGATATAGTGCTAAGCATTTATGTTTTACATCATTATTAAAATATATCTATGAAATAGGTATTATATTTTCATTTTAGAGATAGGGGATTTACTTATTAAGCGTAAATAATCAACCAACAAGCTTGTCGATAGCTTGTCTTCTGGCCCATGATGACATAGCTGGTGTGTTTTAACCCACGTGCATGCAATTCTAAATTTTATCTCTAAATGTTAAATGAGATATATGTTCTGTCTGTCATCACTTTGATCTCCAATAACATAAAAACATAAATAATTAAAATGTGCGGTTTGAAACAAACTCGGATTTGTCTGATTGTCACCTTTGGTATCTATTTTCCCTAGATTCTTTTAAAGGGCATCAGTCCAAATGGACACACTGTTATAGGAGAATGGAGAATGCAGAGTAGAAGAATCCTCTCTTATGATGTAGTTTTATATCATCTCAGTGCTATTGAACTTTCTTTTGCAGTCTTATTAGGTTGCTAACTCATATTCAGTGGACTTATTTGCTCATTGAGTACTTACCATATGTCAGGCACTTTGTAAACAGGTCAATTATTAGCTCTCTTCTCATGGGGTTAGGCACTTGTCAAAACAGTCTCACTGTCTTGTATTTAGACCTGTAGATATTGAGACTGACTGAGTTTAGGCAATCATAATCTAATCATTTCATAGCTTAGGATATATTATCTACAGCTCTAAAATGCATTCCTAAGTTGTTACAGATTCCTAAAACCCAGACTTTTGATTCCCAGGCCAATTTATTTCCTCTAATCCCATATATTGCTTCTTAGCTAGTAAGGAATTGGTGTCTTGTTTTTCTCCCTAAAAAGGTACTCTTTCACTTGACATAAAAAATCCTTTACATATTATTGTTTAGATAATTTTTCACATTTGTCAGAATAATATTGATATCAGAGACTATTATGACTACTTGATTATGTAATTCTTAAAATTAGTAAAGATTTACAAAACACTAAGGGAACTGCAGAGGCATTAAACTATTTCTTTAGTGTGATTTGCATGTGGGGGTGAAAAATAAATACAATAATTGGCTTTCTGAAATATTAATATAAATATGTTGCTTTCAACTACAATCTTCCAGGGAGGCATTTTTTTTTTTTTGCGGTACGCGGGCCTCTCACTGTTGTGGCCTCTCCCGTTGCGGAGCACAGGCTCCCGACGCGCAGGCTCCCAACGTACAGGCTCAGCGGCCATGGCTCATGGGCCAAGCTGCTCGCGGCATGTGAGATCTCCCGGACTGGAGCACGAACCCGTGTCCCCTGCATGGGCAGGCGGACTCTCAACCACTGCGCCACCAGGGAAGCCCGGGAGGCATCTTTTAATTTGGTAGTTTAGTGTTATGGTGAACTTGTAATCTATTAAATTTAAAGTTTATTACTGAAGTATCTACCATATTTAGGACACCGGATTTTTTGCTATGAGTGAGGGTAAGCTGTATAAAGCTGGCTTGTGTTTGGTCTCCTATCTTAGACTACAGTAGTAGAGTTTGAAACCTCAATTTAGTTCATGTCTTTTACTTATAAAAATAACATAAGTACATCATTTTCAATAATATTAAAGTCTCGATAAATTAAAATGTAGCTTGAAAACCAACCATAGTTTGTCTCATTGTCTTAATTTGTTTTCAATCAGGATATCAATTTTATTTTGACTCTAAAATTAAAAGAAGACATGATCTTTTGTTTTTCTCAGACTTTCATAAGGGTAAGAAATGACAGTGTCTACTCTAAAAGTAAAGCATGTAGTTTTCACTAACAAGCACCAAAGCTTTTTGAGATATTAGGAAAAGAGGTCCTTTTGATAAATGAAAAAAAAAATTAAACATCCCTGTGAAATGGGCTTGTATCGTATATTTTGATCCTTTTGAAATACAAATAGAAACTCACTTATCCAGTATTTTTGCTAGAAAATAAATGATGGACTTTTAAAAAATGCAGTGCCCAGAGATAATATAGTAAATAAGATGTAAGCAAAAATAGGAAACAGATATGAGGAAAAAACAAGTTGCAAACTAAGAGAAATAAATGAACCAATAGCATATTCTGCTGAAAATACACCATGCCTAGCAAAGAGATCTGCACATCCATTAATAATAATAACAATAATAATATCATCGCATTTTGCTGAGTTATGAAAGCAGCTGTTGATTGGACAGGCCTGGGATTCATACTGCAGCTATAATGCTGACCATAATAATCAATCTGATATTTCATTTTGTATCATGCAAAGAAAACAAATTGAAGCAGATGAATAGTTTCCCTTCAGAAGCATGTGATTCGATCATATACAACCAAAATAAATGACTAAATTTTGAAACTAGAACTGTGTTATATAAATAGAAATGGGATTATCTGAAAAATGTAATAAGACATGGACTTCAAGTTTGCAAACCAATATATTAACACACACACACACACATATATATATATATATATATATGAATTTTCTACCTGCTAAGCAAGCACTAAATAACTGACTTCTATTCATGAATCTATTGGATTGAATTATTCAGCAGAGCCACAGTAAATGATATATTTGAAGCAGTGTAGTGGTCAAAGAGATCCTATAAAGAGCTAATAGGAAATTTATTCATTTTTAGTTTAAAGTAGATTTAAGGTGGATATCATTAAAATTGACAAAACAGAGAATAAGTACAATGATGACTGTTTCATTTATAGAAAGGAAACTGACAAGGTGATTGCTGATGTTTCTAATTTTGGAAATAGAATAAGAGAAACAAGAATATTATGCCAAACTAGTTTCAGTCTATATCAAATAAACATTATTTAAAAATACCTTGTTCTGATGATATAATTTTTTTAAAAAATCTAATACATTTAAGTTTTCCCGTTTTTCGGTTATATGAAAACAGAATCACTTTGTTGTTTTTATTGTTGTTGTCGCCTATATTGTCTCTTGTCACCTATATGACCTTGCTTACTACTCTGGAACTAAAATAACCCATTTTGTTTTAGGTATAACTCAACTCTCCAATCACTTTAAGGCAGAGTTTTTTGTTATTTTGTTTTGCTTTGGGGCGTGTGTATATGTGTGTGTGTGTGTGCGCGTGTGTGTGTTGGTTTTGAAACTGCATATGCCTAGAAAAGAACTGCATTCATCTTTTGGTCTTATCTAATACTCATTTTTATGGTATACATAAAGTTGCTTGAAATTTGAGATCTTCTCGTTGTATAGATGAAGTTTTTCATTTCAGAAGAGATTGTTTCCCCCCACATTAGTATAGTCTTAGGAGATACCTAAAGAACAGGATTAAGTTTCAGTTTCTCTGTAGATAAGGTGATGATAACTCCAACTATAGTGGTAGACTGAACAAACAGGGCTTCAGAAGGTCAACTTGGTAGAGATTCTGGAACCTAAATAATGTCGCAGCCCCACTTCTGTTCCTCAGGGCTTCCTCCTTAGTTTATCATAATGGTCTTTTTTAAGATCTCTGATTCTAGAAGGAACCATTGAAACAACTGATAAAATTTCTGGGTTGCTTTGAATATTGGCTGACACCTAAGCCAAATTTGTTGTCTTTTTAATGTTAAATAAAACACTTGGTAGCTTTTACTACTAGGTGGTCTTCAGGAACCCTTTATTTTTGTATGGTGCCAAAAGTTGGTTAATTACAACACTTAAAACATCCTGATATATTCTAATGAATGTAATTATTTCTCAATAAAATAAAGGATTATTTCCATGAAGAAAAAATTCTTTTTTTTCCAAATATATATGACAACTGATCTAAGAATATTTTAAATATTTTCTTCAAGATGAAAATTTAAGATTGCATATAAAATTGTTATGCTCCAAAGAGTTTGATTCTTTTGTTTTAAAATTTATTATATTCAGTATATTGAACAAAATATTACTATATTAGAAATAGCTGGGGCACTCTCAAGTATTTCAAAACATACAACTATTTCAAAACATTTAATAACATGCAAATACTTTCTGAGCACATAATACTCAACACATTTAACTTGATAATTTAACATAAAATATGATGCAAATGAAATTCATATTATATGGAAATAAAAGTCCCCACCCGAAAATATGAAAACTATTAAACAATAAATTTATATCATGGCTAATGGCAGGGTTTTTTTGTTTATTTGTTCTGTATTTTTGTTTCAGTTTTTCTAACTTCAAACTTTCTAGTTAATTTGAACTTGTAGCCTACAGAAAAACTGCTCAGTTTATTTATTTTAAATAAGTAAATCATCCTGTAGCATCCAAATATAATAATAATAACAAAATTAACATTTACTGAGTATATGCATAGATTATCTCACAAGCCTTATAAAATTCCATTTAGTTAGATACTATTATTGCACCTGTTTCACAGTAGGGAAATGGATGCTCAAAGAAGCAAAGCAGTTTAGCCATGATAATTCAGCAAGTGACAGGTGGAACTGAAATTTGCAGCCCAGCTTTAAGAACTCATAATTCTACCAAATATATTATATAGAATGCTTTTATTTTTGTATACTTTCACTATTTATGTTGGCTCACTTCTCCATTTATAGATACTCTAAATTATTTGGGTGAAGTTTCTCAATAATCAACAGCTTGAAGATTCAAAATTGAGCATGAAAAATGTTGCCAAATTTGTCATATTTTACTTTTTTTTTCTTTCAATAGCCTAGGAAACCATTTCATTTCAGTGGAGATGGATAATCATCCTTAAAAATAAACCTGTTCTTTAAAAAGTTAAACTTATACTTAGTAAAGCATTTTGAATTACCATAGTTAGAGTTTGATGACAGAAAAAATTTAAGTATGCATGAAAATATACCCAGGAAGAAATATATAAAAATGTTAAAACTGGCTATCATGATTACAGATTATTTATTTTGTACATATATGATTTTCTAAATTTTTCAACTAGGCTATTGTGTTTTTAAAGTCAAAAAATTTTTGATAGTTTTTTTTTTTATCCCTCCAACTGTTTCAATAATAGCAGATTTGAATAAAGCATATGTGCTTGATCATTGGAATTAGAGAAGCTACCTCCCTTGATTGGGATGAGGTAACTGCTGTGTTTGGCAGCAACTGACTGAATGATTTGACGTAAAATAATGTAAAATAGGAAATA
The DNA here is from genome assembly GCF_963924675.1 of Phocoena phocoena. Classification (NCBI taxonomy): domain Eukaryota; kingdom Metazoa; phylum Chordata; class Mammalia; order Artiodactyla; family Phocoenidae; genus Phocoena; species Phocoena phocoena. The sequence goes on along the minus strand of NC_089219.1, from coordinate 180,119,224 downwards.
TTTCCACAGAACAGATGATAATGCAATCGGCAAATCTCCAAGTTGTTTTGCGCCAATAGATTCATAAAATGGAAGTTGAAGACAAGAACTTCAAGAATGAAATATCTTGACCTGGAAAACATAAGTACATGTTGAAAAGCTTTACAGATGTTGCTATTGATTTCTGTAAACCAAAGCTATGGAATAGATTAATGGGTTTCTTGAGAGGCTGTCATTATCTACGCAAAGACTGTTATTTCTTGCCAAAAGAATATCTATGTGTGGTTTTAGCTTCCGTAATACTGACATAGTTATTAACATAATCTGTATATAATGATGATATCTATTTTAGTGTCTTATTTTAAATATGGGAATTTAAAAAAATTGTATCATTTAAACATCAAATAACCCTGTGAAATAAATACTGTTCTTGAATATAGTTAATATGTACACACACACACAAAGAAATCAAAAAATAAAAACAAAAACCCAACAAAACCCCCCTTTGTTGTCAAAATTTTATTATACTGAATAGTTCTTTATAAAATTTGACCAGTCAACTATCTGTATTTCCAACAGGCTCTTTTCCTTGTTCTATGTCTATCTTTTATGTAAAACTAGCATATTAGATTTGTTTCATACATGGGACAAGCCACAAAACAATGAAAAATGACTAATTTTAAAAAGCCTTTTTATTTATTTTCAATTGTTTCAAAAATATTTTTTATATTTTTTTCCTGAATTAAAAAAAATTTTATTTTATATTGGAGTATAGTTGATTTACAATGTTGTTTTAGTTTCAGGTGTCCAGCAAAGTGATTTAGTTATACATATACATATATCTATCATTTTTCAGATACTCTTTCCCTATAATTTATTACAGAGTATTGAGTAGAGTTCCCCATCCTATACAGTAGGTCCTTGTTGATTATCTGTTTTATATATAGTAGTGCGTATATGTTAATCCCAAGCTCCTAATTTATCCCTCTCCCCCGCCTTTCCCCTTTGGTAACCATAAGTTTGTTTTCTAAGTCTGTGAGTCTGTTTCTGTTTTGTTAAAAAGTTCATTTGTATCATTTTTTTAGATTCCACATATAAGTGGTATCATATTATATTTACGTTTCTCTGTCTGACTTACTTCATTCAGTATGACAATCTCAAGGTCAATCCATATTGCTGCAGATGACATTATATGGTTCTTTTCTATGGCTGAGTAATACTCCACTGTATATATTTATATATACCACATCTCCCTTGTCCATTCATCTGTTGGTGGACATTTAGGATATTTCCATGTTTTGGCTATGGTAAATAGTGCTGCAGTGAACATTGGAGTGCATGTATCTTTTCAAATTATGGTTTTCTCCAGATATATGCTCAGGAGTGGGAATCCTGGATCATATGTTAGCTCTATTTTTAGTTTTCAAAGGAAACTCCATACTTTTCTCCATAGGCTGCACCAATTTACATTCCCACCAACAGTGTAGGAGGGTTCCCCTTTTGCCACACTCTCTCCAGCATTTATCTTTTGTAGACTTTTTGATGATAGCCATTCTGGCTGGTGTGAAGTGATACATCATTGTAGTTTTGATTTGCATTTCTCTAATAATTAGCAATGTTGAGCATCTTTTAATGTGCTTTTTGGCCATCTGTATGTCTTCTTTGAAGAAATGTCCATTTAGATCTTCCACCCATTTTTTGATTGGGTTGTTTGTTTTTTTATATTGAGCTGCAGGAGCTATTTGTATATTTTGCAGATTAATTCCTTGTTGGTCGCATCATTTGCAAATATTTTCTCCCATTCAGTAGGTTGTCTTTTTGTTTTCTCGCTGGTTTTCTTTGCTGTGAAAAGCTTATAGGTTTTATTAGGTTCCATTTGTTTATTTTTGCTTTTATTTCCTTTACTTTAGGAGACAGATCCAGAAAATTGCTGTGATTTATGTCAGAGAGAGTACTGCCTATGTTTTCCTCTAGGAGTTTTTTGGTTTCTGGTCTTACTGGATCTTTAATCCATTTTCAGTTTATTTTTGTGTATGCTGTTAGAGAATGTTCTAATTTCATTCTTTTATATGTAGCTGTCCAGTTTTTCCCAGCACCACTTATTGAAGAGGCTTTCTTTTCTTCATTGTATATTCTTGCCTCCTTTGTTGTAGATTAACTGACCATAGGAGCATGGGCTTATTTCTGGGCTTTCTATCCTGTTCCATTGATCTATAAGTCTGTCTTTGTGCCAGTACCATACTGTTTTGATTACTGTAGCTTTATAGTATAGTCTGAAGTCAAGGAGCCTGATTCCTCCAGCTCTGTGTTTCTTTCTCAGAATTTTTTTGTCTATTTGGGGTCTTTTGTGTCTCCATACAGATTGTAAGGCTCTTTGTTCTAGATCTGTAAAAAATGTCATTGGTAATTTGATAGGACTTGCATTGAATCTGTAGATTACCTTGGGTAGTATAGTCATTTTGACAATATTGATTTTTCCAATCTAAGAACATGGTGTATCTCCATCTACTTGTGTCATCTTCGATTTCTTTCATCAACATCTTATAGTTTTTGGAGTACAGGTTTTTTGCCTCCTTAGGTCTGTTTATTCCTAGATATTTTATTCTTTATGTTGAGATGGTAAATGAGGTTACTTCCTTAATTTCTCTTTCTGATCTTTTGTTGTTAGTGTACAGAAATGTAGGAGATTTCTGTGTATTAATTTTGTATCCTGCAACTTTACGAATTCACTGATGATCACTAGTAGTTTTCTGGTAGCATCTTTAGGATTTTCTATATATAGTATCATGTCATCTGCAAACAGTGACAGTTTTACTTCTTTTCCAATTTGTGTTCCTTTTATTTCTTTTTCTTTTCTCATTGCCATGACTAGGACTTCCAAATTTATGTTGAATAAAAGTGGCAAGCGTGGACATCCTTGTCTTGTTCCTGTCTTAGAGAAAACACGCTCAGCTTTTCACTGTTGAGTATTATGTTAGCTGTGGGTTTGTCATATATGACCTAAAAAGCCAATTTAAAGGCAATCTAACAAGGGATTGAAGAAAGTTAGAATGTGTGAGTGTAGAAATTTCCTCAGATAGGTGAGGAGGCCAAAAGGCTGCATATCCTGGGTTAATTTGGGGATGGATGTGGTAAATTGTTCTGCCTAACCATTGGGCATTAAGTCCTCTACCCCAGATTCAGCCAACTGACCAGAGAGAATCAGTATATTCCCACATGCATAAAGCAGTATGTCATTAACCTCTTAGGAAGATGTGTAATGTCCGAAAAGGACAGGGCAATGGAGCAGTTTCCCTCGTCATCCACATAGAAGGAGTTGCAAATGATAGCTGGAAGGAAGCCCATGACGTTTAGAAACAGTGAAGTTAGTCAGCCACGGTGTCATCGGTTCCAGTACAAAAACGTTCTGGGCCAGTCTACGATTGAGGTCTTTCAGTCCTTAAAGAGATTTTTCATTCATCTTCCCACCAGCACCTTTTCAGGGAGTTGGATTAGTTTCATGTTCACAGACAGGAGAGCCCCCAGACTACAGCTTATTATGTCTGCTTTAGTAACCTTGTTGTGCTCAAAGACCAAGGCTTTAGATTTCCAGTTATGCAAAAAGATCCAAAAGAAGGGCTCTTCCATTTACCCCTCAAGGAATTTTACTGTTGGGCCAATTCTATACTGCTCATGGCAAGAAATGGGGGTGGAAATGGAAATAAAGTCTCTTTTCATGTTTATCCATTGTCACAAAGGCTATGGATTGCAATGGAATGATCATAGATCTTGCAGACAGAGAAACATAATATTTCATTTTTACTCTGCCATTAGTGGCATGTAGGCCTTTTGAAAATTAATTTTCTCAGCTTCAGTTTCTTTATCTGAAAAAGGGAGATACTGTTTTCCTTATAATTGTGAAATTCAAATATCTAGCATAGGTCCTTGTACCCAGTAGTGCTAAATAAATTGTAGCTCTTAGTATCATTAGATACTAGAAAAATAAATAAATAAAAATAAGCATATGCTATAAAATGACAGTATTATATCTATGCTCCCAGAATTATTTTGTTGTGAAAAATTTTGTCTTCCTTCTATGAGAAGAGTTGGAGATATCAGGAAATTATTGCCAAAATAAGTTTTTCCAGGGGAAAAAAAAGATCAGTTGATGGTTTGCAGTTTATCTCAAAAGAATTTGATATGCTGTTGGGCCTATATGCAGTGAAGGATGACAATATTGCTTCATTTCACCTGGCCTCAAATGGGACAGTGGAACATGATTTTTTTTTCCAAGTCATTAACCAGGCAGTTTTGAAAATATGAAGTTACAAGGAAAGTATTGTTTGACACATTGTTTGGTAGCTTAACTTCTTTTCGTGGCACAAGACTCTATTTGTCACTTAAATAGTACATATATATAACTGGATTTTAAGTAGAGAGTCAAGACTTTTTTGTTATACAAAAGACTCAAACAGAAGCTGTCATGAATTTTAAAAAAAGTCATGATTTTAGGAAATGTTGATCTTTATAGTTGTATAGTAAAACTTATTTTTCTTTCTTTGAGGAGTCTTATTCAAAAATTCTAGACTGAATAAGTAGTCAAGAAACTAAAATGTTTTACTTAGAATTTTAAATGTGTATATTAAATTTACTGTTACAAATGCACTGTTAATTTACAAAAGCATGTAAATAAAAGAAGACACAGTATAAGGCTAGTTTCTGAATTGCCCATATGTATGAATTACTGGATAGATCTATGTTTGAAAGACTTTCTACTCCTTGTGTGCTTTATTGGCATTTTCCCTGATAAGACAATTTAAGAGTATCCAGTATGTTTTTAAGGATATTTTTTAAGTTCTCCAGAATTTTCTTTTGTGGTTATATATGTTTTGGGATTTCTTTCAAATCATAACAACTTTCAGTGGGCTCTGCTCTCTGTACAGCCTGGTCCTCTTATCCCCCTTGAGCCCAAAGGGCAGAACATCAAGCCAAGGAGGATTATTTGCAGGCCTTGCAACCTAATGAAATTTTCCCTGCTAGAGTTTAAAGTCACTTGAGATCAGTTACTCTTTTCTTCCTTTCATTTTCTCCTTTTGGGGATGGAAATATCTATGCCTGTCCCACAATTGTATTTTGGAAGCAGGTAACTTGTGTTCTAGTTTATCAGTTCCACAGATGGAGACAAAATTGCCCTGCGATAGATCATACTCAGAGAATTATCTATGCCTGATTTAGGTGATGGCATTTGGGATGTTTGTGCTGATATTTAGAGTAAATATATTTATATTAGATATATTAGACTCAGGTACATCTTAGTATAGTTATGAAATAGATTACTGTTGAAACTTACCTTTCATTTCCTCAATATCTTTCATTTTCTCAATTTATGAAATAGAAATCATATTCAGGTATACTTAAGAATCCCATTTTTGAGGAATATATTTAGATACTAGCTATATCAAAAAGAGATAGAGCATACTATTGTTCTATAATTATAAGTATTCAAGAGATTTGATTCAATAATTTTATTCAAAGTTGGCTTGAGTAAAACCCTTGAATATGAATAAGAATACAACTTATTTAAAGTATTTCATAGGTAAGTAGTAAATATTTAATTATTAAATAATAGAAAAGTTCAAATTATAAAAACTCAAACATAAAAAAGAATTATTTGGATTTCTGGGTTTTTTCCCTGATCTTGAAGGTGGTGGTGGTGGTGGTATGTGTATGTCTGCGTGCAGCATACGTAAAATCAAATGTGATAAAAGAAATACAAGTTCTTTATAGAAATGCAATATGTTCAAGTCATTCAAATTCATGAAAATGTAAAAAGTGAGAAAAAAAACATGCTTGACTTGAATCATGATACAAAAGCCACTGAAAATGCATTTAACTGGGCTTCCCTGGTGGTGCAGTGGTTGAGAGTCTGCCTGCCGATGCAGGGAACACGGGTTCGTGCCCCAGTCTGGGAAGATCCCACATGCCCCGGAGTGGCTGGGCCCGTGAGCCATGGCTGCTGAGCCTGTGCATCTGGAGCCTGCGCCTCAGGAGCCTGTGCTCCGCCATGGGAAAGGCCACAACAGTGAGAGGCCCGCGTACCGCAAAAAAAAAAAAAAAAAAAAAAAAATGCATTTAACTGACAATGTCATGCTCTTGCCAACTAATTTTGGAACGTACATGTTCAGTGCTAGCCACCTACTCTAGCAATGATGGACAGGAGCAATACTAAACAGTTCCATCATGAGCTGGATGCAGTTAATGCTGAATATTTATCCTAACGTTAAGTTCTATTGAATGCTAATATTTAGTTTGCTTGCAAAGACCAAAGAGATAGATTTTACTTTTGATATATTCCTCTTTTTGATTTTAGGAAATATTTCTTAAAGCAACTAGAAGTACTATATGGATAACTTTTTGTTTGCTACATTGTAAAGACCTGGCAACATTCACATCGTTTAGTCAAAGCATGTTGTTTTTCCTGAGTTATTTGGTTTGATTGTCACCATAGCAGGAAAAATTAGTTAATAAATTTATGACATTTTAAGTTCCATGGATTAATATATTGTAACCTTAAAAATGTTGTTTTATCAGAACAAAGTTAAAACAAACAGAAAATCAAATATAAAAGCATAAATATAAAGAAAGCTGATTAAGATTTCTTATCTAAAATGATAATAACAATTGGAGTCAGTGAAATCTATAAAGAGGTTATAGCCTAATCATCCACTAAGTTATAAGGGTAAATTCTACCTAGATAATTGAATTCATGTACAAATCATCATAGACAATGACTTTGAAAATTTATGGTCTGAAAAGACCTGTGGCCTGGAGATGACCCAACTGTCTTCAGTGGAGTAACCTGAGACTTTAGTTACTTCACTGTACACAGTAGACATGAAAATGGTGTGGAGCTATCTAGCAGCAGAGATTTTGTATGTTAATGAAGTTAAGGCAGTACCAATTCAAACTAGACTTTGTAATTTAGGGTGTTAAATATAATCATACAATTTCCATTATGCCATAAAAAAATTTTAAAAATATATACAAAAAGGATATGAAAAGGGAAACAAAACAGTTTACTGAAAAAAAATTCAAGTAAACATGAAAGAAGACTGCAGTGGAAGAAATGAAAATCAAAAGCAGTATAATACATAAAAAAATGGCAGAAGTTCTTTCTTATCAATAATTACATTAATATAAATAGACAAAATTTCTTCAATCAAAAAACAGAGATTGGGAGAATGGATTTTTAAAAATGGTCCAAATATATGCTGTCTACTAGAGACATGTTTTTAATCCAAAGACAAAATCAAGTGGAAAGTGAAAGAATGAAGGAAGATATTTTATGCTAATAATAACCAAAAGAGAGAAATAGTGGCTATACTAATATCAGACAAAATATATTTTAAGTCAGAATCCGTTACAAGAGACAAAGTGTCATTATACACTGATACAGAAATAATTCATCAAGAAGAGATAAAATTTATAATCATACATGTACCAACAAAAAGAGTCCCAAGTATATGAAGAAAACATTGACAGAATTGAAGGGAGAAATATTCACTTCTAGAGTAATAATTGGGCATTCAATAAAATACTTTCGATAATGGACAGAATAGCTAGACAGAAAATATATAAGGAAACAGTGAACAACAGTATAAATCAAGTAGATATACTTGAAACAGTTCAAATGTAGAACACTCAAAACTACAAAAGAGTTCAAATATAGAACACTCAACACCCCAACAGTAGAAAATACCTTCTTCTCAAGTGCACATGGAAGATTCTCCAGGTTAGACCATATGGTAGATCAGAAAACAGCTCTCAATAAATTTTAAAAGATTGAAATCATATTAAGTATCTTTCTAATCACAATGGAATGAAGTTGGAGATAATAATAGAAAGAAAAGTTTAAAAAAAAGCCACAAGTATGTGGAAATTAAACAACGTACTCTTATACAACCAGTGAGCCAAAAAAATCACAAGGACATTAAAGCACATTTAGAGACAAATGAAAATTACAGCACAACATATAACTATGAATTAAAGGTAGTGCTTAAAGGAAAATTTATAGCCATAAACACCTAGATCAGGAAAGAAGAAATATCTCAAATCCATAACATTGAGGAAGTAGGGGAAAAAAGCAAAATAATCTCAAAGCTAGCAGGAGGAAAGAAATAATAAAGCATAGAATGTAGATAAATACAATAATGAATAGAAAAACAATAGAGAGACTCAATCAAACCAAAAGTTGATTCTTTGAAAAGATGAACAAAATTATCAAACCTTTGGCTGGACTGACAAAGCCAAAAGTGAAGATGCAAATAACTACAATCAGAAATGAAAAGTGAAAACATTATTAGCAACCATACAGAAATAATAAAAGATTATTAGTAAATTTGATGAAGAACTGTATACCAACAAATTAGATAACTTAGATGAAATAAACATTTCTAGAAACACACAAATGATCTAAACCAATTCAAGTAAATAGAAAATCTTAACAGATCTATAACAAGTAAAAAGATTACATCAGTAATCAAAAACTTCCAACAAAGAAAAGTCTAGGACCAGATTGCTTTGCTGATGAATTCTATGAAAAAATTAAAAAGTCAACACTCAAGCTTTCAAGAAATGGGACATTCCTAATTCATTTTATCAGGCCATCATTACCCTGAAGCCAAAGCCAGTTGAAGACATCACAAGGAAAGAAAATTACAGACGAATATCCCTTATGACTAGGTGAAATAATCCTCAAAGAAACATGAGGAAGGATTATACACCATGACCAAATGATTTATCCCAGGAATGTAAGGATAGATCAACATAAGAAAATCAATCAGTGTAAGACACCACATTAATAGAATGAATGGTGGGAAGTGGCAGTGCACGTGATTATCTCTGCATCACTTGACACAGAATAAGTATTTAAAAAATCCAACATCTGCTTGTGATAAAAACACTCAGACAACTAGGAATAGAAGGGAGCTTCCTTAATATGATAAAGAACATTTATAAAAAGCCCACAGCTAACATCATACTCAATGGTGAAAGACTGAAAGTCATCCCCTAACATCAGGGACAGGATGCCTACTTTTACCATAGTGATTCAACATTGTACTAGAAGTTCTAGTCATAGGAATTAGACAAGAAAAAGAAATAAAAGGTATCCAAATTGGAAAGTAAGAAGTAAACTATCTCTATTTGAAGATGAAAAATATCCTATACAGAGATAAGTCCAAAGAATCCACAAGAAAGCTACTAGAGCTAATAAAAAATTCAGAAAAATTGCAGAGTACAAGATTCATATCCGGAAATCAGTTGAGTTTCTATACACTAGCAATGAACTCCTTGACAAGAAAGATAAGAAAGAACTCCCATTTACAATAGCAGCAAAAAGAGTAAAATATTTAGAAATAAATTTAACCAAGGATGTGAAAGTCATACTGAAAACTACAAAACAATTCTAAAACTAATTTAAGAAGCCCTAAATAACTGGAAAAATTATTCATATCCATAGATAAGAATACTTAATATTATTAAAATGACAGCACTATTCAAAGCATTCTGCATCTTCAACACAGTTTATATTTAAACTCCAACAATGATTTACAGGAATAAAAAAGTTAACCCTTAAATTTATATGGAATTTAAGGGGCTTTGAATAACCAAAACAATATTGAAGAATAAGAACAGAAAACTCACACTTCCTCAGTTCAAAATTTACCACAAAGCTGCAGTGATCAACAGTGTAGTAATGGCAAAGCAATAGATATATGGGCCAATGGTAAAAAATTGAAAGTCTAGAAATAAACCCACACAGCTATAGTCAATTGATTTTTGACAAATGTACCAAGTCCATTCAAGGGTGAAAGAATAGTCTCTTTAGCAAAGAATGTGGGATGATTGGATATTCACCTGAAAAAAAATGACGATGGAGTGCTACTTCACATCATACATAGAAATCAACTTAAAATGGATCAGTGATCTAAGTATGAGAACTAAATACCGTAAAACTCTCAGAAGAAAACATTGGAATGAATCTTCATGACTTTAGGTGTGGCAAAGAATTCTTAGATAGAACATATAACTAGGAACAACAACAATAAAAATATATAAATTTGACTTTATTAAAATTAAATTGTGTATTTCTTGACATTAACAAGAAAATGAAAAGACAGCCTATACAATGAGAGAAAGTATTTGCCGGTCATATATCTGATGAGTTAGACAGCCAGAATATATAAAGAACTTATAAAGTACAAAAACTAAACTCCAATTAAAAAATGGACAAAGGAGTTAAATAGACATGTCTCTGAAGAAAATATACAAATGGTCAATATGTATATTAAAAATGCTGAACAATTATTAGCTAACAGGGAAATTCGAATCAACGTCATGAGATAATAGGACGATTATAATCAAGAGATGGAAAATACCAAATATTAATAAGAATGTAGAGAAATTAGAACCCTCTTAAATTGCTGGTGAAAATTTAAAGTGGTGTAGCCATTACTGAAAACAGTTTGTTGCTTCATTAAAAAGCTAAAATGGAATTACCAGTAATTCCACTCCTAGGCATATACCCCCCAAAATTGAAAACAGGAACTTAAACTGAAACTTATATCAAAATGTTTATTGAAGCATTATTCAACTTTTGGTGGATACAACCCAAGTCTCCATTAGATGAAGGGATAAACATAATGTGATGTAAACATGCATTGGGGTATTATTCAGTTTCAAAAAGGAATGAAGTTCATTCTGATACATGTGACAACACTGATGGACCTTGAAAATATTATGCTAACTGAAATAAGCTAGACACAAAAGGACAAATACTTTATGATTCCACATATGTGAAATCTCTAGTATAGATAGAGACATGAAGTAGACTGGAGAGTACCTAGGACTGGGAGCAGGGGAAATAGGGAGTTATTTCTTAATGAGTATACAGTTTCCATTTGGAATGTTTAGAGTAAAAGTTTTTTTGGAAGTACTGATGATGGCTGAACAACACTGTGAATGTAATCAATGACACTGAAAAGTACTCTTACAATGACTAAAATCTCAAAAAAAAATGTTATATATGTTTTAGCACAAATATTTTTAAAAAGGATCACAGACCTAAATGTAAAATTGCAAAATGTCTGGAAGATAACATAGGAGAAGGTTTAGGAGACTTTGGATTTGATGATGACTTTTTTGATAAAACACCAAAAACATGATCCATAAAAGGAAGAACTGATAAGTTGAAATCTATTAAAATGAAAAACTTTTACTCTGTAAAGATCACAGTTAAGAGAATAAAATCAAAGACAGACTGATAGAAATCCTTTGTAAAACACATATTTGATAAAGAACTGGTATCCAGAATAGACAAAGAAATCTTAAAATTCAACAATAAAAAAATCAAATTTAAAATAGGTAAAAGATAACAGATATCTCATCAAAAAAGACATGCCAATAGAAAATAAGACTGCTCTACTGATAATATGCTCATATTGTATATCATAGGGAATTGAAAACACAATGAAGGCATGGAGGATGTTTAAGGGCATATTGTTAAGTGAGTGAAGCCAATCTGAAAAGGCTTCATCCTGTATGATTCTAACTATATGACATTCTGAAAAAACATTATAAAATAAGGTAAATAATAGGCACGATGCTGTACAGATCCCTAGAACTTACTCATGTTGCATAACTGAAACTTTTTACCAATTTAACAACTCTCCATTTTTACCTCCTCCCAGCCCCTGGTAACCACTATTCTATTTTTTTCTTATATGAGTTTGACTATTTTAGATATCTCATATAAGTGGATATCTCATGCAATATTTATCCATCTGTGACTGGTTTATTTCCCTTAGCATAATGTACTCTGGGATCATCAATGTTGTCTCAAATGACAGGATAATCTAGATCGCAAAGAGATATCTGCATTTATATGTTCACTGAAATGTTATTCACAATAGCCAAGATACTAAAACAAGCCAAATATCTATAGACTGAATGTGTAAAGAAAATGTGGTATATGTGTGGAATATTATTCAGCTTTTAAAAATAAGGAAGTCCTGTGTGTTCTTATAATGTAACCTCATCTCCTTAGGTAATTTGAGGATTTTCTACTCCTTTTATTTATTTATTTATTTATTATTTTTATTTTTTAATTTTTTTGCCGTACGCGGGCCTCTCACTGTTGTGGCCTCTCCCATTGCGGAGCACAGGCTCCGGACACGCAGGCTCAGCGGCCATGACTCACGAGCCCAGCCGCTCCGAGGCATGTGGGATCTTCCCGGACCACGGCACGAACCTGCGTCCCCTGCATCGGCAGGCGGACTCTCAACCACTGCGCCACCAGGGAAGCCCCTCTGCTCCTTTTAAAATTAATCTCCCAATTTAAACAGTTATCTAAAATAAAACTTATGGTTAGATGAATAAAATTAATTTTCTATCCACATTACATGCAAATAGCTAGATGCATTTTAAACCTTCTTGAAGATTAAGTTTTAGGAATATTTTTCTTAAAATATAGGCCATGTAAGGGCTTCCCTGGTGGCGCAGTGGTTGAGAGTCCGCCTGCCGATGCAGGGGACACGGGTTCGTGCCCCGGTCTGGGAAGATCCCACATGCCGCGGAGCGGCTGGGCCCGTGAGCCATGGCCGCTGAGCCTGCGCGTCCGGAGCCTGTCCTCCGCAACGGGAGAGGCCACAACAGTGAGAGGCCCGCATAACGCATAAAAAAAAAAAAAAATATAGGCCATGTGACAGTTACAAAATTCACTTTGGGTCTCTTAGAAAATATCTCTTAGAAATAGGTACTCATTCTCCAGGAAGGGGAAATTAAGGAAAGATTTTCAAGATAGTAGTATATATTTGAATTGGTGTGACTTTCAATATTTTATATCGTATAAATTATATATATTCATTGCATAGTTTGTGGGAACATCTCAAAAATACAGAATTCTCTTTAAGAGAGGTTGAGAATGCAGGAAAATGGTAATAATATTTCTGAATATTTGTATTAATTTGGTTTAAATATAAATTGGAATAGATTAGGTGACTTGCAAAAATTCCTTCTGGACACCCTGGGGTCACTTGAAAAAACAGAGAATCATTCTCTAACAGTTTCAGTGCAGCACCACAGGAGTGCAAGATCTGCTTGACTTCCAAATGAGAAATTCATGCCATATATACTAAGAAAGCGTGGAACAAGAATAGTGATGAGTCTGAGATTGAACGTAGCTTATAAAGATTCTTGAACATGCAAGTTTTGATTTGCAATTGAGATGCTTTTCATATAGGACACTCAATATAACCAGTTTGTAAAAAAATAATAATAATAAACAGAAAGCTCAAATAGAGTTGGGTGACCAGAAGGGGAGAACTCTCACACCCTGTGATGATAGCAGAGCCCAACAGGAAGAAGAAAGACTCCTTCTCTCTCCTGGCAAAGACTCAGCCAATGAAAAGGCATGGACTCTTTGTTCATATAGCCTTCCTTTTACCCTCTATTAAAGCATTCTCCTTCCCTTACCATGTAGAGAGCTGCATGTGGCTTGCCATGATTGCAGGCCCCAAGTTGCAATTCTCTGCTGATCCTGAATAAAAATTTTAAATTATTTTTTCTGGAGAAATAACTGGCAGACTATTTGTTTTAGGTCCACTATTTCTAGAACAAAGTTGTTTAACATGTCAAAATAATATTGATCTCCATGGATATGGCTCATTTGATTATAATATTTTTAATGGCAAGAGCACATCTCATTAGTATGTTTTAGGACTGACCTTTTCACCATGGGTCAAAACTAGGAATTCAACAAACACTGAGTTATATATATTTGAGTAATATGTTGATAACCCTCACTATTTTTTCACTGCTAAAAATCTGGTAGCAGAGGGGTAGGGACATGTACATCTGACCTATAATTTACTGACCTGTAATTTATAATTTATTGATACAAAATAAATAATATAATCCACCATATGAGAAGGAATTGAAAAGTCAAATATCATAAGGGCAGAAAAGAGAAAAATCCTTCAGTAGAGAAAATGTACAGAAAATGTGGTTAAACTCTCTGAGATATCTTGTCAAGCCTTGTATTAGTTTGCAGCCCAAATTTCACTCAACCAAAACACATTACTGGTATTTTCACTCGTAAGTTATTGGTCTGAGCAACTAAATTCTTCACTAGCTTTAGCTAAATAAATGGGGTCAAGGACTTTTGTATAAAACAGGTTTACAAAAACTAGCATTTATTCAAAATGTCTGGACTCCAGCTATTTCTTTAAATAAATTGAACTGAGATTTTTTGGTCAATCTTGTAATTGGACTATGAGGCACTAATAATTGTAAAAAAAATTAGCTTTGTAAATGTTTTCTACTACATATTTATCTCTTTTTTGATAAAATGAATAGGCTTAAGATTTTATAAGTGATTTGAGCTCCATGGAGTTGTATAAACTGGGTAGAGATGCTTATGAGGAAAGAAAGTTATGCCTTTAAAAAAAACCATTATATTTCATGCTAAATTAAAGTATCTAAACTTCCCTTTGTTTAATATATATGAGGTTCTTTATATTATTTCTTTGAGCAACTTCTTAAATTTTTGTGCTTCACTTTACTACCATTATTTTGAAAATTTAACATCTCTTCTCCTTTCCCAAATGAAAACATATTTTACATATTCTCCAGGAGCACTCTTTGAAGCAATGCCTTGCTTTCAGAGACTCATTGTGTTACTAACTTAACAAATTATCTATGGGCATCCAATTTTGTGCTTTGAAAATGTATACAGTGATCATTTAAAATATTCCATAATTATGCATTTTAAAAGTGGCATCATTAATTGTCTTGCTATATGATACTTATTTAGAGAAACAAATGAAATATTTTGGCCAACTTTATTTTATTTCATTCCTAGAATACATCAGGATATTTCTGATTGATGTGTTTGAGACTCTGAACATACTCTTTAAGTCCTTTCTAAATGAGAGCTTGTCAATAGCTTTGTCTATGTGCAAATTCTGAATACAGTGCTGGGTAGCCCGTGTGGTTGGAAAATGTTTTCCAAGAGAAAGAAGGAAAGGAAAACCATCATTTTTAATTTGATTTTGAATGCACTTCAGTAAGCCTCTATTCTACTTTTAGGACAGTTAAAATACAAGTGATTAAACTGTAACATACACCAAAATGGAAAACTTTCCATCTGAAAAGAAGCACTGATATAAAAGGAAAAACTTACAATTACATCTAAATCCACTTGTACTAATATCTATGGTTTTCACACATCCATTATTTATATTGCTATTGTATAAAATGTTAAGAGGCATTAAACAGGGCAAATTATAAGATGTACCCTTTAACAATTCATGTGTTTGATTCTTTAAAGACATATTTTGGCAAATGAGTTGCATTTTGGTTGTGGTTATAACATTGTCACTGATATTACAATATACATGAGCAAAAGAATTAGTAAAAGGAAATGTTAACTACTGAGCTATGTATAATCCTGAATATTTAATTAAAACAGTATCACATTTAAAAAATCACAGCTCTACTAAAATGTATTGGGTATTGGAAATATATTAGGAAACTATGAGGTATTACTTAAATAATGGAGTTTCAAATGCTCCAGTTCTGCTTTAGGGTACTTCAGTGAATAATCCTGATAGATATAGGGAAGTATGTGTATAATAAATTGCTCAAATGCATGTCGCAAACAAATATATTTTACTGTGTGAATTAATAAGTTAAACATATTTAAATCTTTTTTTCTCTTCCTAAATACCCACTTCAGTGAAACATTTTGGAAAAATCAGAGCTAAACTTAAGAGTTCTTAGTATAAAAATGGTAGCCTAAGAATAAGGTACAACTTGTGACACTATTATTTATAGTTTCATTTTTACATTTTGAATAAAAACTGTACTTTTTATGAAATATAAAATTGTGACTTTGGGCTTCCCTGGTGGCGCAGTGGTTGAGAGTCTGCCTGCCAATTCAGGGGACACGGGTTCGTGCCCCGGTCCGGGAGGATGCCACATGCTGCGGAGTGGCTGGGCCCGTGGGCTCTGCAACAGAGAGGCCACAACAGTGAGGGGCCCACATACCGCAAAAAAAAAAAAAATTGTGACTTTATAGAAATTAGACAGTTCATAGTAACCTAAATTAACCTAAAATGTGCCACATAATGTTTTCATTATCATTTGCTGTAACTTATATTCAGTAATCCACTAGGAAAATGAGTATTATATCACATTATTAGAATGATCAAAAATTTTGTTTTTTGTTTTACTGACTGGCTTAATATGTTTGCTAGAGTAAGATACACAGCACTATTCTCCTCTGTCCCATTTGGTAGCAGCTTCTCCTTAAAGCCTCTGATTATTGAGTGTTCCATTTATTTTAAGATATAATCTAAAAAACAAATACCATATGCTAACACATATATATGGAATCTAAAAAAAAAAAATGTTACTGATGAACCTAGTGGCAGGGCAGGAATAAAGATGTAGACATAGAGAATGGACTTGAGGACACGGGGTGGGAGGGGGAAGCTGGGGTGAAGTGAGAGTAGCATCGACATGTATATAATACTGAATGTACAATAGTTTAGCTAGTGGGAACCAGCCGCATAGCACAGGGAAATCAGCTTGGTGCTTTGTGACCACCTAGATGGGTGGGATAGGGAGGGTGGGAGGGAGGCTCAAGAGGGAGGAGATATAGGGATATATGTATACATATAGCTGATTCACTTTGTTATACAGCAGAAAGTAACACAGTATTATGAAGCAATTATTCTCCAATAAAGATTATTAAATATATATATATAATCTAGTACAATTCCTTAATTTTACATAGGATGAAACTGATATTTAGAGGACCTCAGTGATGTTGGTATAGATGAGCCAGTTAGTGGCAGAGTTAGGAAAATTTCCACAGTCTAATGTATGCTCAGAGTTTACACTTTTCAATCCTAAGTAGACCACTTTAGGAAGGGAAGAATCAAAGTGTTAAACAAGTATAATTCATTAAAAAGAAAAGGAGGATGGATACTAGTTAAGAGTGCATATTTAGAATATTTAGTTTTGTATTTCTCTCTGATTTTACATCATATAAATACATTCTAAGCTAACTGTATAAATAAGTCAGGTGTTTAAGCATAAATTCTGATTTGATAGAGAGATTTGTTTAAATACCCTGCAGCCCCCAGTTGCTACTCCTCAGCCCAAGGAGGGGATCTGAAAGCCTCTGCAGGCCAAGGCCTTTACACAGTGCTTCACTTTTCCCACTCAGGATTCCCAGGCAATTCTAAGTGCCTCCCAAGAAAGAGCTGAGGAAGAGGGCATGGTTAGCTTGGGAACGCAGTCTGCCTGAACCCATATTTGCGGTGAATTATGGCTGCCGACTTGAGGCAAAAGCAGCAGTTCTTTCTCTGCTTCCCCCTGGCAGATGCCATGATGTTTCTTCCAGCCACAAAACGGCTCCTGAGGCCCCCATCCAGCACCCCCTCCCCAATCCTGTCCCTCTTCCATTATTCCTGTTTGGTCAGCCAGAGATAGGGAAAATTTTATTTATAAAACAGTGACACAGAAACTTGTGGTACTGTGTTTGTGATAAGTGGATTATTCAAAACACTAGACCCTGTGCATTGCATCTCTTGTCCAGATCCAAGGGTATTTATGAGATGGGCTTTGAGAAAGTTCTCCATTCTAGAAACCACAGCACTTTGGAAATAATTCCTAAAATACATTACTGGTATTCACTAAATTTACTTCAGGCTACTTTCATGGTCTAATGCCTAAAACAAGAGATCTTACTGATTCATTGTTTGTTTTGTTTTGCTTTTTTCCCTTTTTTGGGGGGAAGCCAACTTGGGAATTTCTACGTCAGAAATGAGTCTTAGTGTTCTGTCCACTCTTTGAATTTAATCTTAATGGCCTCCAACGTGTTCTCTATCTTAACACAATTTGAAACATGACCTGGATGGGCAGGCCCTTGTAATCTGCTTCTAGAATCAGGTTGCACCCCAGAAGCAGCTTTGCAGTGAAGAACTTTGTCACATTTGTTGTCCCTAAATTTATCATAGTAAGCATTTAGGACAGGCCTGGGAATCAGGGTTCTCCCAGATCCCAATCTCATTTCTTATGCTTCCTTTAAGCTTTGCTTTGGCTCACATCTTTTTTAGTTGGGATACAATGATAGTGAACTATCCAAAAGTTCCAGTTTATGGATTGAAAGAAAAGACAGGAAGGTTTGTATCTGCCAAATCTTCCCTATTCTCTGCTTCCAAGGAACCAGTTTCAACCTAAACCTTTGTCATAATTTTGTGACATCTCTGAAAGTGATAAAACTTTTTTTCTACCATGTTTTCAGATGATGCAAACTAAGTAAGGTAATGCCTGAGTCACAGGTTAAAGTAGGTTGTGGTTTAGACTTTGCAGGCCTACATTACAAGGATCACTAACCACACCCCAGCACAGCAGGTCTTTGTTCTCTCTGTCCATTTTTTCTGAATTTTTGTCTTTAATTACTCTACCTTACTAATTACTTCAAGTATTAAGTGCTAAATATTTTATGATTCTTTTAGAAAAAAGTGACAAAATATCCAACCTAGACGATTAAAGTAATAAAGCTGATTTAAGCTATACTCACTCTCAAAAAAATAAAGCTTGCAAGTTTAAGGATAATTTCCAGGGGCAGCTAATCTAGGAATTCAGATGATAAACTGTGTATCTCTCACTCATGCTCTGAACTCTGGTTCTCTGATCTTGATCAGTTTGCAAACAGGCTACTTTTTTTCAAAGTGCAATTGTGTAAAACAGCATGATGCTACCCAAAGAAGGAGAAATAAATTCTGGAGAAGCATAAACAACAGCTGCCACTGCAGTTGCCACATCCCCTTACATGCTCTTGTCTTGTAAGACAAGAGCTTTTCACATTTCTATCTACCCTCAGAAACTCAGTAAAACTAGATATTATTCATAAAACATATTTTTATGACTAGTAGAGTAATTGAATTTTTTGGTTATTTCCTTCTTACTATTTTTTATTTTACTTTTTTTTAAGAATTGCCAATTCATGTCCTTTGCCCATTTTATTTTTTTTCCGTCTTTTTAATAGATGACATGTACTGAGTGCTTATTATAAGCTGGACACTGTGATTAGTCATTTTTAGATGCACATCTAATATTCAAAAAATCTTATATATACTTTAATCGCTAATTTTTATAGAGAAAAATGAAGCACAGAGAAATTAAGTAAATTACCTGAAGTCAAAGCTCTGTTGCTCAGATTTGACCCAGTGCTTTCTGACTGTCAAGAAAAGCATGCCTTTTTAACCACTACTGATTTGCTTTCATATATAATAATTTTATTCCTGATTAACCTGTGATATATACCATAGATATTTTACTGAGTTCTTGTCTGCTGTTCATTTATTTTATGTTGGAAGTTTTTCCTTTGTCAGTCGGATTCACATATATCAATATATTGGTTCATATTGTTTCTGTTTTTATAAAGCCCTGTACATTTATATTACAAAAGAATTCACTTTGATGCACTTCCAATGTTCTTATGGTTTCTTTCTTACATATAATATTTTATATATTAAAATTTATTTTGGTTTGTGGAATGATATATGAATATGATATTTTACCCAAAGCTTAGCCTCTTTATCAATACCATGTACTTAATAGTCTCCTTATTTCTACTAATTGTACATGCCACTTATGGCAAATAAATTATTGCATGTAACTTTTCATTACTGAAACTTGTATTTTTGTCATATTGCCAGAAACACATGGTTTTAATTATGCCAGCTTAAAATATCTAGTATAAACATTCCCATGAATTATTATGGAAGTAAGAAAAGTTTTCATTTAACATTTCTACTGGAATTTCATTAAATTTATATCTTAATTACAAGTAAATTTTATCTTTAGAATAGTTTCATTTTAAGTCCAGAAATATGATTATTCAAATCTCTTTTTAAGTTCATCTGCAAACTTCTCTACTTTATGTAGATATTGTGTGTCTTAAAAATCATTCCCAGACATTTTATAAACTACTTTTTACTATAAATTGTTTACTTTTTTAGTTTAAGGACATGTCTTTCCAATCCAAAAGATTTTTGATACCTATTTTTTAAATCAAGGAATGACATTTACACTTTAGGAAATGATTTCTGGACAGAATGAATGGGCACATTTACCTTTCCCTGAAAGAATATTCACAGAAGATGGTCTTTCTAAAATGAAGATTTGCAACATACAAATATCTGTTTCAGCCACTCATTTGTTAAATCCGTAACGACTGCTGTACTAACAATATGGTAAGCCACTATTATATTTCCTATCCTGAAGTAAACAAAACCAACCTAAGCCAACAGTTTTTGCTGGCCATATAATCAACAAATCGCCTTAAATCCGTGTCATAAAAGGACAAAGTTTAATGGAGATTTTAAATCGGGTGGTCCATTATAACACCTTCTTATCTGCACGTCTGTCAGTACAATCAACCCGCCTTATCCATGGGTTCCATATCTGCAAATTCAGCCAACTATGGATCAGAAATATTTGGGAAAAAAATTCCAGAAAGTTCCAAAAAGCAAAACTTGAATTCTCTGCACACTGACAACTATTTACATAGCATTTACATTGTATTATAGCAATTTATTAGCATTCACATTGTATTAGGCATTATAAATAATCTAGAGATGATTTAAGGTGTACAGTAGGATGTGCATGGGTTACAGGCAGACCTTGTTTTATTGAGCTTTGCTTTACTATGCTTCAAAGATATTGCATTTTCTTTTTTTAACAAATTGATGGTTTGTAGCAACCCTGCATTGTCAGATGATGGTCAGCACTTTTTAGCAATAAAATATTTTTAATTGAGATATGTATTTTTTTAGTCATAATGCTATTGCAAAGGTAATAGACCACGTTATAGTAGTCTATTAACTGTGTTAATAGACTACTGTTATTATTTATGTTTATTAAAGTAAACATAACTTTTAAATGCACTGGGAAACCAAAAAAATTGTGTGACTCACTTTATTGCGATATTCACTTCATGCTGATGGTCTGAAACTGAACCTGAAATATCTCAAGATATGCTTGTTTATGAAAACACTACTGATTTTTAAAATAAGAGACTTGATCATCCCTGGATAGGGGGTCCTAAAACCAATCCTTAAATACTGAGGGATGACTGTGTTCTCACTATCCAGTTATTCTTCTGATGTATTCTTTCAAGATCACCCCTTTTAAAACAAACTTCTGTTTATGGCAATTTCCAGTTGAGAAAGTTCTGTGAATCTACATGGGTTTCAGAAATAAGAACAAATTCTTCAGTATGATACTTAAAGTTGCCTATATTATAATTGTAATGAGTTCAGATTTGTTTCTCACTAATAACCATCATTAGCATTTTACAATGTGTCATAAAGATGACATTGGTAGTGTCACTGGTGGTGTGTGTCACAAGGTGATCAGATAAACATTTTTATACACACATATACATATATATACACATAAAGAAATTATATATGTGTATGGTATATGTAAGTAAAAATTGGCTGATTAACGAAAACTATAGATTTTTGATACAGTTGTTATGAAAATATGGCAATTTATTTAACATGATACTCAAATATTTGACTATATGTAGTAATTACTGTCTTTAAGAACTCATCACTCCTAGAGACTATTTCCTTTCCATCTTCTATGTATTCTCTGTGCTTTCTTACTTAAAACATTGGTTATTCCTCTACCCATAAATTTTACGCTCTATTATCACTGTTCATCTGACTTTTATCTTCTTTATGCCTCTATCAAACCTGAAGAAAAAGAACTGCTTCTTTCATTAGCCTGGCACCCTGCCAAGTGCCATGTAGATATTAGAATCCTCAGTAAATGATTACTACCTTGCAACAAATATGTCAATATCCACAGTAAAACTGAACCAAATTCTTCTCTACATTCCAAGTTTGGTGTCATGTTCCTCTAAATAAATCATCAAGCCTAGATGACTGCACTGGAAATTTTTAACAAAGATTTAAAAAGGAAATAATAACTATTCAATGCAAACTCTTTCAGAAAATGGAAGAGGAATGAATACTTCCTAGTCATCTGATGACAGTATTACATGACCAGACAGGAAATTATGAGCCAACTACAGTCAAATATTCCTCCCCCAAATAGATGCAATAATGAAATAATTCCTACCTACACCATACATGTTTAAAACTCTCATAAGCTAGGAACAGAAGGGAAATTCCAGTGAAGGGAATCTGAAAAATCTACAGGTAACATCTTCAGTAGTGAAAGGTCGAATTTTATTTTTCCTCTGGGATTGTGAAAGAGATAAAGGTTTTTGCTCTGACTTCTCCTATTCAACATTTGGAAAACCTAAACAGTATATTAGGTGGGAAAATGAAAAAAAAAAAAAGGCATTCAGATTGGAAAGAGCTTATGCTACCTGATTTAAAGATTTACTTTGAGACTGAGTCTTAATTCTTTTGGAATAGGTATAAGGATAAATATATTTAAAATGCAATGTCTTAGTAAACCAAAGATTGAAAAGGATGATACTAATTTGGGAAAAAATAATATGATAAAAGAATTCTAAAAAGGCTCCCAGACTCCTGCTCCCTACTGTACACACTGTGTATAATCCCCTATTTAAAAAAAAAAATTTAGAGCAGTTTTGAATTCACAAAAGAATAAAGAGAAAGATACAGTAGTTCTATTTTTAGTTTTTTGAGAAACCTCCATACTGTTTTACACAGTGGCAGCACCAGTATACATTCCCACCAACAATATACATTCTCTACATCCTTGCCAACATTTGTAATTTGTGTTCTTGTTGATAGCCATTCTGACAGATGTGAGGTGATATTTCTTTGTGGTTTTGATTTACATTCTGCTGATGATTATCAGTGTTGAGCAACTTTTCATGTGCCTGTTGGATATCTGCATTTCCTTTGGAAAAATGTCTATTCAGTTCTTCTGCCCATTTTTAAATTGGGTTGTTTGTTTTTCTGATGTTGAGTTGTATGAGCTGTTTACATATGTTGGAGATTAATCCCTTATTGATCATGTCATTTGCAAATATTTTCTGCCATTCAGTAGGTTGTCTTTTTGTTTTGCCGATGGTATCCTTTGCTGTGCAAAAGCTTTTAAGTTTATAATTAGGTCCCATTTGATCATTTTTGCTTTTATTTCCTTAACTTTAGGAGACAGATCTGAAAAGTTATTGCTGTAACTTATGTCAGAGTGTTCTGCCTATGTTTTCCTCTCAGAGTTTTATGGTTTCTGGTCTTGCATTTAGGTCTTTAATCCATTTTGAGTTTATTTTTATAAGTGGTGTTAGAGAATGTGCTGATTGCATTCTTTTACATGTAATTGTCCAGTTTTCTCAGCACCACTTACTGAAGAGACTGTCTTTTCTCCATTGTACATTCTTGCCCCCTTGGTCATAGCTTAATTGACTATAAGTGCATGTGTTTATTTCTGAGCTCTCTTTCCTGTTCTGTTGACCTGTGTATCGTGTGTGTGTGTGTGTGTGTGTGTGTGTGTGTGTGTGTGTGTGCCAGTATCATACTGTTTTGATCACAATAGCTTTGTAGTATAGTCTGAAGTCAGGGAGCATGATTCCTCCAGCTCTGTTCTTCTTCTTCAATATTTTGGCTATTTGGTTTCTTTTGTATTTCCATATAAATTTTAAAATTATTTGTTCTATTTCTGTGAAAAATGCCATTGGTATTTTGATAGATATTGGAAGTGCCTTGGGTAGTATGGTCGTTTTAACAATACTAACATATAACCAGCTGTTCCACTCTTTGGTATATATCCTAAAAAAACAAAACACTAATTTGAAAAGATATATGTACCCCAACGTTCATAGCAGCATTATTTACAATTGCCAAGATATGGGAGCAACCTAAGTGTCCATCAGAAGATAAATGGAAAAAAAAATGGAAATAGCAGCAAAGCCTATAATTTTCTGAGGAATATATCTATATTACCTTTATGGAGGAAAAAATATCTTATTAAAGGCATTAAAGGGGACTCCTCAAAATGAGAAGAAATATAATGGCTACGGATACCATGACACATAAAAATGTTCATTCTTTTCAAATCGATCTGAAGCTTCTTGTAACTTTGGACAAATTCTAGAAGGCTTTTTTGTAGGACTTGAGAAAATAGTGTAAACTTTACATGAAAAAGCATAGAGACAAATATAGTCACTTTTTTTTTGAAAACTAAAAAGTGAGCAAACTGTCTTATCAGATTTCAACATTTATTATGAAAAATAACACAGTCTAGTATTAGAATAGATGTAATAACTGGCCTAATAGAACAAAATGGAAACTCAGAAATTAACATGTGCTCTTATGGAAACCTGATATACTATAGACATGTCATTGCAGATAAGGGTACATGGATAAGACAACTCAATAAATAATACAACTGGTTATCCATATGGAAAAATAAAATAAATGTCCTTTTCCTTCATATCCAGAGGTCAATTCTATTTGGTTTAAAGACCTAGATGCAAAAAATAGTTACAAAAATTTTTTTAGAATATATTAGAGAGTATCTTTATGACTTTTGGAGCAGAGAAAATTTTCTTAAACATGGCATAAAACACATCTTAAGAAAAATGTGAATCAAAAGAAAAAACACTTTTGTGAGCAAGAAGACACTGTAATAGTCACAGACTGAGAAAGAAAAAAAAATGGAAACACATAATTAACAAGTTATTAATAGCCAGAAAAAAGCAATAAGAATAAGAAAGATATACACCTCTCTACCCCCCAAAGGCATAATAATTTTAAAATACAAGCAAGAATTAATGTAAAAGGTAACCCAGATTCTACTGTGTGTGTGTATGTTGGAGATGCCTTCACTTTTGAGAGCCAAACGTTAGTATCCCTTGCAAACTCTGTGTTCAGTGACATCACCATGGCAGCTTGAAATTGGCCTTGGTGGGAGAATATGCATTCCAAGTCCTTCTTCAGTACATCAGGGCTTCCTCGTAAACACCTTCCTCTGTCTTCCATAGACTGGTATGAGGTGGAAACTTATAATGCCGTTATAAAGAATTGTAAAGGACAGTTTGCTCAGTTGAACTTGATTTAAATTTTATCATTGCCACAACAGTGGTTGTACCTTGTAAACACATCTTGACCTTGTAACCACAGCCACTGCTGGTTGAGCTGGAGAAAAAGAGAACTTCCTACCTTTCCCTCTTGAGTCACTTGATCAAGAGCCAAAGCCCACCTGACAAAAGGAGTGTACAATGTGTACTGATTCACTTGCATCACAAAAGCTCACAAAGCAGTATTTTAGTTCTTATGCGTATAGCTCAACATTGCCACCAATAAAATTCAGGAAATGAGGAATTCCCTACAGGGAAAGGACAAGATGCCAGGAAGCCTATATATATATATATATATATATATATATATATATATATATATATATATATGTGTGTGTGTGTGTGTGTGTGTGTGTGTGTGTGTGTTTTTAAAAAAATTTTATTGGACTATAGTTGCTTTACAGTGTTGTGTTAGTTTTTAATGTACAGCAAAGTGAATCAGCTATACATATACAATATCCTCTCTTTTTTGGATTTCCTTCCCATCTAGGTCACCACAAAGCATTGAGCAGAGTTCCCTGTGCTATACAGTAAGTTGTCATTTGTTATCGATTTTATACATAGCATCAATAGTGTATATATGTCAATCCCAATCTCCCAATTCATCCCACCCTCCCCTTTCTCCCTTGGTATCCATACATTTGTTCTCTACATCTGTGTCTTTATTTCTGCTTTATAAGTAAGATCATCTATACCAATTTTTTCAGGTCCCACATATATGCATTAATATATGATATTTATTTTTCTCTTTCTGACCTATTTTGCTCTATATGACAGTCTCCAGGTCCATCCATGTCTCTACAGATGACCCAATTTCATTCCTTTTTATGGCTGAGTAATATTCCATTGTATATATGTACCACATCTTCTTTATCCATTCTTCTGTTGATGGACATTTAGGTTGCTTCCATGTCCTGGCTATTGTAAATAGTGCTGCAATGAACATTGTGGTGCATGTGTCTTTTTGAATTATGGTTTTCTCTGGATATATGTCTAGTAGTGAGGTTGCTGGGTCACATAGTAGTTCTATTTTTAGTTTTTTAAGGAATCTCCATACTGTTCTCCATAGGGGCTGTATCAATTTACATTCCCACCGACAGTGTAAAAGGGTTCCCTTTCTCCACACCCTCTCCAGCATTTATTGTTTGTAGATTTTGTGATTATGGCCATTCTGACCTTTGTGAGGTGATACCTCACTGTAGTTTTGATTTGCATTTCTCTAATAATTAGTGATGTTGAGCATTTTTTTGTGTGTGTGTTGACCATCTGTATGTCTTCTTCAGAGAAATGTCTATTTAGGTCTTCCACCCATTTTTTGATTAGATTGTTTGTTTTTTTGTTATTGAGCTTCATGGACTGTTTATATATTTTGGAGATTAATCCTTTGTCCGTTGCTTCATTTGCAAATATTTTCTCCCATTCTGAGGGTTGTCTTTTTGTCTTGTTTATGGTTTCCTTTGCTGTGAAAAAGCTTTTAAGTGTAATTAGGTTCCATTTGTTTATTTTTGTCTTTATTATCATTATTCTAGGAGGTGGGTCAAAAAAGATCGTGCGATTTATGTTAAGGAGTGTTCTGCCTGTGTTTTCCTCTAAGGGTTTTTTTTTTTGGGGGGGGTGGGTACACGGGCCTCTCACTGTTGTGGCCTCTCCCGCTACAGAGCACAGGCTCTGGATGCACAGGCTCAGTGGCCATGGCTCACAGGCCCAGCCACTCCAAAGCATGTGGGATCTTCCCGGACCGGGGATATACCCGTGTCCCCTGCATCGGCAGGTGGACTCTCAACCACTGCACCACCAGAGAAGCCCTCCTCTAAGAGTTTTATAGTGTCTGGCCTTACATTTAGGTTTTTCATCCATTTTGAGTTTATTTTTGTGTTTGGTGTTAGAGAATGTTCTAATTTCATTCTTTTACATGTAGCTGTCAAGTTTTCCCAGCACCACTTATTGAAGAGGCCAATTGGCTTGGTAAACCCTGCATTTATGGAATATCTGAATGGACGATGAGTGTTCCCAGAACTGAAAGTGGTCTAGCTCTAGCAGCTTTGGACTTTGGGGATAAGTACACGCAGGAGTTGGGCCAGGTCAGAGTCTGAGCTGCCCCACCGTGCCCACAGAGGGACTGGATCTTTGCATAGATCAAATCATTGCCATTATCATCAGGGTAGAAACATTTAAAAACTAAAGGCCTAATTAGCTAAATCATTGCTTATGTCTTGGTGGAAGTCACTATTTTCAAAGGATAAACATTTTAACTTTCTAAACTTTTAAAATTATAAAATTGCATAATTGGAATTAATCTTAAAAATCATCTGATTCTTCTCTCTCAATATAAGAATTTCTTATGAAATATACCTGAAAGATAATCATCCGACTTCCACTTTTTTGTGTGTGTGTATGGAAGAACTTAACACTTTGCAAGTCAATCCATTCTGTTTCAAATTTTCAAATTGTCAGCAGTTTTTTTTTGCTGAACCTAAATTTGCCTAATTTTGACAACAAAACAACCTACTAATTTTATACATTCTTCCCTATTTACTGAAGGAGTGGTAAAACCTCAGTATTCTCCCTATATCCTATTGCCTTACTTATATCTGTGCTTCTCCAAGGAAATGAAACATAAAAAACAGTTAGGAGCTAGGATTTATAATCAACAAAATCTTAAAGGTCATCACACATTCAGATCAACTGAAAGGTAACACATGAAAAGTCCAAATGATAAATAAAAACTTTCATAAAAAAAGAAAGGTCAAAGCTCTTTGAAAGTGAGCTCCAAAAAGTTTTTTTTACTTTCTGTCCACATGAACAGGGTTTATGACAGTGGAAGATATTTAATAGAGTATGATAATGAGGGTGATTGAAATGTCAAATAATCTATAAAAATGAGCACAGTCTTTCAGAAAACATTAACATTTTAATGTGATAGGAAGCTGATATTTAGTACATTCTTTGTCTAGAGTATATCTGAATATCATAATCTTTTAAATTGGCTGATATTAGCTATAATGATTATTTTGACATATTATAAAAAATAAACATGTACATTGCAGGAAACTTCATAAAAATAAGTATGTATAAAAAAGGAAACAAAAACCATTCAAGATAGCCAATAGTAACATTTTTACAATATCAGTGAATGTGTTCATAAAGAGGCTTTGAGATAATCCATTTTGGGGGGCCTTGCCTGTTTCTTCCCAATAGCTTCTTTGAAAAACAAATTGCTTCCTTTTGGTAACTGCCTCTAAAGCAGTTAAACACTGAAGGATCTCACACACAGACACACACATCTGCAGATCTACAGATGCAACTTTCTTGCAATGCTACAGTTTCAATTTGAACTTAGGAATCTAAGCTATGTTTAATATATTATAGACTGTGTTTTAAAATATATATTCTCCTGGAGAGGTTGTAATGTCACATTTCACAGGTGCTGTCTTGACACATTTTTGAGATCATAGCTAAAACTCTCATTCTACTTAGTAGGTTTGCTAAACCTGGATTCCAACCACTTCCCTTACTGGACACTAATTCCTAGATTATAGCATGTACCCCTAGCTGCCAGAAATGCCAGATGCCAAAAATCTAGGGGTATGTACTTCTTTCTTAAACCTATGGAAATATTCAAAATAACCAGTGCAGCTTGCCATACATGGAAGCCAGCTTGCCGTAGATAAACTAACTCCTACAGTTACAGCTTGCTGTTAATTCTTTCCTTGGGATTACCCACTGCCTGGCCCTGTGTGGCAGCCTTCTCCCCCTCCAAACCTGTAAATATTAGATAATAAAAAATTCTGCCTTTCATCTATCTTGGGATCATTGTGTTATGTCCTGTCATCATCAGAACCTAAAAAACACTGAAATAATGACACAGCCCCTGCCGTGTGTGTATGTGTGTGTGTGTGGAAATGGTCACCCTCTATAAGATTAAGATGTCTACTGCCAAATTCCCTGATATTGTGGAAGGATAAGAGTACACTGTTTGCCCATTTAGTTTGTTTTTTCTGTGTTTGGGAAAGAGTGAGAATGAGATGAGGACACAATACCTTTCCCTTTTATCTGGAGCAGGCTTTGCTACTGATACTTCCACTGGAGTATCTGTCCTTGATTTAACCAGAGAGAGAGAATTTATCATTCTAAAAATGCCCATGTTACTCAAATAGCAACAATGCCCAATCCTCCATCTCAGCCGTTGGAAAGCACTAGAATCTACTTAGTATAGAATTAGTAACTCAATTCTTCTCTTTGGCTGAGAGCCTGCCCCAAGTCTTTCTCACTTTATCTCAGTCTACTCAAGGCAACATTAGAGCCTACCTATATTTGTTTCTTCGTGTTTTTTTTCAAATTTCATCAATCTGTTATTCTGTATAAAAGTTCATTCATCTAGGAAACAAACACAAAAAATACCCACCATTTTAGCCTCTTCTGTTGGATAAAAAAAATCATCTTTAACAGACGTGTTGTTTATTTCTCTCCATTCTAATGCATATTTCCATATATAGTGCTGAAATTGGGACTTTAACCTATGTTCAATTTTTGTATTCCTATTTAATCAAATATTAGGTTAACTTTTTTTCCACGTAAATGTTACTCTTCAAAACACAGTTTTCATGGCTACATAATGTTCCATCATTTACTTAACTTATCTTCTATTAATTAGTTGATTATACTTAGGTTTTCATAATTTTTCATAAGGAGAGAGATAATAAAATTATATTTAATTTTCCCTAAGATTTTTTCTTTAGGATTACATTTCTAGAAGTAGATATATTGTGATGTCTTTTAAAATATATTGTTCTCCAGGGCCTTCCCTGGTGGTGCAGTGGTTGAGAGTCCGCCTGCTGATGCAGGGGACACGGGTTCGTGCCCCGGTCCAGGAAGATCCCACATGCCGCGGAGCAGCTAGGCCCGTGAGCCATGGCCGCTGAGGCTGCACGTCCGGAGCCTGTGCTCTGCAACGGGAGAGGCCACAGCAGTGAGAGGCCCGCGTACTGCAAAAAAAATAAAATAAATAAAATAAAATAAAATATATTGTTCTCCAGATAGATCCTACCAATGTATACTCCCATCAATAGACTGTAATGAGACTATTTTGAAGGTCCATTTTTTTTTTTTTTTTTTTTTGTGGTACATGGGCCTCTCACTGCCATGGCCTCTCCTGCCACGGAGCACAGGCTCCCGACGCGCAGGCCCAGTGGCCACGGCCCACGGGCCCAGCCACTCCGTGGCATGTGGGATCCTCCCAGACCGGGGCACGGACCGTGTCCCCTGCATCAGCAGGTGGACTCTCAACCACTGCACCACCAGGGAAGCCCCATGAAGGTCCATTTTCAGCTCTAACATTTTTTATTCTAAAATAAATGCTTGAGAAACAACTATAATAACCTCTCAAAATAATAGAATATGATAGTAATGCTTAATATTAAAAAGAGAAAAGGAATCGATAAATAAGTCCTAAAGGGTCTTTTTGTTACCCTGTATCTGTAGATAGAAAAATATGAGACAGCTGTTTATGGATAAGTCACAGGCTTTATAGTCAGACAAACCTAGGAATAAGTTCCATCACTATTACTCAGAGCTATATAAACTTGAATGAGTTGCCTAAATTTTTTATACTTAAGGGTCTCATTTGTAAAACTGATTATTCTAATCAATGTCATTAAATAATTGTTAGGATTAAATGAGAAAATTTAGGGTCCAAAGTAAGTCCTAAATATGTGGTAGCTCTACCACATGTTGCCTTTGCAAATTATTCAAAAGCAATACAAAAATCAATCTATAAAATTTATCAACTTCTTTTATGCAGAAAAAAATCAACCACAATTGATTTTTAAATGTTTCAGTTGGTTGCTGTAGAGTAATGAAAATGTTTATTTCTAACCTGGTGAATCCTTTTTCTTTTCCTTTTAAATCCAACACAGGCAGGGGCAGGGCAAAGGTAGAGCTACAAGTGCTTTGAACATTATGACAGAAATCTTGCTTTCTTTCTCCCCATAACTCTCAGTAACTACATTCAAAATCCATTCTAAAGTCAGTGAGTTTGGAACAGGTGAAAAGACTTTGATTCAATGAACAATCACTCAGTCTGAATAATTATCCTGTGAAGGAAAATTGCTGTAGTTTAGGCACCATTTAAAAATCAATGTTGTGTATAGATTTCAGGGGTCCTAATTTTCATCTCACTTCTTCCTGCGAATATCTATTCAATTGTTTCTCAAAAGTTAACTTTATTACAAAGAGAAACTTGCTAGAATTTCTAACAAAAATAAAAATAATGAAGATAGCAATTTTTACTCTCTGGTAATATGTCATTGTTATATAATTTGGTTGTGAGAAGATTTGTTTTTCATACTGTTGACAACAATGATTATTCTGTTATTAAGCAAGAGTTTATTGAGGTTCTACTGTGTGTTGATACTGGGAGTAGTCACCAGTATGACCAGTCACCAGCTATGAAAATAATGCAAGTTCCCTTACATAAATTTGTCTCTGTGTTCTTGAAAAACACAGACAATAAAAATGAAAATACAAAAAACTAAAAAAAAAAAAAATCAAATTTTGATAAATGCCAAGAATGAAATAAACAGCTTAATGTGATAGAAAATACCTCATGAGTTGGTCAGAAATATGTCCTCTAAGGCAGCGACATTTTAGGTAAGACTACAAAGTAGAGAAACAGCTGGCTCATTAAAAGGCCTGAGGAAGTGGAGAAGGTCATGAAGTAAGAGTGGGTTTGGTTTGGTCTAGAAAGAGAAATAAGATTAGTGTGATTTAGTAATAATGAACAAGGCGGCGGGGGTGGTAGAATGTGAAGTGTAGAACATAACAATGTTGAAATAATGTAGGAATTTATTGGCAAAGGTGAAAGTTTGCATTTCATTTTGATTTCAAAGGAAAGTCATAGTAAGGTTTTGATCAGGAGAATGGCATGATCCGATTTGTTCATTGAGGAGACTCTTCTTGGTACTCTGTAGTAACTATCCATGTGGTAGACAGGGATTGCAGCAGTGACAGAGAAGAATGGGGCTGGCCAGGGTGGTGTCCATAATGATGGAGAGCAGTAGAGATTCACAATGTACTGTACAGGTAAGGGCAGAAGGGCTTTGGATAGATGGCACTTAGCAATAACATGCATTCACCCATTACTTATCACCAGAATTATGTTGCTTTTTTTAAACAGTAAAATGCATCTATACCAGCTCGTATATAATCACTGTCTTTAGCTTCCTAAGTGCCTCTGCTCAATCATACTCTCTCCTCCAGAACACTCCAGATGTCTTTATATTTCATCAAGGAAGCATTAGTGTCTTAAACATCAGAAAGGCCAGCATCCTTTCTCTAAGGTGTCCTTGCCATTTGTACTAAATATCTCTGCATAGAGAGGAGGAAGCAAAAGGAGAAACCAATTATGATTTTCAACTTTTAGCTTGTGTACTGTGTCCAGGTATTTCGTGGGAAGGGAAAAATTGAGCTAAGTATTCCTTTAGGAAAATAAAGATTTAGATTTGAGGCATGTAGATTTTGAGAAACCTTTTAGCCAACAGGATGAAGATGTCAGATAGAGTAGTTGCACACGGGCCACTGAAACTTATGAAAGGGATCAGGGCTGTGGATATGATGCACAGACAGCAAATCTGTTCACTCTCATGTTCCTCTTTGCTTCTCTTTTATTTATTTTCGACTCTAAAGGGAAATGTCTAAATGGTAATCATAGTGCATTTGGGTGTACTTAAAAAGGCACAATTCATCTACATTTTAGAGAGTATCTAGAGTGTATCAATGAATTCTTTGTAAATACCTGTGTAGTAACAAATGTAAGTCACTGAGCAAAAAATGTTGTCTAGAGACTGAAGCATGTGCTGGGTGTGGGGTGGGGGGATCATGAAAAGGACTCACTTTAATCTCTCCTCTTTCCCTTTCCTCCTTGCTATTTTTGGTGTTGTCATATATTATGCCTACATATCAGTCTTATGGAACGTGTAAAGAAGAGTTTGAGTTTTTTGCTTCAAACATGGAGAAGAGTATTTTCTAAACTCGAGAGCAGAAAGATGGAAAGGGAAAATGACATACATCCTCCTGACCCCAAACAGCATACTGAAAGAAAAAGGAGTAGCTATAAACCCTTTTTGGAGGGTGTCCATATCTGATTAGTAATTCCTACAAAAAAGTTGTTGTTGATTCTTCCATTCCTTAGTGAAACAGTCTATTGCAAGATTCTAGCACTCCCGCCGACTTTTTTTTCCAATTTGTAAAATTTACCAGACCATTATTTCATTTCATATTAGATCGATTAAGCATAAAAAGTGATGATCAGAATTGTGTAGCTTTTATTTCCCTGTATCCTTGATAGGAGAAATTCACTAAAATTAACTTATTCAAGAGACATCTCCAAGGAATTTCTTATTTCTGTCTTTATAAATCAAAACTTAGTTTTCAGTCTAACAGAGGAGAGAATTTTATGTTTTGGTGTCAAATCAAGAAGGTCTTTATTTAAGGGAGAAGTTTCATGGGAGATATAATAGACATGTACATCTTTGTGTGACTTCTCAACAGAAACATAAATTGATTCTGGAGTTACAACTCGAAAACTAACTCCTGAAAACCCACATGTAGTACATAATATTTAAGGATATAAGTATAGCTCTTATTAGAGTCCCAGTCTATAATTCCATAGACATCTCAAGTTAATTGATTTTCACTGACAGTAGATTGAACCAATTAATTCAATTATGCAAACAGAAAAGTCAAAATTAAAGATTTTCAAGCTAGACTGGAAGATATTTTCCAATGATATTTGAAAGTTAAAGGAAGTACTACTGTAACAGTAGTACTTTCATCTTATTTTGTCAATAGTTTCCCTTGAAACTGGAGACCTAATTCACAAACAGAATTAGAATGAGAAATAGCTCTTTACCTGAGCCACATCAATTGGCATGACATTTTAAAAGGGCTTTAGAACAAAATCAAACATGGCTCCAAATAGACTGTGGTCCTCCTGATCCAACAGCCAGGTGTTGTACTTCTTAACAACCACCTATTGACAAAGACACTTAGAGACATTGTAAGGAGAAGGGGCACTTCAAAAAAATATTGCCCATCTTAAAAAAAAAGAAACAAAGAAAAATGCCTCAATTAAAATCAATGAGGGTGATGCAAGGAAGGGAAAATAAAAGCCCAATACCCTGCCTAACTTTTAAGCACGCAAGGTAAATTAACTATAAATATAGAAAGGCAACCTCATCAATTATCAGTAGATATGGGTGCTACTGGCTATACTTTACAGTGCCACCTTTGCTTAACCTCATACTCAGAGTAAACATACCCTACAGGTCTTAGGTATTTCAAATAGCTCAGAGTTTCCCTCTCTCACAGCCCTTAATTGAAATGCTTGAGGTCTTGACAAAAATACATTTCTTCCTACTTGTGTTATCACTGCTGAAAATTTAATAGAGGGAGACTTACTTTGCAAGTGGAATTGTAACATTAAATGCACAGCAGTGGAACAATTTTTTGAGATTCCAAGTAATTCCTCTCTTCCTAACCCAGTCGTGTCTCCCTTGGATATGTCACTGCCTTTTCCATTATAATTGATGCACAGTCCAGATAAAGTTGACAATGTACCTGACATTCTATGGACTAAAAAAAAAACTGACAAAAACTCAGAATAGCCAACACAATATTGAAAGAGAAGAACAAAGTTTGAGGACTGGTGCTGCCCGACTTTAAGATTTACTGTAAAGGCACAATAGTCAAAACAGTGTGGTTTTGGTGAAATAATAGACAGATAGATCAATGGAACAGAAGAGAAAGCCCATATATAGACCCTTCTAAATATAGTCAGCTGATCTTTGATAAAGTACAAAGGCAATGCAATGCAATAAATATGTGTCTTCAACAAATGGTGCTTGAGCAACTTGAGCAATGGTGCTTGAGACATCCACATGCAGGAAAAAAAAAAAAAAGGAAAGGAAAGGAAGGAAGGAAAGAAGGAAAGAAACTAGATCCTGACCTTACACCTTTTATAAAAATTAACTCAAAATGGATCATGAAAATGAAATGCACAAAACTGTAAAACTCCTAGAAGATAACATGGAGAAAACCCAGATGACCTTGCATGTGGTGATGCCTTTTTAGATACAATGCAAAAGACATGATCTATGAAAGAAATAATTGATAAACTGGACTTCATTAAAATTAAAAAATTCTGCTATGCAAAAGACAATGTCAAAAAGATTGGAAGATAAGCCACAGACTGAGAGAAATACTCATCTGATAAAGGACTGTTATCCAAAATACACAAAGAACTCTTAAAACTCAACTATAAGAAAATAAGCAAAATTGTTTAAAAAATGTGCTAAAGATCTTAACAGATACCTCACCAAAGAAGACATACAGTTGTCAAATAAGCATATGAAAAGATGCTCCATACATGTTATCAGGGAAATGCAAATTGAAACAACAATAACATACCTCTACATACCTATTGGAATGTCCAGAGCCTGGAACACTGACGACACCAAATGCTGGTGAGGTTGTAGACCAACAGGAAGTCTCATACAGTGCTAGCTGAAATGCAAAATGGAAGACAGTTTGGTTGGAAAACAATTTGATGGGCTCTTACACAATGAAACATACTCTTGTCATATGATTCATCCATCTTGCTCCTTGGTATTTACCCAAAGGAATTAGAAACTTATTTCCACACAAGACGCTGCACACAGATGTTTATAGCAGCTTTATTTTTAATTGTCAAAACTCAGAAGCAACAAAGATGTCTTTCAAAATGTCAAAATGGTGAATTGATAAATAAACTGTGGTATACCCAGACAATGGAATATTACTCAATCATAAAAATAAATTATTTATCAAGCCATGAAAAGGCATGGAGAAAACTGAAATGCATATTGCTAAGTGAAAGAAGCCAATCTGAAAAGGTTACATATTGTATGATTCCAACTATATAACATTACCTTTATGAAAAGGTAAAACTATGGAGACAGTAAAAAGATCAGTGGTCGCCAAGGTTTGGGGTGTGTGGGAAATGGATAAGCAGAACACAGAGAATTTTTAGGGTAGTGAAAACACTCTATGTTATAATGGTGGGTATATGTCATTATACTTTTGTCCAAACCCATATAGAATATACAACACAAAGGTGGAACCCTAAGGTAGACTATGCACTTTAGGTGTTTAAGATGTCAATATAGTTCATTGTTGGTAAAATTGTACCATTCTGGTGAATAATGTTGATAAGGGGGCAGGCTATACGTGTGTGGAAGCAGGGGCATATCGGAAAATCTGTCCCTTCCTCTCAATTTTGTTGTAAACCTGAAGGAGCTCTAAGAAAATAAATTATTTTTAAAAAGTCATTGACATGGGAAAAATAATTAAAGCAGAATTTATTAAAGGTCAGATGGATCCTACCAAGCAATTATCCAAACCTTCCTAATATCTCTTGAAGTCAGAAGCAAAGGAAGGGATCAAACCTACAGTTGAAGGCATTATATTCAAAGATATCCTCATATCTAGTGTTAGGATTTGTTATACTCCTGTCCTTCTAGGAAAGAAACCAAACAGAAAAGGATATTAATCATTTTTCAAGACCTCAGGGCCATCAAAAAACCCATAATCTCTTGCTCACTTGTACTACTTAACCCAAGCACCATCCTAACATCCATCCTACCTGAAGCTATTTGCTTCACTCATGAATTTTTGCTCAGCATTTTTCAGTGTGCCTCTAGAACAGGACAGCCAATACTTTGTTGTCTTCACCTGGGAAGGACAGCAATACACCTGGACAGTCAGGACCCAAGGATTCACTGAAATATCCTCTTATTTTTCCTAGGTCCCATATCAAAAATTAAAAATCTAAATTGTGGGGGAAGTCAGTTCTGATATAACATGCACACCATCTCCTACTTTGTTCAAAGAACAAGGAAGCCTATAAAAAGGAATCTGTTTACTTGCTTCTCAGCCCTAGCAGATTAAGGACATAAATCTCAAAAGAAAAATTACAATTTAGCCAAGACAGTCCATTATTTAGTGTGTGACTTATCCAACGAAAGAAAAACCCTCTCTCCTGAAAGACTAAAGCCCATCCAAATTTATCCCAGATCCCTCACAAAACACCAATTAGTATGATTTCTGGGTTTAACTGAATATTACAGACAATAGATGTCAAGTTTTTCTGAGACAGCATCACTACTTTATGAATTGACTAGTACTCAGGGAGACTCTCTCTTCTCTGGGAGCCCAAACAGGACCAGAGCTTCTATAACCCAAAGAAAAATGTTATATAGCCTCCTTTAGTAGCCTGTCCACATGACAAAAAGTCCTTGTGTATATTCATGCATGAGAAATCTTGGCAAGCCTTGGAGTTTTAACTCAATTTCAACTAAACCATCAAATACCCTTCACTTACTATAGCTTCAACCTCACCTGGGTTCAAAGGCTTAGCCCCCTTTTTTTTGGGCAAGAAGTGCTGCTGTAGAAATTATTGATACTTCTGGTGAACTAGTTCTAGGTTCCCTGCTTGACCTCATGGTTCCTCATTTAGTACAGACATTACTACTGACTGAGAATCTTTAACAATTTTCAGCCAGCTAATTAACCTCTTATGAGATTGCTACTTCCTCTCTCTTATTACCATTCAAAATCATAACACCCTAAATCTTGCCACTACCCTCCCCCACCAGTAGAGGGGGAACTTTATGATTCTCTGGCCTCAGGGATTTTTCTGCACTGAACTCAGTTTTACTAGAGACTCTCATGAGAAACTTGATCTAGTGTTATTTATTGATGCATCCTTCCTTAAAACTGAAGTTGGAGGTTACCAAGCAGAACAGGCTCATTCCAGCTCTCTCTTAGAATATAGTCCTCTACCTGAGGGAAGGTCAGCCCAGATGGAAGAATTTATTGCATTTACCAGAGATTGTCAACCAGCTAAAGACTACCGAATAATCATAAATACAGTGTTATAGACTGAAATGTGCCCCTCTCCATTGCTATGCTAACTCTAACCTTCAGTGTAACTGTGTTGGGCGACAGGGCTACTTCAGAGTTAATTAAGGTTAGCTAAGGTTATAAGAGTGGAGCCCTAACCTAATAGAACTGGTGTTCTTATATGATGGGGAAGAGACACCAGTTCTTCCAGCAGAGAATACAGCACAGGAAAGAAAGATCATATGAGGACACAGTGAGAAGACAGCCATCTACAAGCCAAAGACAGAAGTCTCAGGAGAAACCAACCATGCTGACACCTTGAAGGGACTCCCAGCCTCTAAACCTATGAGAAAACAAATTTCTGTTGTTTAAATCACCCAGTCCATGGTATTTTGTTACGGCAGCTCTAGAAGACCAATATATACAGATGTCAGGTACACTTTTGGAGTGTTACAGAACTTTGGAATGCTTTGGAAACACAGGAAGTTTCTCACCTCTGCAGGAACCCCCATCAAATATTGAACAAGCTAAGAAACTTTCAGATGCAATACTAAACATAACACCAAAAGGTAGCTATTATGAAGATTGAGAGCCATACAAAAAAAAAAAAAAAAAAAGTTCTAGAAGATAATTATGCCAAACAAGTAACTTAAACCAAAATTATGATCCTATTTAAGCCCTAAAAGGACAATCTTTGAAAGAATTCAAAGGTATCATTA
This sequence comes from Phocoena phocoena, assembly GCF_963924675.1. Classification (NCBI taxonomy): domain Eukaryota; kingdom Metazoa; phylum Chordata; class Mammalia; order Artiodactyla; family Phocoenidae; genus Phocoena; species Phocoena phocoena. The sequence goes on along the minus strand of NC_089219.1, from coordinate 180,080,446 downwards.
AAAAATATCAATGCTTATCCCCAGATTTTGAGAAGGAAGAATGCAAAAGGTCTAATTGAACCCTTCATTCAGGTAACTTCTGGCACTCCCAAGACGGCTTTTTGATGGCACCAGTAGATTTCAAATGTATGTTATCTAAATTTCTTCATGACACTACTTATCGTAGTATGTACAAATTGATTACTGTCTTAAATCAGCATTGGTGAGGGAACTTTTAAAAAGACATCTGGGGCTTCCCTGGTGGCGCAGTGGTTGAGAGTCTGCCTGCCGATGCAGGGGACACGGGTTCGTGCCCCGGTCCGGGAAGATCCCACATGCCGCAGAGCGGCTGGGCCTGTGAGCCATGGCCACTGAGCCTGCGTGTCCGGAGCCTGTGCTCCGCAACAGGAGAGGCCACAACAGTGAGAGGCCCGCGTACCGCAAAAAAAAGAAAAAAAAAAAGACATCTGAAGTTATTTTAGGGTCATGTATCCCTTGTCAACAACACAATCCTGGAAAAACTGTAAAGGTGGGAAATGGCCAGGAACCATTATAAAGAATTCTGTAAGGCTTCACCACTTAAAAACTACACTGTTCTTGCCACCCCAATCTTCTAAAAAGAATGAAAGAATCAACATCATCATAAAATTAAAATTATCAAAATGTTCAGAAACCCATGAACTCCCTGGGCCAAAGGTTCTTCCACTAGGACTTATGGCCACATGGTCTGCTCCCTCAGGGAAACATTGGTTGCCCCTCTGTGAACTTTTGTTAAGTAGAAGGTCCACGTGCTTATAGGTTTCATCTCCAATACTAGACCCTGCATTCATGCAGATGTGGCAAAATATTGCAAGGGATTCATATACTCTACTCAGTCTAACCACAAACAGAATAAAGCTTTCTCCTCAAAACATATTCCTAAATAGCAAGATTTTGTCTATTAAAGTGGCACTAAAAAACAAAAAAATCTGCTCTTGAAATTCACTGTAAGGGACTTTATCAGGTACTGATAACAACTAATTTAGCAGTGAAATTTCAGGGAACCACCCCTTGGGTCCTTGTTTTGGAACTAAAGAAGTAACTTAGAATCCTACACAATTAAAAGGTTACTCCAATGGAGAACCTCAAATTGAGAATTCTCAGAATTCCTCTAGAAGCAGCTGATTCATAGAAGCAGGCAACTGCCTTAGGATCTTTGGAACAGGTGGATGGCCTTGAGGAGATGGCTTCTGCCCAAAATGTAGAACCAAGACTCCTGCCTAATACTCATTTTGTTTTTTAACTGCTTGTTATAATAATAATTCTCATTTCCTATCACCCCCTTGTTTTTGTCCATCTATAAATGGCCCTTTTTACTCCTTCTCATAATTGTTATTTCAGAACATTCTCATTCTAACACATTCTTAGATTATCCCAAACAGTAGCTGCTGCTCTATTTTTACCAATGGCTGGATATGCCATCCATCACTAGATCCTATGATTAAAACCTCTGGGTAAGTCTAATTTCATCAAATGAGACTATAGGGAATTATAACAGTGGAGTTTCCATTTGCACCTGCATGGGCAAATGACCTCAAACAAATAAGCCTGTGTTCTCTATCAGAGAAAGAACCAATCATTACAATCTATTAATCAAATCCTAAATAATTCTAAATTTGAATTCAACAACCTTCACAGGATGATGGGTCACATTTGCAATGTAAAAACTACAAATATAGATCCAAATACGTAACCTAGCTAATTCAAGGCCTTGATTTCCACCTTGTGTCATGAACAATTCCTTTTTCCCCTGAATTTCCATTTACCTCTACCAACACTGTTTTCTTTGTGGCCAGGATGCATGGTCCTGTTTGCCTCAGATGGATAAATCATGCAGTTTATGGATAGTATTTAAAGACTTTTCTTTACACAGTAGCCCTAAGTTTATAAATCACCAAAGCTAGAACGTCCAATTCAGACACAAGTCCCAGATGAAGCTACCCTTATTCATGCACTCTACCAGAGGAATTACTGGTAACAGTAAGAGGTATGTTCCCATTAGTGGGAATAATATAAATAGAAAAGACTGTAAGAAACTTACCACTAATTTTAGATGAATTTATTAACAATACCATTTCTGCCATAGGTGGAACACAAATCAGTCTTAATTCATTGGCATGAGCAGTAAAGGAGGATCACATTGCTGTGTATTTCTTGTTGGCTAGTCGTGGTGTCTGTGTCGTTGTTAATACTTCTTTCCGTACTTGGATCAATGCAACAGGCAGGTGGAACAGGCTATATATGACCTTAAGGACAAAGATAATTGGCTCTCTAAGGTTGATCTTCATGGACTATGGGATTTATTCTGTACACCTAGGTTGGGAAAATAGGGTTGCTGGTTTTGAGGCATCTTATAGAGACTTAGTTTTTCTTCTTTTTATCATAGTGATCATGATACTCATCTGTTTCTTTCAGTCCAGAGCTTTAAATGCTTCTGTGCCTCTTTCATCCACTCTTTCATTAGATGATTGTCATGGTGGCATAATAACAATAAGATTGGTAATACAGTTGACTATGATGACAGCTGAACAATTCCCAAGTATCAAAGATCTGGATCTCAAGAAACATAAGACAGTGAATGACCTAAAGGGGGGGGGGGGGGGAGACTGAGAGATTGAATAAACAAACAGCCAATGGCAGATGATATATGACAATAGAACTCTAACCCACTACCTCTGTAGCAAATGACTGAAATGGTGAGGATTTGGTCAATGATTGACAACTTCCTTAATTTTGCCCCTGCTTCCAACTCAGGACCAACCAGAAAAATCCAAATAGGCTCTTCAAACTAATCACATAGTTAGCCACCTCTGGCTTCCCCAGGCCAACAATCTCCAATCAGAACATATCTGAAGCCATTTCTTCTTTAATCTATTCTTTGTAAAGCTGTTCCACTTCCTGCCTGTCTTTGACTCTTTGCCAAGCGCAAGTGACAGTGGCTATGGCTAACTACCCTACTAAAGCAAATTCTATACACATAGCTTGTTTGTTTTTCTCATTTTGGCTGTGTTTATTTCCACAACATATACACACACAACTATTTTTGATATGGCCCCATTTATATCCTATGCCATGTAGGGGTTTTAAAACCTGTAATTTAGATGTAAACATTCTTTATGAATACAATAATTTCTAACAAGCTTTTAAAAGCATTGATGTTTTAATATTTGTTTTCTCATTGTCACCAAAATTTTTGTTTGGTTTGGTTTGGTTTGTTGTTAGTTTGTTTTTGTGTTGCTTCATTTTAATAGTGTGTACTGAGATTTTGATTGCCTGTGAAAAGGAAGTTTCTGGTCATAAAATATATGATCACTATAAAAAAAATAAAAGCACATTTAAGAATAAAGAGTAACATAAATATCACTCAAAATATTGCTAAACAAAGGTAACTGCTATTTATTTTTGTGTATATTTATAGACATTTCTTACAATGCAAAATGTCATCATACTAAATATACTATTGTTATCTTGCTTTTTTTAGTTATGTGATTTATATTAGCACCATATTTCCTGCTAATAAATATTCTGTTAAATGTGAATTTTAAAATATAGCATTCTATCATCTTGATGCATCATAACTTTTTTTTTAAATAAAAATCTTGTTATCTGCGTTGCTTAGTAAACATCACTGTCAGGAGTCCAGAAGATGTCTTGCAATGAAGAAAGATTTGTGTGCCTGAGATCACTAGGTTACTCACAGTTATGGTAAATGAAGATCTGAACTGATTAAGATATACAACACACAGCCTTATCCATATTTATTTCCTCATAGTCTTTTTAATTATAATCTTACTTACAGCCAGAATTTCTCCCTAATTCTGGTATCTCCTTATTTTGACTATACTATCAAAGAAAGAGATGTTAATACTGTAATCCATTAATCAACTTTAGTACCATAAATGTGAATAATGCTATTTATAAGAAACTTTTCAGTGAACACTCAATAAGGAGAAATTATTCACCTGATACAGTAATAACTATTAAGAACAATTATTCAGAGTGTTGTGAGTCCAGAGTCTTCCAAGATAGACATTTAATGTGTTTTACTCTTGCACCATGTTGGCCTCATCAGTAAAGTAAAGGAAAGGCAAAGTGGCACATTCTTAAATTTACATAAGAAGACATTTGTGCTCTGTAAATTATTATTCCTAATGAACTGAGGGTGAGGGTACAGAGGTTGGAAAGAGAGCCAGGAAGGGGAGAATTGGGACAGTTTTTAAGAAAAAGAATTTCCAGGGAAAATTCTGAAAGATGGCAATGTGTTTACAGTGAACTTATAAGAAATGTACAGTCCAACTCCATCTGCTGTCTCCTTGGGATGCATTGACTGAGTAATCTTAATTTTTTTAGAATATTATGGATGTTAGTTTGGGCTTATTTTGAATGTTTACCATGCCTTGCAGAGCCTTGGTTTTCTACAGGTTGTATTTACTTTAGAAAATTTCTCTTGTAGAATTTTATCGACTCAACAAAATAAAAACACTGACTTGCTGTTAATCTTGCTATTATTCCTGAGTTTGCAAATATTTTCCTCTGTGAAAAAGCCATCCATATCTGCAAATTGTGGCTTATGGAAAGCCATAGAAACTAGAAGATTGGGGAGCTTCCTTCCTTGATGATTACATTTAAAAGGGATGACTCCCAGACTACTGAGGAAGACAAGGGATTTAAAACTGATGTGGGGGGCTTCCCAGGTGGCGCAGTGGTTGAGAGTCCGCCTGCCGATGCAGGGGACGCGGGTTCGTGCCCCGGTCCGGGAAGATCCCACATGCCGTGGAGCGGCTGGGCCTGTGAGCCATGGCCGCTGGGCCTGTGCGTACGGAGCCTGTGCTCCGCGATGGGAGAGGCCACAGCAGTGAGAGGCCCGTGTACTGCAAAAAAAAAAAAAAAAAAAAAAAAACTGATGTGGGGCTGGAAGGAGATTTATTTCTTAAAGGGACAAAGAAAAAATTTACAACTGCAAGTTATTTGAAGTAAGTGCTCTAAGGAAAGGAAGTCAGGCTGATAGGAAGAAACCTATCTAAAGTTTAGTTAAGAGGAGCTTTAAGGTTGCTGTGGTCCTGCTCAGAGGTAGTAGAGGATTCTATAGTCTGACTTCGTTAACACATGTTTTAAGTTCAAATTGATACATTCAAACATTACATACAGTCATTTACACATACCAAGTTGCTTCCCTAAAGTGTATTTTTCTTGAAGGTACCTTCATTTTCTATGTATTCACACTTTTTTATTACTTTTTGCTTCATGATTTCTGGACCTCCATGTGTTTCCCAAAATCTAGGCATGAGTTGCAGTTTCCCCATACTACAGAGGAAGGTCATAGTTTCCCATATAACCTAAAATGGGTCATAATCCACAAAAGACTTTCATTTGACTTTTTGGTAACAGTTTCATAGTCCTAATTGTGCTTAAACTTAGGTAATATTTTTCCTGAACATAAGGCAGTTGCATGAGTGATTGTCACAATTTTGAAGTCTATCATGAGTAAGGGGAATTCATTCCCAGATTTTCCCATTAGAAACAGATGAATCAGTGATGCATAACTGATAATCTTATAGTGTGTTTCAAGAGCATAGAGACAAATATGTATAAATACTACACTACTCTGCAAAAACCACCTCCACTTTCTCAACTGTTAATTCCCTGACAGATGAGGAGAATAACATGTTGATCAGAAAAACCGAGTTTACCTCCTGCTGTGTGGAAGACCATCAACTTGACAGAGTGGTACGGTGAGTCTGAAGGGGAATATCAGCAGTTTGCAGTACAGGGTTTTAGGTTCTGTGTACCGGTGCTTTTAGTCTTGTTATTTTAATATGGGACTGTGATTGTGATTAAAGACTTTGCTATTGCTGAATGAAATAAAAACACACAACACAGAAGTTGTGAGTTAAGCTTTATTCAGGGACCTTACTGAGGACTGTAGCTAGGAGGCAGCCTCTCCTAAGAATTTAGGGCTGATGGACACAGTGATGTAGAGGGCTTAAAAGTGACTTTTTTTGTTTGTTTTGCTTTGTTTGGCTGCATTGGGTCTTCTTGCTGCTCATGGGCTTTCTCTGGTTGCGGTGAGTGACGGCTGCCCTTCATTGCGGTGCGCAGACTTCTCATTGTGGTGGCTTCTCTTTGTTGTGGAACACAGGCTCTAGGCATGCGGGCTTCAGTAGTGTGGCGCACAGGCTTAGTTGCTCCACGGCATGTGGGATCTTCCCGGACCAGGGCTCGAACCCATGTCCCCTACATTGGCAGGCGGATTCTTAACCACTGTGCCACCAGGGAAGTCCCGTGACTCTTGTTTAAGTAAATTGTTCTTGAGAAGTCAGTGGTTTGCCCAGGTAAGTAGTTGCCTTTAATGATATGCCTTTAATGATAGTTGCTTTATTACTCTCAAGGTGTACATATAGAAAGAAAATTTGCTTTGCACACAGCTCTTTTCTTTCTTCATATGTCTATGGCATATTCAGTGCTTCCAAGGAGATTAAAATCAAAAGCCACATGTGCTTTACTCAGATGTTACTCATATGATATCTCTTTACAGTTTTAAAACTCTTGGTCAAAGACTAAAAAACAAAGAAAATAATGTACATATTGTAGTGTTTTAAATTTAGCCTTAAGAAATTTCTTCCCATGTAAGTCTTACAAATTAAATAAGGTAGAGCTTATTGATAATTTTTTTTGATTTGGTTTTGGAGAGAGTGCAGTTTGAATGCTCCATACACACTGTTTTGTTATCTAGGGAAAACAGTTCAAAAGCTACTAATTTATAGGAAGCCAAATATCTGAGCAGGGCAAGATGTCTGATGCTTATTGGGTGATATAACATCCAAACTCTACAAAACAAGAAGAAAAGAAAAATGACATACATTGGCCCCCATTTGGACTATGCATCTAGATTTGTGGTGTCAGCATTAAAGAAAGTCATTTGTATTTCCTATCTCTTTGCTTTATTATTTGATATTTTCTAAAGTTCTTTTCCTCTCCACATCACATGCATGTTGTTCTTCAATGCTCTTTTCTAGATTTTTATTCAGAGTCCTTTCCTAGATAGTCATGTATACTCTCAAGTCATATAAATCTGGTAGATATGTTCCATTTGCCACTCCTCATTCATCCTTAACCTCACTTCTTTCTTCTCTGTGCCCTAAGAGGCTGAATTTCTGTAGTCAGTGTCAGTGCAGCTTTTTTTGTCATCCGATATACAGTTGGGTTCACCCTTTTGGAAGCGTAAGTAGGTCAGAAAAGCAGAAGTTATACCAGGTTTTTATTCCCTGGCTCTGGCTCTGCCAGATTACTTTGGAATGACAGCACCTTTTCAGTCATCCCTCTTCAGAGGTAACTTTCTCTGACTTTCTTAATTTCCCTACCTTTTAACTCTTTAGGCCAGATCTCAAACTTGGCATTATTGACACTTTGGAACAGATAATCCCTTGCTCTGGAAGGAGGTTGTTCTGTGAACACACATACCTGGGCTCTACACATTAAATTCCAACAACAACCCCAAAGTTGGGTGAGCAAAAGTGTCTCCAGATGCCACGGCTCTCCTGGTGACAAAAATCTTACCCTTTTGAGAGCTATTATTTTAGGCTCAGACTGTGCATTAGTCAGGGTTCCTGAGAGAAACAGGACCAATAGGAGATAGATAGATAGATAGACAGACAGATAGATAGATAGATAGATCTAGGTAGCTATATGTATATATATATGGACATATTAGTTTTCTAGCTATGTAAAGATTTATTGGAAGAATTGGTTTACACGATTTAGAGGTCAAGGAATCCCATGAGCTACAATATGCAAACTGGAGAACCAGAGAAGCCAGTGGTAAGTCTGAAGGTCTAAAAACCAGGGTAGCTGATGGTGTAAGTAACAGTTTGAGTCCAAAGTCTCTCAACCAGAAGCACTGATGTCTGAGGGCAGAAGATGTACATCTCAGCTCAAGCAGAGGGAAAATTGGCCCTTCTTCCACAATTTTGTTCTATTCAGTCCCTCAACAGTTTGGATGATGCCCACCTGCATTGGTGACGATGAACTTTACACAAATCCTATCTCCTTCAGTAATACTCTCACAGATACACCCAGAAATAATGTTTTACCAGTTATCTGGATACCCCTTAGCTCTGCAAAATTGACACGTACAAGTGGCTATCACGAGATGGTAATGGTTCTTTGATATTAACACTGGCGTTTAATTTTGTTGTTGTTATCCTTAAACCTCCCTCACAGCTCTGCAAGTTGTTTCCTTCTTAAACTCTCTGCAAATTTTCCATTTGAGTGTGTATTTCTTTTCTGAAGGGTCCAAGGTAATACAATAATTAACACCAGGATTGTCCTTAAGAAACATAACCTTAAAATGGAATTTACACATTTGGGAATCACATAGAAATCTCCTTGCTGGCTCTGAATAAAACACTAGTAATCTGTGTGATTTAGTAATATTTCTCAAACTTGTTATCTGTGGTTTTACAGGATAAAATGCAGGTGGAAGGCAGGGCCTTGGTGGACAAAATGGAACCTGGTGCCTAGTTACCACACTAAAACAGGGATTACAACAGCTGATGTAAGCCGGCTTCTTCTAATGGTCTTAGAGATAAAAGGAAAACTTTAAATTCTAAAATGAACAAATCAAAGCCTGAAAGAGAAATCAGAAAGCCTCTATGGCATTTTGAAAGAGCATTCCCATTTCTCTTATTAAAAATCAAGTAAGTAACTGATGACAAAGCCTAAAATCTGATTTTGAGAATTGCAGAATTACATCTCAGCCTTGCCAGGTAACGTGACCACAGCGGTGGATAGGACTGGAACTCTATAATGGGAGGGATGTGATTGAGAAGTGTCAATCAACAGTATGATTAAGAAATTTTAATCAAATTTCACTGACCTCCCTACTGGAAAAGGAAACCATCCTCTGTACATCGTTTTAGTTTTAGCTGTCTCTGACATTAATTAAAAACAAACTAGTTAGTTAATTATTTGAAACTAATAAATAAAAGCCTCTCAATGGTTAAACTTAGGACAGATACCTTCACTTCATAAGCTGATGGTAAATTTCTTTAGACTCCAACTTCGCTCTCCTTCAGGGAAGTCTATGGCCTGCTCTAGGGGAAGATAGTCTGTGTATCAGATATGTTCATATGTAGGCTTATGTGTTTGTACTGTTATGCAGATAACATTACAGGACATCAGCTAACAGTAATAGGAAAACTCTGGAGTATATACATACAACCGTAGTATAGCCTAAGGACATAGACTCATAGCATATCAAATATAAGGCTTTATTGGGCTGAATATACCAATTTGGAAATGGTTTTTCAAGATTAGGGGTTTTTTAAAAATTGTGTAATTTATATGTGTGTGTGTGTGTGTGTGTATAAAATTTATTTATTTATTTCAGGCTCCCATTTTTTATAAAAAATGTCACCAACAAGCAAACCCCTATATACATGTCTGCATCTGAATAAAAATGTAGCTGGATACCCACTATGATGTTAACATAGGATTAGGGATTTCATATTTTGGTTTGAGCACCTAAGAGTGTTGTTAATTTTCTAGGTTGTCTAATAAAAAACAGCTCATGGGGGCCTATAGTTACTGAAGTTGAAATTTCGGGAATACCTTGGTGTGGAAGATGGACTCTGAAATTGGCCTTGTGATCATGACTTCTCTGGTTCATGCCCTTCTGTGATCTCCCACTCCTTGAATATAGGTGAAACCTGTGATGTATTAATCAGTACAATGTGGCAAAAGTGACAGGATGTGCAGGATTATACGCATATGGTTTCATTATATTACATGGGAATTTAATGTCGATATTGCTGGAGAGTCTCTCTCTCTCTCTCTCTCTGTCTTTCTCTCTCTTGCTGGTTTTGAATAAGTAAATGTCTATTTGGGGGAACCCCGTGTGACAAAGAAATGTGGGCAACCTCTAGGAGCTGAGGGTAGCCTCTGACCAGCAGGAAGTAAGGAATTGAATCTCTCTGTCCTACAACTGCAAGGGGCTGAACTCTGCCAACCTCAGTGATCTTAGAAGTGGTTTCTTTTTCAGTGGAGCCTCAGTTTATGTTGCAGCCCTGACTGGAAGCTTGTGAAACCCTCAGCAGAGGAACAAATTAATCCATGGCAGGATTCCTGCCCTACAGAAACTGTGAAATAATGAATTTTATTGTATTAAGCCGCTAAGTTTGTAGCAATGTTGTTACACAGAATAGAATACTAATACCTTGACATTCTGTGTAAAAAATAAGTCTGAATGTTCAGGGAGATAGAAGTTTTGAAATAAATCTATTATAAACAAATAATAGATGGCTCAGCCACCCTCTTACTGCAATGGCTGGGCCCCTAGGACATTCCTTTGACCAAGACATTGAGAGTTAATTAGTCGTAGGAACACTGTGACCCTTCACAAGCTATGAAGGGGCTATACTTTTATAGTAGAGAAGATGGTGAGGATGCTGCAATGGAATTACTCTCTGATTTCAGTGGGAAGAATTGGATTTTTAAGTTGTAATGGAAACTTAATTGTTAGAGATAAGATAGTCATTCCTATCATCTTTATTATCTCTATCAGTTGGTGATACAACCATTCACCCAGTCACTTGAACAAAAAGCACACTGGCAACTGCTTTCCTTACCACCACTCTCAATTTATTCACATTTTTCAAGTGTCTTCCATCTTCCCATCCATAATATTGCCCTATGTGACTGCTTTCTGCTCAATTTGCTAAGTAAGCTAAACTTTATTTCACAAAATTACGTTCACTGAATGTTTACAAGTAAGTTTTGCCTACAAGAGAAATTTCTGTGATATTTGGAAAGCAGAAATGGAAAACATCCTTTTCTAATGCTTTGAAGGTCAGTGTTATGCCAAATGCTTTTGACTTACGCATTAATACTGATCTGCTGGCTCTCCTTGTTGGCAGCAGGGCAGCAGCTGGTCTGCAGCTTCTCCAGAGTGGCCAGACCTTCTACGTCAGCTCCTCTGAGTCCTGGGCCAGGCATGTGTGAAGCTCCGTAATGAAGGGCACCAGCTTGTCCCTGCCAACAGACTTGGGGAATGCATCTGGTTGTTCACTTGCCTGAAAGGCGAGATAGCCAGAGGTCTAGATCTAGTAGTCTGGCTGGGACTTGGAGGAAACTTGGTAACAAGGAGGTCTGGCGAGAAGTATGTGCGTAGGCCATTTGGAAGGAGCAGAGAATATAAAGATATTTGCATTCCATATAAATGCTGAAGAAGGTTTAATAATTAAACAAGGTAAATCATCCTGTAGATAAAAGTCAGATTTTTTTCCAGCTATCCCTTTCTTGCCTGTAGGGCTCATATACAAAATGGCCCTGGTGGCAGGGATGTATATTATATGTGGACTAAGCAAAATGACTTCTAATCACCCAAGGCCTGCCCAGCTACAACCACTGCTCTGTGTGCAACCTACCAATATTAGAACACAACGATAAGTTTCCACATCCCACTATTCCCTAGTAGAATCAGCCCACTTCCTAATGGCAGCTTAATAATTGTCGATGAGTTTTTTCATGGAAGGGGCATGACTTTGTTCTTCCTGGAATAGACACTCTGGTTATAGATTTGCCTTCCCTGACCTAATCCTTCTGCTGAAACCAAAATCAATGGACTTACAAAACACCATCAAAGTATAACACACAGTATAACTTCTGACCAAAATACCAACCTCCGAGCAAGTGAAACATGACAATAAGATTGATAATTATGGAGTTCACTGGTCTTATTATGTTCCCATGACCATGCAGTAGTTGTCCTGATAAAATAGTAGGACAGCTTTTCTAGTATTATACGTCAGCTGGGTGGCAAAATCTGGCTGGCATGAGGTAATGTCCTCTCGGGTGTACCACTGTATGTGATGTCTTCCTTAGAGCCAGGATTCAATGTCCATGAGTCAAAGAGTAGAAATTGGAGTGCATCTTTTCACCACTATCTTTATTGATGATGTCATCTGAAGTCTGTTGGTCTAAAGATCTTAGTTCCCAAAAGGAAAATGATTCCATCAGGGGATCCAGCAAGAGTTCCATTAAACTTGAAGACAAGATACCATCTGGCCAATTTGGCCTTCTCTTGACAGGGAATCAGCAGGCAAAATGTTGAGTACTGTACTGGGCAGAGTGACTTATCCCAACTAAAGGGAAATGGTTGCTATTACACATCAGAGATGAGAAGAAGTATGTCTGGAATTTAAAAGATCCATAGAATGTCGCTAAAAAAATACCATGCCCTGTGATTAGAGAAAATGGAAAACTACAACAAACCAATACCAGGAGTACAGATAATGGCCCAGACTCTTTAGGAATGAAGCTTTGGGTCAGCCCACCAAGCAAGTATTCATGACCACTGAGTTCCTTGCTGTGAACAGAAGGAATATATAGACTAGTAAAAGAAGAATGTCATAAATATCAGATATGATCATATGTCCAGTTGCAGAAATGAGGACAGTAATTGTTATGAATATTTCCTCTTTATTGTGATTTGAATATATTTATATATATTCTAACCACCCCCCTTTTTTCTTTTCTTTCCATTGACCAGTTAATTTAAAACTGTAAATGTTAGGTAATTTTATATCAAGCATTGAAGTTATAGGCTATTGAAAGGGAAATGTAACTCAGTGGAGAGATGAACATCTGAGCATCACCTACAGAAAAGAGTGGGGATTCGTATTGTTTGTGAGGAGTGGGTTACTACGTTTTCGTTATGTGTAGCCAAACTGTGTAATATTAAGCAGAAGCATAATTCTCCTATTTTCTTTACTTGAACATTAAGTTATATTTAAAACTGGTGGGTATTGGTGCCAGGTTGACAGGTATGGACTTTGCTGGCTTTGTACTTTGTCAAGTTAGCCAAGCTGGAAACACATTTTCCAGAATTTTCCCCTCACAAGGCTCAATATTAGAATCGGCCAAAAAGAAGCTTGCATGAGATTTAGATGTGGACCTGAAGTAGCAGCATGTTTGCATTCTAAAAATTGGTGAAGGCCAGATCCTACATTGGTTCCCATGCATTGTCATTCATCTGCTGGCTAAACTTTTGTTATGGGGTACCTGCCATACTCACAAACCCATAGATCCCACCAGATCTCTTTCTTTGGCTTCTCCAAAATCCTAGCCAACCACATGGGCAACGCAGTGGTGAAGGTTACCAATTTAGTTTATGGGTCACCTGTACCACTTCAGTTGAAGATGATGAGTGACAGATGCATATTTCAGCCTGTTCTTTTTGTTTCCAGATTGTCATTGTGAGTTCTGGTGTGTCTCTACTCTTCTGGTTTTTATTTCCATCTTCCCTTTTCACCTGCTGGCTCTGTTTGGTTCAAGCCCAACACCAAATACAGAAGCAACATCCTTGCATAGATTACTTAATCAACTCCTGTAATTATATAAGGCATATTATGTGAAATACATTCTTTATTCCCTATCGCTCTAAGTGGTTCTAATTCTCTGATCAAACACCAACCAATACCCCCAAATTCAACTTCTCTGTCACCAGTTTTCTATGGCATCTCATCTCTGAATTTCATAGTCATGTGTCTTTGCAGTGGGTAGAAAAGGGGAGGATGTATACAGATTAATTCTGCTCTACCTTTTATGAAAAAGAAGAAGTTTCCAGGATGAGTCTATTTCATGCTGTAATCATGAATATTATGATACTACTATTAAAATGATATTGCAGCACTATTTACAATAGGCAGGACATGGAAACAACCTAAGTTTCCATTGACAGATGAATGGATAAAGAAGATGTGCCACATATATACAATGGAATATTACTCAGCCATAAAAAGAAATGAAATTGAGTTATTTATAGTGAGGTGGATGGACCTAGAGTCTGTCATAAAGGGTGAAGTAGGTCAGAAAGAGAAAAACAAATACTGTATGCTAACACCTATATATGGAATCAAAAAAAAAAAGGAAAACATGTCTCTGATGAACCTAGGGGCAGGACAGGAATAAAGACGCAGACGTAGATAATGGACTTCAGAACATGGGGAGGGGGAAGGGTAAGCTGGGACAAAGTGAGAGAGTAGCATTGACATATACACTACCAAATGTAAAATATATAGCTAGTGGGAAGCAGCTGCATCGCACGGGGAGATCAGCTCAGTGTGACCACCTAGACGGGTGGGATAGGGAGGGTAGGTGGGAGGGAGATGCAAGAGGGAAGAGATATGGGGGTATATGTATACATATAGCTGATTCACTTTGTTATACAGCAGAAACTAACACAACATTGTAAAGCAATTATACTTCCATAAAGATATTAAAAATATATATATTAAATGTCCCTCTGGCTCCTGCATGCCAGGATTTTACTGCTTAATGATTCTGTATCCCCTGTTATTTAGACAATCCTTAAAATTTTACCTTCAAATATGATTTGGTATACCAGTAGCTATATTTCAAACAAGAAATAAGCATAATAAAATCTGGGGAATTGTAACTTTTTTAGTTAGTTTAGTATGTTGAAATCTGTTTTCAGTGAAAATATTTTTGAATTGCTTAATCTTGAAATCACAAAACTTACTTCAATATGTTTTCCCACTAAAAACGTGTTTGATTAGAATATAGCTACAGTTTATTAAAATCTGGGCTTGTACCAAATGCTTACTATTCTCATACTATCCAATACTAACTTTCCCTAGTACAAAAGGTGTCAAACTTAGTATTAAAAAAATCATCTTGGGACCTTAAGAAACATTTATTTCTTGGCCCTATCTCCTGAGAATTTGATTCAGTAGATCTTCTGGGGGCCCAGGATTCTATATTATAGCGAACACCCAGGTGATTACCAATGCACAATTTCTGTGGAGACTGCTAAATCAAATCAATCAAAATGAGTAAAATTTCTATTCCCTTTTCTCTACTGCAATATGCAAAACTTCTGTAAATACCTCTGAAACTGGAAATAAAGGAGCCCATTGATTGTGTCTGTTTTTCTAGAACTTGCTCTCAATCCAGTGTACATTTTCAAAGATGAATTGAAATCAGAGGTTGTGAGAATACAATTTGAAGTAATAACTTTTCAAGGATGAAGGGAAAAATAATGCAGACCGAAAAATGTCGTTCTCCTAATACCAATAACAATGCCTTATATTTTCACACTGCTTTCTAGTTTTCAAAGCACTTTCAAATATTATTTCATTTGATTCTCACAACTGAATAAGGTTACAAGTGGGATTTGTATTGCTCTTTCTAAGCCCCATGGGTGAAAAACTGAAGTAACAACACAAATGTACTTCATGTCACCTTTTGGTTAGGGACCAAGTTGATCAGATGCTGCAGAGAACCTCTAAGGACATATATACAGAAACAGATGTAACATTTTTTTGTGGCAGATAAAAAACTTTGAAAGTCAGTGGCAGTCAGAATGTTACCTCCTTTAGAGAAAGGTTCTGAAAACAGTAAAATAATCCATCAATTTATAGAGAACTGAGCAGGAAAATTTATTTATTATTTTAAACTCTAGGTTTTTTTAAAATTAATTAATTTACTTATTTATTTTTGGCTGCGTTGGGTCTTCACTGCTGCAGGCGGGCCTCTCCAGTTGCGGCAAGCGGGGGTCACTCCCTGCCGTGGTGCACGGGCCTCCCATCGCGGTGGCCTTTCCCGTTGCAAAGCACAGGCTCCAGGTGCGGCAGGCTTCAGCAGTTGTGGCACGTGGGCTCAGCAGCTGTGGCTCGCGGGCTCCAGAGTGCAGGCTCAGCAGCTGTAGTGCACGGGCCCAGCTGCTCTGCAGCATGTGGGATCCTCCCGGACCAGGGCTCGAACCCATGCCCCCTGCATTGGCAGGAGGATTCTTAACCACTGCACCACAAGGGAAGCCCGAAAATTTATGTTTTAACAATAAAGAAGATAACTAGAAAAGAAATCCATTTTGATATCAGTTTTATAATTAACAATTGTTACTAAATAAACATTAAAGATTGACAATAAATAGATTACATTTTGCATAAGTTGGTGATTTATGATATAGTTCTAATTATGACTTTTTGCATGTCTACATATTCTGAGACTATATAGGTCACTTTGTTCTTCTGCTTATTTATTTTATAGTCAGTGTTAATGACTTGTTCTAAAGTATAGTGGGAAAATAACTAGCACAAATTGGAATGATGAGGATTAAAATCTAAAATATAATATAAAATATAATATAATTTAATATAATATAATAAAAGTGATGGCAAAAAACTCATTTTTACTCTAGGTTTTTAAACATAAAATATATAATTTTTAATACAACCACTTGTTCTTAAATAAAATATATATTTCATAGGCTCATAATAGATCTAAAGGTGGAAAGAATTTTAACACAAAATGACTCCATACAATAGTATTTCTAGGACATACTTCTGAAATACAAAATTAACTGAGGAATATTAGACTTCAATTATTTTATAGAATATTATTCAATAGTTTTTAAATATTTGTGTTAATATTTGAACTCTTAGATAAAAAAATAAAAATATAATGGCATTGGACATGAAAATAAAAGTGCTTTTTTAAAACTATTAATCAGTATTAAAATATTCCTGAAATAGCCCTAAAATTCAATGTCTGCAAAATTTGAACTGTCATAAAAATAACTCTGTTGATTTTCTCACACAATTTAAAACTATACAGGTTAAAATTAAGACTCTGTAAAATATTTGAAACCATAAATGTCACATGTGATATAATTAAAGATAGCACACATATCTGGATGATATTTGCTATGCCCTCAGGATTTCTGCAAATGCGTTAAATATGCCTAGGTTGCCATATTAACAAAATGTGGCTTTGTTAACCACAGGGCCCTAATACTCGAATTGCTGATTTAATAAAACAGAAATTCTTGGATCTGTTCACGTCTCAGTCAATTCAGTAGGCTGAATTGATTAACTAATGAATAAACAAGCTAGTATCTGAACTGTAGATTTATAAATTCCAGTTCAGTGTCCTTTCCAGTATACTCCTGTGGTTCAACTTCAGAACGAAAAATCAGGATGTGTTTTCCAATGCCACCCTCCCTATTCTTTTAATCCAGATACCATTTTAACTTGCAATATTGTTATTGCATGGGAATTATCACAGATCAATAAATTGTTAATAAGTCATTTTTCCCTACTAATTTCTGTTTCTTTGTGATAAATTATATCTTCTTTACCTTTTTCATCTCAGACTGTACTGCCCTTTCTGGAATATAATAAATCAATAAATGCTTGTGGAATTAGTGAGTGAATAGAATTATGGAAATGAAACAGATTTGCGAGAGGAATTAAAACTTGACAGTTCACATGATTCAATTACTGGCAGAATTGGGCTCTCTGCTCCCTGAGGACACTTGCTTGACCTCTGCCCTGTGACATCAATCACATGACTCCACATACCAGTCTGATTTCCTCTCCTCTCTCATCCACTCGTTTATTGTTTATCAAAATCAAATCAACAGGATCAATCTCAAATTATTTTTCTTTTATGAAGCTTCTTCTAAATTTCTCTACCACCTGCTGTAATATGTTCCTCCATGAAGACCCAAAGTGATTATCACCATAAGAACTTGTTTATAGTCTTGCTTAGAAGAATTAACAAATATATACCTTTGAGCGCTCACCGTGTGTGTGCTCACACACACACACACACACACACACACACACACACCTTATGGTTTATTAAATCTCCTTTATAGCAATTGTCTCATTCATTTCCACATTCTTCACACATCTAGCATTCTAATCGGACATGCATTATTAGGTACTGAACAAAAAATGATAAAAAATTGTAATAGTTTTGCATGAGACTAAATGTTTAAACATTTACTTTTATTTAAACAAGATAAATGCAATAGATTTTATTTTAAAATAGGTTTTAGAAATCTCTGCGTAAAACTGTATGGCTATTACATACAAGGAAAAATAATTGTTATCAATTACATATGATTATGTGGTTAAATACGATGATTTAATATGCTTTGTAAACAGCTACACAAACAACTATGGAGTTTTTATTTTAAATTACTGGTGCTGTGTTTTAATTTTTTTTCTGTATTTATACGTATTTGCCAAATACCACTGTCCTTTTCCTATGCAGCACCTACATTCTTTTAGGAGATATTTAATCCTTCAGCTTTTTTTTGGAATATCTACACACTTTCCAATGACTAAAGTTTTGTATATTTAAGATGTCACAAAATCAATTTGGGGTTCTTTTATGTCTCTATGAATGATTTAGTTAAAATGAATTTAATTGTAAAATACTCACTTTGAGGGAATATAAAGGCATTCCCTTGTGACTTACATTCATTTTCCCTTAGTTATTTACCTTCTCCTACACTCATTCTTCAAAATTTAGGCTAATCATCACTTTTCTTAGATGTCTTCTTTCATCTTATTTAGTGTAGTATATACATAAATCTGCCCTGGGATCCCTTAGAGTTCTGTATGTGCCCCCATGACAGCCCCCAAAACATTCCACGGTAGAACTAATTGGATGTGAGCTATATGGCAGTAGTGACTGGCGAGGCTTTGACAGTTAAGTTCACTCAAATGTATAGTTACTAAGCATAGTATCTATAAATAGGAGGTTTATTTTAGAAAATAATAAAATGGTTCTTCAATAGTGAAACATTTTGAAAGCTACTCTTACTTTACTGCTTGACATGATAAAGCTATTCATTAGAATTCTAGCTCATCATGTTATTGAATCATGCTGCTTCCATTTATTTAAAAAGTATATTCCTGCCTAATTTAACTTATTAAAAATAAAAAATATATATACACACAGGAGATTTTTAAAAGTAAAAGGAGAACATGGTATTAGGAGAAGAATATATAGTTACCTATAAAAATTTCTCTTTTTGAGAATAAGAATTTACAAGGAAAAGGGGAACAAATTTTTCAAAGGAAACATTTCTTCTACAATAAATCCTGAGATAAGTATCTTACTTGCAGTTGCATATAGAAAAGTTTGAAACACAGCATAATCAATGACCTCGGCAGAAACAGAAATTTGTTTTTATGTTTATTTTATTTTATTATTTATTTATTTATTTTGGCTGTGTCAGGTCTTAGTTGCCACATGCGGGATCTTCGTTGTGGCACACGGGCTTCTCTCTAGTTGTGGCATGCGGGTTTTCTCTCTCTAGTTGTGATGCACAGGCTCCAGGGTACATGGGCTCTGTAGTTTGCGGCATGCAGGCTCTCCTATTGAGGCCGGCGAGCTCAGTAGTTGTGGTGTGCGGGCTTAGTTGCCATGTGGCACGTGGGATATTTGTTCCTGACCCAGGATCGAACCCCTGTCCCCTGCATTGGAAGGCGGGTTCTTCACCACTGGACCACGAGGAAGTCCCAGAAATAGAAATTATAGAGATATGTTTGTGGTCCCTTTTGCTTGAATTTAGCGTAGAATATCAAACATAGCTCAGTTAATACAGAATTTAGGGATGAGTTGAATACTATGTTAACTTGACATTTTAATAACCCCATTTCCATCTACTCTTCAGCACTCAGGGACATCAAACCAACAGTTGCCCCCCTTCTGTCACTAATCTTACAATTTTCCCTCCATACTGACTCATTGATATACAAATACAGATATGTAAAGTAAAGCAAATGACAACAAAGCTTTTATTATTTTCAGATCTTCCTTCAGATATATCATCGTTTATCTCCTTATCTTTACAGCAAAGCTCCTCAAAGGATTTCTTTACTAATTACTTCAGTTTCTCCATTTCAAACATCTCAACTGAAATCTAATTATATTTTCTGTTCTATTTCCCGTAACTAGACTTCAACAATTTTCTTCAAAGTTACTGCTGACCAGGATGCTCCCAGTTCCTAGGTCAATTCAGACCTCATCTACATGAGCCTTTCAGCAGCATCTGGCAATTTCTTTCCTTGACTTTGAGGTCTCCATGCTCCTTTGGGTTTTCCCTATCATACTGGCAATTCTTTTTATAGTTCCTCTTCCTTTCATTGAACTTTACATGTCATCTTATTAAGGATGTGTCCTTAAATTTCTTCTTTCCTTTAATAGTGGTGTGTGAATGGAGTGTCCTACCTTTAAATACCATAAATGCCTACAAATCCCAAATAGTCCCAATTTCAAATACTGATGCTCACACCAAGTCTGAACTTGAGACTTATATATCCAATTTCCTACTTGCCACCTCCCCTTGGATGAGTAATAAGAGCACTTGACTTAACAAGCCCCCAAACAGACTTCTCATCTACTCCTACCCTAAAATATATGTTTTAAACATATTCATTTTCACACTCTTCACTGTTATAAGAAATGACAATTATATGCTTCAAGTGGGTCAGGCAAGTACACTATAAGAAAGAATAATTATGGGCTGATCTCATAAACTTACATGCAAATATCTTAAAACAGTTAACAAATTAAATCAAGCATTAAGGACAATACCTCATGAACAAATGATGTTTTCTTTTAATTTGTTTTAGCCTTTTATAACCATAAAGTACAATTCACCCCATTAGAAGAATGAGGTAGAAATATCATGTGATCTTATCACTGTAATAAGTATTTGAAAAACTCAACGCTCATTTAGAAGAGAATGGAACTTAATTACTTAAGATTTTCTGCCAATCTCTACAGAATTGCAAAATATTGATATTAGAAACAAGAAAGGTCACTCTCACTGTTTCCATTCATTGTACTTGAGGATCTAGCTCACAAAATTAGTCTAGAAAAAGAAAGAAAATGAATAATGATTAGAAAGAAAAAAATAAGTGCCCATATTTTAGTTTGAGATGATTGTGTATATAGAAAATACAACGAAACCTGCAGGAAAATTATTAACATAAATAAGTGAATTTGGTAAGTTTATGGCTACGTGTTCAATATTAAAAAACTGTATTTTAGTATTGAACAATTAGAAAATGTCTTAAAAGGACAAATGACATTTACAATAGCATCAAAAATATACATTATTTATGACTAAATATTTGAAAAGATGTGCAAGAATCTAACAGAGGTTGTATAGTCATTGTTTAGAGAAGTCAATGGTGGTGAAAAGTCCATAGCCTATTATCATTGATTAAAAAAACTAAGTAATTTAAATATGCTAATTTCTCACAAATTTATCTCTAATTTTCTTGCAATCTCAAATAAAAATCCTATAAGAGTTCTTCATCAAACTGATTTAAAATGTTTCATAGAAAATAAATAATCAACCAACAACAGCGGAAAAAAATCAGGAAAATAAACAAAGCAGGGGAGATTATATCTCCATATAGTAGGACTTATTTTATAAACTTTCCTTCATAAGTACATTGTCACATTGCCAAAAGAACAAGAAGAGAAAAATAACAACATATAAGAGCTAAAACTGTATGACTTCAGAGAATACAGGCAGAACTCAGAGACATTGCAGGTTCGGTTTCAGACCACCACAACAAAGCAAATACTGCAATAAAGTGTATCACACACAATTTTTGGTTTCCCAGTGCATATAATAGTTATGTTTACACTATAGTCTTTTAAGTGTACAATAGGGTTATGTCTGAAAAAACAATATACTTACCTTTATTAAAAAATAAGCTGTTGGAAAAATGGTGCCTGTAGACTTGCTTGACACAGGGTAGCCACAAACCTGCAGTTTGTAGAAAACACTGTGTCTGCAAAAGGCAATAAAATGAAGTATGCCTGTATATCAGAGTATCTCTTCCTGGACTTGGCTAGAAAAAGGCCTTTTATGTGTGACACCAACAACAGATGAATGGATAAAGAAGATGTGGTATATATATATAATGGAATATTAGCCATAAAAAGGAAAGAAATCGGGTCATTTGTAGTGATGTGGATGAACCTAGAGTCTGTCATACAGAGTGAACTAAGTCAGAAAGAGAAGAACGAATATCATATATGTGGAATCTAGAAAAATGGTACAGATGAACCTATTTCCAGGGCAGGAATAGAGACACAGATGTAGAGAACAGACATGTGGACACAGTGCAGGGGGGCAGAAAGGGGAGGGTAGGTTGAGTTTGGAGATTAGGATAGACATATACACTACCATGTGTAAAATAGATAGCTAGTGGGAACCTGCTATAAAGTACAGGAAGCTCAGCTCGGTGCTCTGTGATGACCTAGATGGGGGGGGGGGGGTGTGGAGGGCATGGGAAGGAGGTCCAAGAGGGAGGGAATATATGTATACATATAGATGATTCACTTCATTGTACAGCAGAAACTAACACAACTTTGTAAAGTGATTATACTTAAAAAAAAAAAAACACAAGCTGTAAAAGACAAAAAGAGATATAATGGACTTCACCAAAAAAAACAAAACAACTTTGTTCTTCAAATGACATCAACAAGACATTGTAAAGCAGCTCAGAGCATGGGTGAAACAATTTTCAAGTCATGTATCTAAAGAGGAACCGGTGTCCAGATTGCATAAAAATTCTTACAACTCAATAATAAAAGACAACCCAAATAAAACATCAGCAAAATATCTTAGTAAAGATTTCTATAAGATGTGGAAATGACCAATAGAAACATGAAAAGATATTCAATTAAACATCACTATCCCATAGGGAAATGCAGATTAAAACCATACCAAAATACCACTTTACAGTCAGTAGGATGGTCAACCAAGTGGAGAAACGTGAACCTTCATACAATGCTGATGGACTGTAAAATGAGGCAACAGGTTTGACAGTCTGACGGTTTCTCCAAAGGTTAAACATAGAGTTGCCACATGATCCAGCAGTTCCATTCCCAGGTATATACCTAAGAGAAATAAAAACATATGCCCACACAAAATCTTGTATAGACTAATATTTATAGCAGCATTATTTTTAATAGAAAAAATGTTCAAAGAACTCAAATGTCCATCAACTATTGAAAGGACCAGCAAACAATGGAATATTATTGGGCAGTAATGAAACATGATACATGCAATAACATGGATGGACCTGTAACCTAACCTCAGAACCAGCTCCAAACTGGCCCACTCCTCTTTCTAACAAGATAATGAGTCGTTTTCCGGAGACAACAGAACAAAACCTCAAGTCCTGCAGCTGAAGCATGAGCAAAGGAGGCAATTTTACATTGAAGGACACCTGGAACCAAAGTTTCTCTCCGCGCCACCCCACCCCACCCCCACCCGCCGCAGAACCTAAACAACAGAGTTGTAAGCCATAGCCACAATAATGCTTCATAGTAAGTCTCTGTAGCCAAAAACAAACAAAAAAATCCACTTTTGTCTGTCTTGCTCACATATCTCGTTTGGCTTGTGTTTGGGAGATGTAGGTTAGTTTTGGATTCAAGTTTGGTTCTTATGATTCTTGTTCTTCTTGAAGTGACCTTTATATTCTCATAGAAAGAACAGAAACCTAAAAGAGAAAGTCTACTGAACAAACATGCTTGTGTTACGTGTGCTAATATCCTGGTGGATAAAGCAAGTCAGAGGAGTGAGTTCAAAGTCAAGAGGTGGGAAGTAAATCCAGTCTCTAGTGGAAGGTATAGGACATCTCGTGCTATAGGACATGGAAACAGAAAGAGGTGAATTAGGACAATACTACCAATGCTATTTACTGTAATTAATCTCTCTCTTTCACACACACACACACACACACACACACACACACATTTCCTTTTTAAAAAAGTAATGCATATAACAACCTTCAAAGGAGTAACAATATTTAAATGATTTAAAGAGAGTTTGGGGCTTTTAACAATGTGTCTTCATATATTCTGTATTTGGTGATCAACATAGGACTTAATTTACACAGCGATCAGCAGACACAAACAAAAATGACATTCAGTTGCCATAAAATACTACACCTCTGGATGGTTTTTTTGTCAATTAGTTACTTATTATCAGAAAGACAAAATTTTCTCCTCCTCATTTTTTTTGAAAGGCTGTGAGAATTGCTAATCTCAGCTGTGTTTCCTTTTCTTTCTCTCAATTACAAAATATGTCCCCATTATGTCTGTTCAGATTTTATATGAGTAAT
Source organism: Phocoena phocoena (assembly GCF_963924675.1). Taxonomy (NCBI): domain Eukaryota; kingdom Metazoa; phylum Chordata; class Mammalia; order Artiodactyla; family Phocoenidae; genus Phocoena; species Phocoena phocoena. The sequence goes on along the minus strand of NC_089219.1, from coordinate 180,056,456 downwards.
ATTTGACAAAAAGGTTTATTCTTAAAAATCTGTTAATGAATTAAATTGTTACGCCTGTTTAAATGCCAATTCCAGGCATATATGTAAATGTACTGCCTAGCAAACTTTAAGATAATTCTAAACATTAATGTATAATTGTAATTAATTTTAACTACCTAGTAATGAAATAGCCATTTGAAATAGTACATGTATGTTATGAATCAAATTTCATTAAATATTGGCTTGTTTATACTTAACCCCCATTGAATCTACCAGTTTATTACAACAGGTTGTATAAAAAAGATTATTACCTGCTAGGCATAAGTCTATAAACTGTGTTCCCAAAACCTTAACAACTATTGCTGGGTAGTTTGTTTTATTATCACAAACAAAACCATATTTTATTGTAAGTTAAGATTGAAGAAATGTACTATTTCACATTCTAGAGCCAAAATCCCGGTCACAGAAATAGATTACGTTATGCCATTTTCCTCTGTTTCTGATGAGGTTCTTGTCATTGGAACATAATAGTTTAAATGCCACCTGTAAGAGAAAATCATAGTTTCACCACATGACCTGTTAGGGGTTATGTTCTTTGACCCTCTGGTCATTTTGAAGGCTCTTAGTTTGCAAAGACTCTTGCTTATTGGGAAAATTATTTTTAAAAAAGCCTCCAGACAAAATGACATATATATATATATATATATATATATATATATATATATATATATATATAACTTGAAGTAGAAAAGAATGCTCATGAGTTTCACAGGTCATTAATGGTACCTAACAATGGTACATAAGCACAGAAACACACATCAACTAAATGCACTAATCTCTCTCTTTTCATTTGTGTTTACCAGCATTAATAGGATACAGGAATTTATTTACATGGTTAAAGTCACTAAATGTCATGGGAAAAATTTAACAGATATAAATTTTTTTTTTTTTTTTTTTGTGGTACGCGGGCCTCTCACTGTTGTGGCCTCTCCCGTTGCGGAGCACAGGCTCCGGACGCGCAGGCCCAGCGGCCATGGCTCACAGGCCCAGCGCTCCGCGGCACATGGGATCTTCCCGGACTGGGGCACGAACCCGCGTCCCCTGCATCGGCAGGCATACTCTCAACCACTGAGCCACCAGGGAAGCCCCAAATATAAATATTTTTGAAGCAAGAGTATTTTGTTTGTTTTTCTGTGCATTTGTAATATAAATCACATTGATGTATGTATATTGTGAAATGTAGGATTTTATAAGTCCATAAAGGACATTATGTTGAATACGTCTAGAACTATCATATTGTCCCTGGTCATATTAAAAAGTCTAGTTGTTACCATTCCAAACCAAATATGATTTGCTCATCTTTAAAGATCTGGCTTAAATGCTCAGATTCTAGGTCTGAATTCATCTAATCTCTTCCTCATGATCTCTTAGTCATTTGCTTATTTCTATATTTCAATCTCTCTAATTATATTACTCTATCCTAATGAGTTAGAATACTATCTTAATAATAAATTTTACATATGAATGAAAACAAACAAAAACAGGTTTTTAAATGCCATCGACTCCATTTTTCTCAAAATAATAACATTAATTCCTCTCATCAATTGAGCATCTACAGTACACTATCAATATCGTATTAATATGACACGACATTAATACCCTGTTCAGGAGACATCAATAACCCTATTTTACAAATTAGTAGGGTAGTCTCAAAAATTTACTGCAATCGACTAGGAACACAAATTGTCAAGTGAAGATACTGAAGTTTGCTACCAGATCTGTCAGGAATCTAAGGCCCTATATTTTCACTGATAAAGTAATGGTGCCTTTTAGAATATGTAGATCTTCACTGATATATACATATCAACTTAGGGCAGTGAAAACTTTATTGCAACATACAAATCCTTTTCATGTTTACCTGAACCGATCTTCTGTTTCACTGCTTATCTTCACCAACGCTTATACAACTTTCTAAAGATACATACGGGTTAAAACACTTTAGGCATAGAAATAAGTTACATAGTCCCCTCTACAACTTGTAAACAGACAGCAGCTACACAAAAGAACTCGTCATGAAACTGGAAGGAAAAGAATCCATTCGTGACTGAATTTCCATCTACCATGAATCACTGACACATTTAAGAATGTTTTAAAACTTCCTTAATTATGTTGATGAAAATAGAAGAAAGATAATTTTAAATTTAAACTGTTCTGGAAAATGAGGTTGTATGATCCTCAAACTCAAATAGCCTCCTTCTTTGTCACCCAGGGTGAGAAAGCTCAAGAAAGAGAGACACAAGCTTGAATTAACATAATCGGAAGTTTATAGGTATCAAATTTTAAAGAACATCTCAGCTAACAATAAAGTTCTGTTTTTTTATTTTTAATTTTATTTAGTTTTGGCTTTGTTGGGTCTTCGTTTCTGTGTGAGGGCTTTCTCTAGTTGTGGTGAGCGGGGGCCACTCTTCATCCCGGTAAAGTTCTGTTATTAAATTAAACAGTAGTTTCCATTAAACTTCAGTCAAAGATATCTACATTTTACGACCCTGCAATCATCTCACTTATTCTGAGGGAGCTACCTTTGTCCTCTCAATCTTCATTAACCTTCACTGAGGCTTGCTCTTTTTTTTTTTTTAAACATCTTTATTGGAGTATAATTGCTTTACAATGGTGTGTTAGTTTCTGCTTTATAACAAAGTGAATCAGTTATACATACACATATGTCCCCATATCTCTTCCCTCTTGTGTCTCCCTCCCTCACACTCTCCCTATCCCACCCCTCTAGGTGGTCACAAAGCACCGAGCTGATCTCCCTGTGCTATGCGACTGCTTCCCACTAGCTATCTATTTTATGTTTGGTAGTGTATATATGTCCATGCCACTCTCTCACTTTAGCCCAGCTTACCCTTCCACCTCCCCATATCCTCAAGTCCATTCTCTAATAGGTCTGTGTCTTTCTTCCCGCCATGCCCCTAGGTTCTTCATGACCATTTTTTTTTTCGATTCTATGTATATGTGTTAGCATACAGTATTTGTTTTTCTCTTTCTGACTTACTTCACTCTGTATGACAGACCCTAGGTCCATCCACCTCACTATAAATAACTCAATTTCATTTCTTTTTAGGGCTGAGTAATATTCCATTGTATATATGTGCCATATCTTCTTTATCCATTCACCTGACCTAAATAGACATTTCTCCAAAGAAGTTATACAGATTGCCAAAAAACGGAAATGCTCAACATCATTAATCATTAGAGAAATGCAAATCAAAACTACAATGAGATATCACACCGGTCAGAATGGCCATCATCAAAAAATCTACAAACAATAAATGCTGAAGAGGGTGTGGAGAAAAGGGAACCCTCTTGCACTGTTGGTGGGAATGTAAATTGATATAGCCACTATGGAGAACAGTGTGGACTTTCCTTAAAAAACTACAAATAGAACTACCATACGACCCAGCAATCCCACTAGTGGGCATATACCCTGAGAAAACCATAATTCAAAAAGAGTCATGTACCAAAATGTTCAATAGCCAGGGCATGGAAGCAACCTAAGTGTCCATCAACAGAGCCTTGCTCTTTTAAAAGGAGTTCTTTGATCTTTGCTGAAATATGTCCTCATTTATACTTTCCTTCTTCTGATTTACCAATTACAGCTACCATTTCCTCTAATCCTGGTCTCCGCTGACAGATGATCTCACTGTGTTAACTTGCATCAAGGTGACAATAAACAAGAAATTAATGCAAAGGTTTTTTTGTTTTGTTCTTTTCTTCTTTTTTTGGAAATACATCTTTATTTTGAGAGAGTTTTAAGAAGAAAATGTAAAGTTTCAGTCTTCTAATTCTTGCCACAGGTATATTCACATACCCAGGTTAGATAAAGAACATAGTGGAGGATGAATCAAAATCTGGTTACTACTTAGATTCTCTTATATAATACTAGATAGAGGCCAGAGTTTGTGTGTGATAGTTTCTAGGCTTAGACTGATAAGGAGACATGTAATACCAAGTAGATTAAAAGGGAATGTGAGTGGGTATGTGATTAAAAGGGTATGTGAGTGTATAACAGGTCAGTTGTAGTTTAAAAGTTACTCTTGTTTGAGAAAAATGCTGATCAAGTAATTGTGACATTCACAAAGTAACTCACCTTATATTGTGATTATAATTTAACATAGGCTTTTCAAAGTCTTTAGAGATTATTTTCATTCTCAATCTCCATATAAACCCCTTTAAATGAGAGATGATATTTTTATCATCAACATGTTTGAGAACTTATTTGAGCATAAGCTATTAAACATAAAGATGTAATTAATTGACTTAAGTGTGTTTCATGCTCATGACTTTTTATATACAGATAAAGGAATAATGCATAACAATACGATATTCTAAAAGGCAGTATTTTAGGGAAATAAATCAACAAAGTTATTAAATTAAAATCCTCGAGGCAATATTAAATTTGTGTGTGTATATATATATATATATATATATATATATATATCTGTGATGGCATACTGAAAAGCTATCATTTCAGTTAGATAGCAAACACATTTAAAATTAAGACTTCATAAGGAAATTAATGGCACATAATTGATGCATAAGACAAATCTAGGCAGGAGAATGAAATCAAGAATTATTGTCAAAAAGAACTCAGTGATCAGATATGAAATAATAAAGTTGAAGAGGAGGACAAATTACTAAGAATACTCAAAACTGCAGGCCATTTGCTCAAATAACTTTAGTGATTATGTCCTGAACCCATTTTCTGATCATTATGGCATCGTATTTTAGTGATAAATATCAAAGTCAAAAATGAAATTAGTGTTATTTGCTAAAAACTCATGTATCACCACAAAATGCTGCTTAGCAACTGTAAGAAAGAAAATCCCTAATTTTCTACATTATTTCAGACTTCCAGAGAAATTAAATGTAAAAAACAACCAATTGTGATAACACAAAGAAAACCCAGTCAGGGAAACCCAGTTACCTAAGAGAGCTCTGAAGATGAAAGTTGTTTTTATTTTTCTAAATGGTGGAAAAAACTGTAAAGGAGATGACTAATGACAAGAAATTCTAAAATTAAAATGCTGTATAATTTAAAATTACCCTCTCTTCTTTTTTTTTTTTTTTTTGCGGTACACGGGCCTCTCACTGTTGTGGTCTCTCCCATTGCGGAGCACAGGCTCTGGACGCGCAGGCTCAGCAGCCATGGCTCATGGGCCCAGCCACTCCGCAGCATGTGGGATCTTCCCAGACCGGGTCATGAACCCGTGTCCCCTGCATTGGCAGGCAGACTGTCAACCACTGCACCAACAGGGAAGCCCCCCTCTCCTTTTCTTAAGAGAAATATTTTTTTCAGATATATAAAAGGGTTAGTGTCTTTAAAATAGCATGATTTTAATTACAATATTTAAAAATTGAAAACAATATTTATCTAAAAATAAAAAGTTTATCATAATTCAAAATTAGAATTATATGTAAGAAAATACACATAACAAAAAAGAAAACAGTTCAAGCTTTCTATTAAAAACTACATACTAAAATAGGTACTGTTTCAATATTTTCTAGTAGTAGTAAAATCACTGTACTGAATATAGTTGAGGATATTTTGAAATAAAATTTATACCTTGTCAGTAAATTAGTTACTGTATATTGGACAGCTCTTTTGAAGATCAACATGATGAATCATTTCAGTAACTGAAGTTTTCTTGAATTTTTGAATCTTTGACCTAGTAATTTTTTTCTAAGAAACTCTCATTATTGATAGGATTGTTTCAAGGTGGTGGAGTACAAGGATGTGTGCTCACTCCCTCTTGTGGGAGCACTAGAATCACAACTAACTGCTGAACAATCTTCGACAGGAAAACATTGGAACTGGCCAAAAAAGGTACCCCACATCCAAAGACAAAGGAAAAGCCACAATGAGATGGTAGGAGGGGCACAATCACAATAAAATCAAATACCATAACCACTGGGTGTGTGGCTGACAAACTGGAGAACAATTATATCACACAAGTCCATCCACTGGAGTGAAGGTTCTGAGCCCCATGTCCGGCTTCTCAACCTGGGAGTCCAGCAATGGGAGGAGGAATTCCCAGAGAATCAGACATTGAAGGCTAGCTGGATTTGATTGCAGGACTTTGACAGGACTGGGGGAAACAGAGACTCCACTCTTGGAGGGCACACACAAAGTAGTTTGCACATCAGGACCCAGGGTGAAGGAGCAGTGACCCCATAGGAGACTGAACCAGACCTACCTCCTAGTGTTGGAGGGTCTCCTGCAGAGGCAGGGGGTGGCTGTGGCTCACAGCAGGGACAAGGACACTGGCAGCATAAATTCTGGGAAGTACTCTGTGGCGTGAGCCCTCCCAGAGTCCACCATTAGCCCCACCAAAGAAATTGTAGCTTCCAGTGATGGGTCGCCTCAGACCAAACAACCAACAGGGAGGAAACCTAGCCCCACCCATTAGCAGACAAGTAGATTAAAGTTTTATTGAGCTCTGCCCACCAGAGCAACACCCAGCTCTACCCACCACCAGTCCCTCCATCAGGAAGCTTGCACAAGCCTCTTAGATATCCTCATGTACCAGAGGGCAGACAGCAGAAGCAAGAACTACAGTCCTGCAGCATGTGGAACAAAAACCACATTCACAGAAATATAGACAAAATAAAAAGGAAGAGAACTATATACCAGCTGAAGGAACAAGATAAAAATCCCAGAAAAACAATTAATGAAGTGAAGATAGGCAACCTTCCAGAAAAATAATTCAAAATAATGATAGTGAAGATGACCCAGCACCTTGGAAAAAGAATGGAGGCAAAGATCGAGAAGATGCAAGAAGTGTTTAACAAAGACCTAGAAGAATTAAAGAACAAACAGAGATGAACAATACAATAACTGAAATGAAAACTACACTAGAAGGAAGCAATAGCAGAATAAGTGAGGCAGAAGAATGGATATGTGACCTGGAAGACAGAATGATGGTATTCACTGCTGTGGAACAGAATAAAGAGAAAAGAATGAAAAGAAATGAAGACAGCCTAAGAGACCTCTGGGACAACATTAAAGGCACCAACATTCACATTATAAGGGTCCCAGAAGGAGAAGAGAGAAAGGACCCAAGAAAATATTTGAAGAGATTATAGTTGAAAACTTCCCTAACATGGGAAAGGAAAGAGCCACCCTAGCTTTAAATGACAGGATAGACCAGACTTAATTGATATTTATAGGAGATTCCATCTGAAAATAGCAGATTACACTTTCTTCTCAAGTGCACAGGGAACATTCTCCAGGATAGATCAAATCTTGGGTCACGAATTCAGCCTTGGTAAATTTAAATCATATCAAACATCTTTTCCAACCACCATGCTATGAGATTAGAAATAAATTACTGGGAAAACAACGTAAAAAACAAAACACGTGGAGGCTAAACAATACTTTACTAAATAACCAAGAGATCATTGAATAAATCAAAGAGTAAATCAAAAAATATCTAGAGACAAATGACAATGAAAACACGATAATCCAAAACTGCAGCAAAGGCAGTTCTAAGAGGGAAGTTTATAGCAATAAAAACCTACCTCAAGAAAAAAGGAAAATCTCAAACAACCTAACCTTACACCTAAAGAAACTAGAGAAAGAAGAACAAAACCCAAACTTAGTAGAAGGAAAGAAATCATAAAGTTCAGAGGAGAAATAAATGAAATAGAAACAAAGAAAATAATAGCAAAGATCAATAAAACTAAAAGCAGATTCTTTGAGAAGATAGACAAAATTGATTAACTTTAACCAGACTCATCAAGAAAAAGAGGGAGAGGACTCAAATCAATAAAATTAGAAATGAAAAAGGAGAAGTTACAACAGACACCACAGAAATACAAAGCATCGTAAGAGACTACTACAAGCAACTCTATGTCAGTAAAATGGACAACCTGGAAGAAATGAACAAATTCTTAGGAAATATGAACAGAGATATCACAAGTAATGAAATTGAAACTGTGATTAAAAATCTTCCAGTGAACTAAAGTCCAGGACCAAATGTCTTCACAGGTGAATTCTATCAAAAATTTAGAGAAGAGATAACACCCATCCTTCTCAGACTCTTCCAAAAAATTGAGGAGGAAGGAACACTCCCAAATTCATTCTATGAAGCCACAATCACCCTGATACCAAAACCAGAGATATCACAAAAAAAGAAAATTACAAACCAATATCACTGATAAATATAGATGTAAAAATCCTCAACATAATACTAGCAAACAGAATCCAACAACTCATTAAAATGATCATACACCATGATAAAGTGGGATTTATCCCAGGGATGCAAGGATTCTTCAATATATGCAAATCAATCAATGTGATACACCATATTAACAAACTGAAGGAGAAAAACCATACGATCATCTCAATAGATGCAGAAAAAGCTTTTGACAAAATTTGACACCCATTTCTCATAAAAACACTCCATAAAGTGCGCATAGAGGGAACCTACCTCAACATAATACAGACCATCTGTGAAGAACCCCAGCAAACATTCTCAATGGTGAAAATCTGAAAGCATTTCCTCCCAGATCAGGAACAAGACAAGGATGTTCACTCTCACCACAGTTATTCAACATGGTTTTGGAAGCCCTAGCCATGGCAATCATAGAAAGAAAAGAAATAAAAGGAATACAAATTGGAAAAGAAGAAGTAACACTGTCACTGTTTGCAGATGACATGATACTACACATAGAGAATCCTAAAGATGCCACCAGCAAACCACTAGAGCTAATCAATGAATTCGGTAGAGTTGAGGATACAAAACTAATGCACAGAAATCTGCATTCCTATAAGCTAATGATGAAAAATCTGATAGAGAAATTAAGTAAACACTCCCGTTTACCACTGCAACAAAAAGAATAAAATACCTAGGAATAAACCTACCTAGGGAGACAAAAGACCTGTATGCAGAAAACTATAAGACACCGATGAAAGAAATTAAAGATGATACAGACAGATGGAGAGATATACAATGTTCTTGGATTGGAAAAATCAATATTGTGCAAATAACTATACTACCCAAAGCAAACTACAGAGTCAATGCAATCTCTATCAAATTACCAATGGCATTTCTTACAGAACTAGAACAAAAATCTTAAAATTTGTATGGAGACACAGAAGACCCCAAATAGCCAAAGCAATCTTGAGGGGAAAAAAACGGAGCTGGAGGAATCAGACTCCCTGACTTCAGACGATACTACAAAGCTACAGTAATCAAGACAATATGGTACTGGCACAAACACAGAAATAGAGATCAATGGAACAGGATAGAAAGCCCAGAAATAAACCCACACGCCTATGGTCAACTAATCTGTGACAGAGGAGGCAAGGATATACAATGGAGAAAAGACAGTCTCTTCAATAAGTGGTGCTGGGAAAACTGGACAGCTACATGTAAAAGAATGAAATTAGAACACTTCCTAACACCATACACAAAAATAAACTCCAAATGGATTAAAGACCCAAATGTACGACTGGACACTGTAAAACTCTTAAAGTAAAACATAAGAAGAACACTCTTTGACATATATCACAGGGAGATCTTTTTTGACCCACCTCCTAGAGTAATGGAAATAAAATCAAAAATAAACAAATGGGATCTAATGAAACTTAAAACTTTTGCACAGCAAAGAAACTCTAAACAAGACAAAACGACAAGCCTCAGGATGAGAGAAAATATTTGCAAACAAATCAATGGACAAAGGATTAAACTCCAAAACATATAAACAGCTCATGCAGCTCAATATTAAAAAACAAACAACCCAATCCAAAAATGGGTAGATGACCTAAATAGACATTTCTCCAAAGAAGACATACAGATGACCAAAAGGCACATGAAAAGCTGCTCAACATCACTAATCATTAGAGAAATGCAAATCAAAACCACAATGAGATATCACCTCACACTGGTCAGAATGGCTATCATCAAAAAATCCACAATAAATGCTGGAGAGGGTGTGGAGAAAAGGGAACCCTTTTGCACTGTTGGTGGGAATGTAAATTGATACAGCCGCTATGGAGAACAGTTTGGAGTTTCCTTTAAAAACTAAAAATATAGAAACCATTGACCCAGCAATACCACTCCTGGGCATATACCCAGAGAAAAACAAAATTCAAAATGACACATGCACCTCAGTATTCAGTGCAGCACTGTTTACAATAGCCAGGTCATGGAAGCAACCTAAATGTCCATTCACAGATGAATGGATAAAGATGTGATACATATATACAGTGGAATATTAGCCATAAAAAGGAACAAAATTGGGTCATTTCTAGAGACATGGATGGACGTAAAGACTATCATACAGAGTGAAGTAAGTCAGAAAGAGAAAAACATTATATATTAATGTATATATGTGGAATCTAGAAAAATGGTACTGATGAACTGAGTTGCAAGGCAGAAATAGAGACTCAGATGTAGAGAACCAACATATGGACACTAAGGAGGTAAAGCGGGAGTGGGGGGGTGGTGGTGGGTTGAACTGGGAAATTGGGGTTTACATATATACACTAATATGTATAAAATAGATAACTAATAAGAACCTGCTATATAAAAAAATAAAATTTAAAAAGGAAAACAGAAAAAAAGTAGACTCATTATTTTTTAAAGGTTAGGCAATGCAATTCTAATGTGATTTCTGATAGTAAGAACAGAGAGATCTCCCTAAATTTTCAAAATATTAAACAGTATAAATAAATTATATTAGACCACAACTCAAATAATATATTTTTGGTTTAGAGACATAAAGCAGCATGGAAAACTACTTTTCATGTGTTGAATATACAAAATTCTATATTTGCAAAAATTAAAATATAGTATTCTTCGGGGCTTCTCTGGTGGCGCAGTGGTTGAGAGTCTGCCTGCCGATGCAGGGGACACAGGTTCGTGCCCTGGTCTGGGAAGATCCCACATGCCGCGGAGCAGCTAGGCCCGTGAGCCATGGCCGCTGAGCCTGCGTGTCCAGAGCCTGTGCTCCTCAACGGGAGAGGACACAACAGTGAGAGGCCTGCGCACCACCGGAAAAAAAAAAAAACAGTATAGTATTCTTGGTAAGTTTTTTCCCACCATTCTATTTAAAATTCCAACTACCCACTCCAACACCACACGCACATATACCTGCACATACACAGATACATACACACACACACACACACACACACACACATACACACACTCTTTCTTATCTGCTTTATCCTTTTCCATAGTATTTACTGCCATGAATGATGTTGAATATTTTACTTATGAGTTTTGTGCATTCTGGACTTCACTCTCTGCCATGAGAGTGGTATCTTTCATTTCCTGCTGGATCTCTAGCCCCTACTTTAATGTCCATTTCAAACCTGTTGTTCAATAAATATCACTGATTTTGTATGCAAAGAAATAAAGAAAATGCATGTAAGAAAATTTCTTACAGGCTTAAGGCTAGGTCTACATTCACAGCTGAGTCTAAGATAGTTTTGCAAATAAAAGTCATTAAAAACTTTAAAGATATGCATATATTTTGCCATTATAAAAATTTCTCAAAATTTTAAGTGAATTTATTTAAAGCCAAAATAATTTGAAATGTGCTTTTATTTTTTTCTTGATTAGGATTTTTTTTAGAAATTGGTATGACTAATTGTTAATTCAGAAACCTGAGTGGTATATGTATATTTGCTAGATCCTACTATTTAATCTGACCATACGGAGTAAAGTTTAATTAATATTAGCAAATAATTAATCAGCATTCAGTTATTATTAATGCTAACAGTGTGTTTAATAACATCAAAGGCTTTAATGCCATTGCTAAGATAACATGTAGAGATCCTATTATATGTATTCTATTTTCTTTCAATGTCCGTTACTTTGATTTTGAGGAACATGGCACCATTCTGCAGTATTGAAAGGCAGCATATCATAGCAAGTGACACTATAAAATGTTTGTCATACAAATACACTCTTAAGCATAATTTCTCTTGGGCAACTTAATCACTTATGCCTTATGGGGAAGAAGAGTACTGACTTCATAAATGTAAAAGTATAGTTAAGTTCTCAACAAACATTGACTATTTTTACTATGAAAGAAAAATATTGTCTTTGTGTGTGCATGATAGATTTTGAAAAAAAATATGTAGTATGTATGTAACATTCAGTCACTGATCATCAGTGCAAAATGCACTATATTTATGTTTTCCCTTTGCCCAAGATAGCTATACTTGCTGTCCATTCATTTGTTTTAACTTTCCACCAGTTTGACACTCCTCCTTTCAGCAGATCTTTTTTAAAAAGACTCATGAGCTTTTTTATTTCACTTAAGAAATTTAACCATCTTTAACTCTGTGAAGGGGAGATTGTTTTCATTTTCTCATGTTCTCAAAATTTATTCAGGAGTCTGTGTAAAGAGTGAGCAGAATACAAATTAAATCATGGACTTTGAGTAAAAAAATTATAACTATACTCCAGTGTGCTAGTAGGCAAACGACTCATTTTTCAACATATTATGGAGCAGAAAATTTCTCATATAAACACCAAATGTTTAACACTAGGTACTCTGCATGCCTACAAATTAATTGCATCCAAAAGAACAAAAAAATGTCAAATAAACCAGTATAAAGAACATTTGAATTGGCTTAGAAAACAAATGTCCCATAAAGAAAGACTTTTAGTTTTATTTTAACTTACCCCCTCCCCAAAGTGCAAAATGTATCGGGATTATGGTTATATATTGGTAGGATTGATTTATTTTCTCACTATATAGACTGTTGTTTGCAATATCCAATAAACTTTCCTGTTCTTTAACCTTGATATTTAAGACTTACTGTTTAATAACTTTAGTAACTCTAGCATTTACCTCTGTTACTATCATTAAAGAAAATTTAACTTTTGAATTAGGAAAGGCATAACAAGGAGCAATATTTCTAAATTATTACAATTATTTAATTTTTAAATTTAACAAATGTGGTCTTCATTAAGACATAAGCCAGAGATGATACTACATCAATTTTTAAGAAAACTTAAGAAAATAAAATGTGTTCAGTCTTTTCACTGTTACATTTTAAAATTTTGCTCTCTTGACAATAATTCAGTTCAAAGAAAATAATTATGCCTGGAAAAATACCAAAAATTCATTTTCTACTAATTGTATGTTATTCTACAAAATTCTCATAAGTCTTTTTATTCTTACATTATGTTACCCTTGCATAGCATCATGAAAATGTAGTTATTTTGTGTTTTCCTTACCATAACACACCTGTGGCATAAAGAATTAAATAGTCATAGTTTACAGCTTACATAATTTCCCTAATTAAATGTTGAAAGGATTCAAAAGATCCAGATACAGTACTTTTACATCATGGAAGTTAGAGAAAATATGAAAGGATCAGCTACTTGCACATCAGAAATATTTATATAGTGATTTTTATGTAGGGGTCTAAGCACATCAAGTAGCTGAAGGATATTGCTAGCTCATAGAAAATCTTATGAAAATTAAAACAAATTTTTTAAAGGAAAAAAACAAGCAAAAAGAACCAATTCCTGAAGACATTTACTTACTCATTTGGAAAATTATCATTCTAAATAAAACAATCAGTAATGTCTCTGATGTGAATGGTGGCTGTTAAATGTGGTGCCTCATGCAGTACATAACTGCACAACTATAGTTCTGACCCAGTGTGTCTTCATGGAGCCAATGTTATCAGTTCAAGCAAAATATACACATATTTTACCACTGACACACAGCTTAAACTTTAGCAGTAATAACCTAGGGGACAATCAGTTCCATGTCTTTCTTTCTCTTGGATTTTGGTGTTGCCAGAAATCCTTGCTATTCCTTGACTTGTACAGACATCACTCCAAGCTCTGCCTCTGTTATTAGATGGACTCCTTCCCTGTGTTTTCCATCTATTTCTTGATTTCTTCCCTTCTTACAAAGAAACCAGTCATATTGTATTAAGGATTCACCCTAGTCTGTATAAACTCATCTTAACTTACATCTCACTTATTTCTGCAGAGATCATTTTCAAATAGGTTACATTCATGACACAAACAAATGGAAAGATACTGTGTTCTTGGATTGAAAGAATCAATATTGTCAAAATGACTATACTACCCAAGGCAATCCACAGATTCAATGAAATTCCTATCAAATTACCAATGGCATTTTTCACACAACTAGAACAAAAAAAAATTTTTAAGTTTCCATGGAAACACAAAAGACCCCAAATAGCCAAAGCAATCTTGAGAAAGAAAAACAGAGCCGGAGGAATAAGTCTCCCTGTCTTCAGACTATACTACAAAGCTATTTTAATCAAAACAGTATGGTACTGGCACAAAATCGGAAATATAGATCAATGGAACAGGATAGAAAGCCAAGAAATAAACACACACACATATGGTCAATTAATCTGTGACAAAGGAGGCAAGACACAACAATGGAGAAAAGGCAGCCTCTTCAATAAGTGGTGCCAGGAAAACTGGACAGCTACATGTAAAAGAATGAAATTAGAAAATTCTCTAATACCATACACAAAAATAAACTCAAAATGGATTAAAGACCTAAATGTAAAACCTGATACTATAATACTCCTAGAAGAAAACACAGGCAGAACACTCTTTGACATAAATTGCAGCAAAATCTCTTTCAATCTGTCTCTTAGAGTAATGGAAATAAAAACAAAAATAATCAAATGGGACCTAATTTAACTTAAAAGCTTTTGCACAACAACAGCAACAACAAAAACACATAAACAAAATAAAAAGACAGCACACAGATGGGAAAAAAAATTTACAAATGATGCGACTGTCAAGGGATTAGTCTCCAAAATTTACAAACAGCTCATGCAACTCAATATCAAAAAAACAACCCAATCAAAAAATGGACAGAAGATCTAAGAAGACATTTCTCCAAAGAAGACATACAGATGGCCAAAAGGCCCATGAAAAGATGCTCAGCATTGCTATTTATTAGAGAAATGAAAATCAAAACTACCATGAGTTATCACCTCACACCGGTCAGAATGGCCATCATCAAGAAATCTACCAACATTAAATGCTGGAGAGTGTGTGGAGAAAAGGGAACCCTATTGCACTTTTGGTGGGAATGTAAATTGATACAGGCACTATGGAGGTTCCTTAAAAAACTAAAAGCTACCATATGATCCTCCATCCCCACTCCTGGGCATATATCCAGAGGAAACTATAATTCAAAAAGATACATGCAACCCAATGTTCATTGCAGCGCTGTTTACAATAGCCAAGACATGGAATAACCTAAATGTCCATCAACAGATGACTGAATAAGGAAGATGTGGTACATAGATACAGTGTAATATTACTCAGCCATAAGAAAGAATGAAATAATGCCATTTGTAGCAACATGGATGGACCTAGAGATAGTCATACCAAGTGAGATAAGCTAGACAGGGAAAGACAAATATCATATGATATCACTTATATGTGGACTTTTTAAAAAAATACATATAAATTAACATACCTACAAGACAGAAATGGACTCAGAGACATAGAAAACAAATTTATGCTTATCAAAGGGGAAAGGTGGTAGGAGAGATAAGTTAGGAGTTTGAAATTAACATATACACACTACTATATATAAAATAGATAACCAACAAGGACAAAATGAAAAACAAAAAACAATTAGGTACATTCACAGAACCAGGGGTTAGGATTCCCACATATCTCCTTAGAGGACACAATTTAACCCACAATAGAAGCCATCTTTTCCACTGAGTGCACTGAACACTGGCAATAGGGAGAGAGATTGGCAATCAGTGAAATGTCAAAAGACTGTATACTATCCCTTCCACTCACAGACCACTTGTGGAGCATCTTAAAATAGCTAAAAAGATTCTCCTTTTATCATCCCTTCAGGTTCACAAAGACAAATCCCTTAAGATCTGAGAAACCTGGCATAAAACCCTAATGAAAATAGTATGTTACTTTGGAATATGCTGTTTTCCATTCTTTATTATAATAAATAAATATTTGTGAGAATTTAAACAAATATGCAATTTTACTTTTAAAAACAAATTTTTTGTTTTCTTTGTAAGACTTTTAAGTTTCCTCCATGAACTAGACCATGATTTTTTAAATTAAGTTTTTTAAAAAACATCTGTATAGCAGTAATTTATCTTTTTTATTTTTTTAAATATAAATAGCCAATATCATTGGTAGTAAAATGTTATGTGTGCGTTTGTGTGTGTACATGTGTGTTTTATTATTCTTCTTTTACTATCCATTTATTAGTGGAAAACAGGGCCTTTGTTTGGAATTATTGGGAGGTTTTTACAGTAAAGGATAATTTAAGAATAAATAGGATAATTATGGTCACGAAGTAGCTGACTATCCAACAATTTCTTCCACTAGGCAACTTTACCTTGGCATATTTCAAAGAAAAAGAAGGTACTTTTACCCTTAGATTAATAGTCTTTTTAAAAATTCTTCAGTTTTTGTTATGTATTACTCCTGCAGTTTCCATTTCAGTATAACAAATGCAGTCAATCATTTAGTGGGAAAATTGTTTCTTTAAGCATATGTGTATCTTGGGAATAACTATACGTAAACAGACAATTGCAAGCCTCTTTCCAATACACAGTTTAGCTTGGTAAAATTAACATGGTAATTAAAAACTTCATATCCTCCTAGTCTTATTTTCTGTCTAGCATACTTTTTTTTGTAAATCACTATATTCTTTTTATTTTTTACAACTCAATCTAGAAGCATTTTTGTGATTATCCTTATAACTGAGTAATTTTTTTATTTTCCAATGAAAACAAGTTATCCTTTAATTCTGCTTGATATGTCTACACACTATGTACATGTTGATTTAATTCCTTTCTTGGATACCATCCCAGATGACAAAATTTTTCTGAAGTAGTATATCAGAGGTCAGGAACATATTCTCAAGGTCTACTCAGGCAAGAATATTAGGTACTGAATTAAAATATTATAAGTAAGTAAATTATCTAGTATGCTAGAAAGTGAAGGTGCTATGGGGAGAAAGGAAAAAAGGATAAAGTAAAGAGGATAAGGAGTGTTTTGACAAATATTGGGGATTTTTAAGTAGGGCAGCTGTTGAGAAGGCAAGATTTGTGCGAAAACTTTGAGAGATAGAGAAGAGATAAAAGTAGATTACAAGTAGATGAAATAAAGACCTTAACTCAGAAGAATGTCCAGAATCTTTGCGCAACAACAAGGAGACCATTGTGACTGAAGTAGAATAAACTAAGGAAAAAGTAAGAAAAAATACTTCAGACCCTGCGTGGGAGGCCAGATCATGTGAGGATTTTTGACATTTGCAGTCAGTTCTGCAGGATTAGAGAAATGGAATGGCATCATGTTATTTATAAATATTTTTTTAAGAATGACTCCATCCTCAGTATTAAGAGAAAATTTTAGGTACTAAAGCAGAAACTGCTCTTTTCAGCTGTTCGAGTAGAGTATGGACCATGGTGTTAGCATGGATTTCCACCATGGATTGAATATGGGGTTTAAGATGTGGGGTAAGAATGAGACAAAGAATCCTGTAGGAATCTTACCGTTTTGGCTTGGTGGTATTATCATCAGCTGGGAAGAAAGAATGAGATTAAGAAAGATGAAGAGAATATCAGGAGTTTCATATTTAATATATTACATCCAATATCTTAAGTATTCTGTTATATGTAGATGTATGTATGGGTTTGGGAGAAAGAGGGTTAGAGACATACACATTTTGGATTTGTTTGCATATATAGTAATTATTTAAAGCTCTTGGGCAGGAAGAGGTTACCCAAAGAATAAGTATAAAGAGCAGATAAAGAAAAAGAACTGAGTTCTGATGCAGGGGATAAGAGGAGGGAGCAGCAAAGGAGCTACCAGTGAGATAAGATGTGAGATCCAGAGAAATCTACTGAAGGAAATACGTCAAGAAGGAAGAAGTGATACATTGTTTCAAAGCTAAGAAATACTTAAATTACCTGGATTTGGATTAGGATGCTTTTCTGTCACCTTGGTAAGCTAAGTAGATGATGTCTGTGTACGTGAAGTTAATCTAATACATGGAGAAGATGCAGCTGATGCATGTGAATTCCTAAATCTCAACTTCTTAGGGAAAATTTATACCCTCTAAAACCTGTACATTTGTTTCTTCTTTGCAGTCTCAAAGAGATTTGAATGATTTCGCCTTTCTCCTGGGATAGATAATGGCCTAGTTTGGAAATATGGATTTAAAACAAATAAGGAGAGACAGACAGACAGAGACAGAGGAAAAGAATATTTCTTCCGGTAGTAGAAATGTTTTCTAATATTTTCAACCATAAAAAATTTGACTCACTTATAAATACTTGGTTAATTCAACAACAATTCTCTGTGAGAATAGAAAACGTCTTAGGTGCTGATGGTAAATTGATGAACAATTTAAGAATAGCTGACCTCAGGGAGTACACTAATGTAGGAGGTGATATTAAGCAAACAATTTCACAAAGATATTCTTAAATATGTAACACTTTGTAAATACTTGCAAAGATTGGCTTAAAGACAATATGGAGATAAAATGTTTCTAATGTCAATATAATTCATCATAAAATACTGACTATAAAACAGTAACCGTCAAGATATGGGATAATTAGCCTTGAGATTATGGACAGGCTTCAAATGATCTAAGTCTCCGAAACTACATGCAAAATCTTGTGAGTGTGTGAACAAGCAGTTTCCCCAGTGAGTAGGCTGATAGCTATCATCTACTGCCAAGCAGTCCTTTGACCTCAGAAGTTTATGAACAGTACTCCACATAAATGCTATTTCAAACATCCTACAGTTTCTAAATAGCCAGCATGAGGAAGCATGAGGATACATATATGGATGAATGACTAAATTTCAGATTCATATGGATGTTTAGACAGCAAGTACTCTGTGTAAGAAATGCAAATTAGCTCATTAGTCTGGAGATAAAGCAATTAATGCTGGAATATGACCAAGCATTAAGATTCAAAGGGTGAAATGGCGATAAAAATCTTCCTTTCTTGAAGGTTGATGGGCTTTGCTTAAGATTTTGTAAGGGACATAAGCCAAGAGAATAATAACTTCAGTAGGATTTAATTAAATACCCACTTTCTTCAAACTTTATATTAAATGTTAAGGTAGGCACATAGATACTAACAAATTGATAAACATACTTTATTTATAGCTATGGAAATTGTATAATACACAATACTGAATTTTTAAGAATACAGAGCAGAAAAAACCTTGAGGTTCCATTTAGTTCTGTTTCTCAACTCTACCCCCATTTTACCAATGGACAAACAGGGTATCTTCATTAATTTACTTATCCACAAATATTTATTACTTGACTGCTCTATACATGTCACTGTTTTAGGAGAGAGGGTAAAAGCAAAGAGTGGCAAAGTACAGATTCATGTTCCTTTCTAAATTTAGTAGCTGGAGATGCCTCCTTGACTACTTTTAAACATTATAACTTAGAAGTTCTGGTTTTTGAGAGGGGTGGCAGAGATTATCTTGTCTGCTCAGTGTACCTTCTTGATTGAATGTTTCGAAGACATTCCTTAAACCCCAAAGTTTCCCATTCCTTCTTCAAAGATCTAAATATATTTCCCCTAAATAAAATGTTATAATATTTCCACTCTTCACCCAAACCTAACCTTTAAATATTTTTGAATTCGTTTTTCTCTATAGTCATTTGATTTTGTGTGTGTGTGTGTGTGTTTGTGTGTGTGGTTTGAATTCTTCAGCTTATTATGGTTCAGCATGAATCACAGCTGGCAGGTGGTCACAAAAGCTGGTGCAACAAAACTAATGGAGCTGGTAATTAGTACTTTATCCGAAGATTTGGCCTGTTAATCTTCCTCTGAAATTATATATTTGCTCTGTATAAAAATCAGACTTCATTAGTTATATACATTTTTGAAAATATTTAATTATATTTGTATTGCTGTTGAATTATGGTCTTTACTCAGGATGTAAAAACAAAGCAGAACAAAATGCATGTGGAACATTGACTTAGCAGGTTGGTTATGAGGGAGAAGCTCGGTTCTGTCATCTCATCACACTCCAGACATAGGACTTTCTTTTCTGGAGTCTCAGGATTACTTTTTAGTGAAACTTCCCATGTAGCAATGAGTTAATCCTCATGATTAAACTTAAATATAAACCTCACAACTATAGAAAACTCTGAGAAAACTGAGTGATATATTTTCTCTTTTTTACTGAGAAGGCCACTTGGTATCATCTTGTGGGTAATTTTCAAGGACAACAAGCAAGAAAGTGATTAGGGTACAGTGCTTAATACTGTAGTAATAGTCTTTGTGTCTTAACACCGAAGATCTAGTCCTTCAGCCCATTCAGGCAAAAAATAATAATTTCTCAATATTTTTCTACATAAAACAGATCAAATAGTCTACATTATGGTCTATATCTAATTGAATACATTTTTATTCAATTATCTGAAGTGAACATATATTTTAAAGTTTTTTTCAAACAGAAACATAATCTAAGGAAATATTATTTATATGTCTTAGATATTTTACTCACAAATATTTTAATCATTTTGTTAATGCATTTATAGAAATTTTACTATAGTTAAGTTTAATATCTTAAGAATAACTTAAATCCTAAATACCTGTTTATGTACCACTGAGAGTTCCAGAAATTCAGACATAAACTCATCAGGGAAACAGATGAGAAGCTTACAGGTTGAGGAACACATTTTGTAAAAGATTTATAGTGAACAGTCTGGCCTCTAGGCTGCTGACTTTTTTTTACATTAAATCTTTTAAAATTCTGAGTTTGCAATAGGACTCAGTTTGATGGGGACAGAACTTGATTGGTGCTTTAATTATGAGTGATTTGAAAATACAATTTTTAAAAATATAAAGATAATCTACATTTTGGTAAATGACAATAGAAAGAGACATAAATTGCATTTTTTGTCACTGTATTTTGCAAATCAAATATTTTCCACCCTATAGTAAACTACTTGCCGCAGCATGTTTCTCAGAATATATTATAGCCTTAATACAGAAAAAAACATGCAGATCTCTGTTATAGGGAAAAGCTTCTAAAGAAATATCAGTACTGAGAACTCTTAGCTCTCTACATGAAATTGTAAGCTTATAAATCACCTTCTTCATATGATATCCTTTATCTGTTCCACTTGTTCCTTAGGTTCTATTTGGCTACCATATTCTAAAGAGATAAACTCATGTGTATTTTTCCAGTAACAAAATTAAAGCCTAAAAATAATATCTGTGGAGGGGTTTTGCAAATTGTAAATCATCAACCATATAAATGTTTTAGTTTTAAATTATTAACTGATAAGAGTAAACATGTATCAACAGTCCAGATGTTTTCAGAGTAAAATGCTAATACCTCTTAGAGGAAAAAAGACAAATATAGCAATATATGTAAATTTGTATTGTGAACATGTTAAGTTATAGGTGTTTTACTCCTGTTTACTTCCCAAGGGTTAAATGGAGGGAAAAAATAATAAGAGTTAAAGAAAGTGTAATAAATAGACAATTTTCTTTTTAAGGTCAGGGAGAAAATTAGCCATAATTTTGCCTTAGAGTGGAGGTGGTAAAATGCATTCTTATTTTAAAAGTTTAGTAGTTCCTCTTTTATACTCTTTATGATAGGGATTTAAAGACATACCAAAAAAATGATACCAAATATCAACTAATAAAATTAAAATTTTCTTAACCTTTATAGACTCATCTTTTACATCTGAGCAGTTCAATATTTGGGGGAGATTGTACAAATTGTAAAATATTTTAAAAATATTAGGTGGAATAACTCTGTCTCCTGATTCTTACATGACTCAGTGATTATATGTGTATGGATATGTGATATTTTTACTTTTTTTTTTTTTTTTGCGGTATGCGGGCCTCTCACTGTTTTGGCCTCTCCTGTTGCGGAGCACAGGCTCTGGACATGCAGGCTCAGCGGCCATGGCTCACGGGCCCAGCCACTCCGCAGCATGTGGGATCTTCCCGGACCGGGGCACAAACCCGTGTCCCCTGCGTCGGCAGGCGGACTCTCAACCACTGCGCCACCAGGGAAGCCCGGATGTGTGATATTTTTAAATTCCTGGAAATGAACCATTATGCATTGGGCCTAAGACATGGGAAAAGGATGGCTTGACGTTCTATTTCCTCTTGGAAATGGAATCTTCTCTACAACAGGAAAGATGAAAATATTAAGTTCTCTTTGGGTGCCTGAGAAAAAAATTCAGGAAGAAGTACCATGATAAAAATAGTATTTCGGGGCTTCCCTGGTGGCGCAGTGGTTGAGAGTCCGCCTGCCGATGCAGGGGACACGGGTTCGTGCCCCAGTCTGGGAAGATCCCACATGCTGCGGAGCGGCTAGGCCCTGTGAGCCATGGCCGCTGAGCCTGCGCGTCCGGAGCCTGTTCTCTGCAACGGGAGAGGCCACAACAGTGAGAGGCCCGCGTACCGCAAAAAAAAAAAAAAAAAAAAAATAGTATTTCGTTTCCAAATATTTGAAAATGAATGCTATATAAATAATAATTGGCAGAATTTTTCCTAATATTCGTTAAGATGTTTATTATTTAGTTTCAGAGAATATTTAAGGTGCTTAGCATTGCCCCTGAATCTTCTGACTTGCCTTTTTTTGGTGTATCCTATCAAAATGAAAAATGTTACTTTAAATAAGCCATGTTCATTTAAGTGTTTAACTTTTAAGTTGGCAAAATTGCAGTTAAAGATATACAGATTTATTTATTTTCATGAGCAGTTAATTCTGTTATTGGAAGAAGATTAAAATCTATATTACTGAAAAACCAAAAACCAAACACAAAAATGAGACCAAACGAAAACAGCAATATAAACAAAATATAATAATTTTGTATTCTTCTTTGGAGTTCCTTCTGTGAACCAAACAAGAAATTAATTTTTTAGATTTAAAAGGAAAACAATATATGCAGTATTCATATTGACTTTCCTTTAATTACAAAGCTTAAATGATGACAGTTTCTTTAGTATATTTGGAAAAATCATAAAACAGATTTGTATTATTATTGTTGTGTTACATATCTTTTGTTAAATTTTTGTTATCTAATAGATTTACATTGACAAAAATTAATTTATAATTGCAAAGCTGCCCATGATGTAACAATCGAGCAAAATTATGAAGTGTGAGAACAAGCCTTGGGCAGAGCCAAATCACTGTGAAAAACCATCATTTTTGCTACTCAACTTCTAAAATGAATCTCAGAAATGAACCATTCTTTAACTCTGATAGATTCTTCCCCATCATGGTAATTGGAGAAGGATAAATAGCCTTCTGGTGATATCCTGCATAGTTTAGGTCAGTGCCTTTTCTCGGAACCATGAATTTCTAGGGCATTGTAACTCCTCTCTGAACACTATAGACTACATTCTTGGCAGCTCTAACAATCTTTTCTATGATATAAATTTAAGATGCAGGTTTGCATAAATTTTTTAGAGATGACAGAAATAGCACATAATAGTACTCTAGACATAATACAACAAATTTTATTTTCTAGTTAAGGGTACTGAGTCTAGGAAGCTGAATGCATTACATGAGAAAGGTTGAAAAAATCCCTGTCTCTTATCCTAGGATATCTTGTTGGATCCTTCTGCTCAATGTTTAAAGTAATTACTCTTTTAAATAGAAGATACTTAGGATAAAAGTAAATATCAGATAAATAAGCAAGTAGTGAGTATGTAATCCTTACTGTGACATCACCAAATAGGCAAAGCAAAGGGCAGTGGGAGAGTTTCCCATTTATTCATTCATTTATTCATTCACCAAGAATGCCACTAGGGAAATGTTACTCTTATTAAGAACACTACATTGAAAGACTAGAATAAAAATAGCTAAATTTTATGTACTTAACAATGGATAACTTCAGGGAGGCTATGTAAGTTTCAATGGTTCTGTGAGGCAATATATATATTTTTTAAATCCCTATATTGGTATTTCTACCTGGGTCATTTACAATGATTTCAAATTTCCAAAAAAGTCAATGCTTAATCCTGAGTTGACTCTTAATATTATTCAGGTTGTTCTCATGTGATAAAGCTAAGGCATTGCACTCAACTTCACACACCCATTTAATATATGCATGAACAGCATATAAACACACACACACATATACACACACTCAAACACTGGGTCATACTAGAATCAATAAAAAGGAGTATCGTTCTACCTAATTTGCAAATGTTATTCACTATACCTATAATCCACAATCTCCCTAAATGTAGAGCTATCTAGATATATAGGATGAGGCTTTAAGCATAAATAAGTAAATTTTAATTGTATTAAGTTTACATTTACTATCAGATTTATTATTGATACCATCTTTACCAGGTTTTCCATTGGCATGTATCAGTGGAGGTTTTTTGTTTGTTTGTTTCTTCCTCTCAGATTCTACAACTTACTTTTAACATTAAACATGTTTTTAGCAAAGTGGCTAAGTCTGCTGCCAGTTATTATGAATTTCTATAATAATAGCAAACCATTATAAGGTCTATTTAAGCTGATGTTCCATTTCTATTTGCTATTTATTAATAAGGCAGTGATATGCAGGAAAAAATATATCTTCAAGGGAAATTCAGTACATTGGGAAAAATAATTTTATATATTAAAACCAAACAAAAACCAACCTGATAACATAAAACTTTGTTCGAAAATTCATTTGCTTGAGTATAAAATTGATACAATATTAAGACCTTAAATTCTTTGAGTTGCTCTTTTTTTTTCAAAATAATCAAACTAGGCCCAAAGCCATTATGCCTAACTTTTTAAGCTATTTCAAACCCACATATCCAATTAGTTAGGATATTTTCTGACTTCATATTTTGTTTTTAAATTAAGTTTTAAAAGCTGGGAGAGAAGGGATGTTCATTTTTCTTTTTCATCCAATTTTTTTGTGTTAATTTCTTTCTTTCAGTGTGATCCACACAGATACTAAACTCAGAGGTCTGACAAGCAGTAAAGTTATAACTGTGGTATTATATATTTTTCATAGATGCATGTTACTTAAAATAGCAAAAGTGTTTTCTTTGAGTACTAACTAACCATTATTAATTATATATAAAATTATCATGTCAAAATGTCCTCTTCGAGTGACATCAACATCATGGCAACATAAGACTTCCCTCCATCTTATCCCTGCTTTTAGCAACTAAAATTTGGCATCCATCATGGATAAAAGAGTCTCTGTGGAAGTTGTGGAATCTAGCACCATATGCTAAGGGACCCCAGAGGAATCTCACCCACCTGTGCATCAGGTAATATGCAGACAGACTTTAGTATGGGCCGTGGAACCAGCAAGAGCCTGTGAACTGGACTCAGCCCCTCTCTACCACAATGGGGATACCTGGAGATCACTGACTTGGGAAGACACCCACAGACAAGAAAGCCTTTGTAGAATTCCAGGTTTCCTGAGGAGACATTCCAGAACTTCACTGGAGAAAGAAAAAAAAAATCCCCCCAAAACAAACAGAGATTTTATACATTGGAGAGGGTAAGAGGAACTTTGCAAGCACTGCATCACCCCCAAGCTGATAGAATATGGGGCTGAACTAGCTGGCTGCCACCTCTTCCACAGGGGAAAGAGAGAGCACATGTCTCTAATTGCAGATGACATGATATTTATGGAGAAAACCCTATAGACTCCATCGAAAAACCACTAGAACTAATAAATTCAGTAGAGATGCAGGATACAATTCAATACACAAAATTACATTTCCATACAATAATAACAAACTGTCAGAAAGAGAAATTAAGAAAACAATTTGTTTATAATTGCATCAAACAGAATAAATACCTGGGAATAAACTTAACTCAGGAGGTAAAGGAACTGTGCATTGAAAACTATAAGATATTGATGAAAGAAATTGAAGCTGACACAAATAAATGGAAAGATTTTTCCATGCTCATGGATTGGAAGAATTAATATTGTTTAAATGTCCATCCAATGCAGTTCTTATGAAAACTCCATAGACTTTTTTTTTTTACAGAAATAGAGAAAACAATCCTAGAATTTATGTGGAACCACAAAAGACCTTGAAAAGCCAAAGCCATCTTGAGAAAGAAGGACAAAGCTGGAGGCATCACAATCCCTGAGTTTAAAGTATATTACAAAGCTACTATAATCAAAGCAGCATTGTATTGGCATAAAAGCAGAGACATAGCTCAATGGAACAGAATACAGCCCAGAAATAAACTCATGCATATATGGTCAATTAATTTACAACAAAGGATGCAAGAATATATAATGGGGAAGGGGTAGTCTCTTTATTAAGGAGCATTGGGAAAGGTGGATAACCACAGAAAATGCAGAAAAATGAAACTAGACCACCTTCTCACACTCACAAAAATCAAATTGAAATGAATTAAAGACTTGAAACTGTAAAACTCAGAAGAAAACAGGAAAAAATCTCTTTAATGGTGGTCTTGACAATGACTTTTTGCATATGACACCAAAGGCATAAGCAACAAAAGAAAACATATCAAGTGAGACTGCATCAAATTTAAAAGCTTCTGCACAGCAAAAGAAGCCGTCAACAAAATGAACAAGCAACCTAAGATATAAGAGAAAATATTTGCAAATGATGCATATGATAAGGAGTCAACATCCAAAATATACAAAGAACTCATACAACTCAATAGCAAAGAAATCAACCCAATTTAAAATTGGGTCAAAAAACTGAATATACATTAATTCCAAAGAAGCCATTCAAGTGGACAAGAAGTACATGAAAAGCATGTAGTCATCAGGGAAATGAAAATCAAAGCAACAGTAAGGTATCACCTCTGACTTATTAGAATGGCAATCATCAAGAAGACTTTTGTGGAGAAGAGGGAACCCTTATGTTTTGTTGGTGGGACTGTAAATTGCTTTAGCCACTATGGAAAACAGTATGGAGATTTCTCAAAAAAGTAAAAATAGAAATACACTATGACCCAGTAATTCCACTTCTGGGTATACATCCAAAGGAAGTGAAAACAGGTTATCAGTAAGATATTTGCACTCCCATATTTATGCATAAGTATTCACAATAACCAAGATATGGAAACAACCTAAGTGTCAGCTGATAAATGGAGAAAGAAGACATGGAATATTATTCAGCCATAAAGAGAAGTAAATCCTGCCATTTGCAACAAAATGCATGGATCTTGACGGCATTATGCTAAGTGAAATAGGTCAGACACATACAGTGATGTATCTTTTATATATGAAAATTTAAAAAGCCAAATTCATTGTAAAAGAGAATGGAATACTGGTTACCAGGGGCTGGGGTATGGGGAATTGGAACGGTGTTATTAAAATGGTACAAACTTGAAGCTAGAAGATGAATAAGTTCTGGGGATCTAATGATAACTTCGTTAGTAATGATAGTCAACAATACTGTATTATATACTTCAACATTGCTAAGAGACTAGATCATAAATGTTCTTACTACAAAAAAGAAATGGTAATTACGTGATAGTATAGAAGTGTTAGCTAATGCTATGGTGATAATCATATTGTAATATATAAATATATCAAATCAACATATTGTACACCTTAAACTTACACAATGTAAAAGCTTTTATATCTCTATAAATAATTACATAAAATATAAAGCTCTCTTTTCTCAAAAAAGAAATCTACCTACTGGATGTAAGGACAGCAAATGATTTCATCCAAACTGAAATGTGGGCAAAAATTAGTATAAAACACTGGTAGGAAAATGAAATGCCACATTTATGTTTAGCCACTAGTCCACTCCCACTAACTTCTCTCGCGTCATCATTTTCCTCCGGAAATTCAGCGTTCACATCAACAACAACAGTACACCTATGAATTATTAGAAAAGTGAGGTAAAAATGTGGGACAAAGACCAGCCTGGGAAAAGCTACAAAACTATAAAAAGTTGTTTCTGGTGCCCTCCCTTCCTCCTTCTCTACCACCTCAGGTTTTCTACTGTACATCCTCTTTCCTTGAAAACAAAACAAAACAAAAACAAAGCCTCATTTTTATAACTTCCGTAGTTGAATAGCAGGTGGTGTCATTTTTGCCTCCTGTTATTGACAGTGTGTTAGAAATCTGTCTACTCTTTTAGATTAGTAAAATACATGTAATGCAAAATGTCTATTAACATTAACCTAGAGTCAGCATTCGGGATTTAGATGTTTAATTGAAGTTTCTTTTCATTTTCAAGCTATTCTGTCAAATATGGATGAGGCATTTTATTGTTGTAAATGCAAATGCTTGTTCTGTATGATACATGATAGGTCAAAGCAATTTATATCTGCTTCTTCAAAATATTTTACTTCAGAGTGATCCCTTGATGAATATTTTATTCAAATAGATTTATTTCATAAATTTTATTTTTTGGAACTTTGCCCCTTCAGGTTTACCTGGCTCTAAGAAATTACATTCTGCGACTTCTCCTGAAATAGCAAAATGTCAGGGGAGGGAGGTGGCTGTCAACGTGATCATACAACCTGAAGAGTTCTGATATATCTCAGATAAGCATCCAGGCTTACCTGTGATTATCAGCTTTGAATTAAACACCTGATCTTTTACCAATCCTTAGCACAAAACACACTGTATCATGCTTCTCTCTATTTAGGTATCTATTACATATTAGATATGCTTTTAAATTTTAAAGAGGTAGTAAATAACTTGATTTTGAATGAGCATACTTGATATGGTAAATTTTTAATAAAATGCAGAAATTTAAATACACACTTTTGATAGATTTACTATTTGTAAAATTCTAAGTAAATAGTTATAATGCTCCTGTTTCTTTGTGAAGTGATGTATGTTTGGACACAAAGTGCATTAATTGCTTAAGGAAATGAGTAATATAACCAGAAGAAGGAGTAAAAAATTAAATGGTCAGTGACACACTAAATTCCCAGTATAGTTGTATCACTCTTCCTATTTTACAAACAAGTAAAATTGAGCCTCATGCAGGGTAAGTATTCTCAAAGGATAAAGTTTTCACTTAGTCAAAGTTTATTTACAATAATAATGATTATTAACACAATCATTATCAATATGAAAATGATGTTAGCTACTATTTATTGAGACATATTATATCTAAGGGAAAATACCAAGGGATTTATGCACATTATCTCATACTCCTCCAATGAACCAAGAATGTAGGTATAATTATTTGTAGAGTGATTTTATAACCCACATTGTATGACCAGTTGCATGCACTGTTTTGAATTGACTCGAGATCCCAAGGTCTTAATCATTAAAATAAGTTTCTAGGTATTATACTGACAAACATGATACATAAAATGAGAAAGAGATATGTTTCTAAAAAGTGTCCTCATCTTTGAGAATATGCAATGGTTTCAAGATTAATAAGTGTATGAGAACTCTTTGACAAGTAGTTGTTCTTCAGAATACAAAGGTGATTAAAACAAAATGAGATCAGGAAAACATTCAAATACAGTGTGACTTCAACTTTTGTGTATGAAAACATGGCTGGGTAGCAGCTTTATAATCTTATTTTTTAAACTTAATTTCACACCTAAGACAACTATGCAGAATGCATAAAACACAAAAAGAACAATTTAAAACATTGGAAATCACCTAATCAGCCATGACATAGTCTGTCAAGATCTCAGAGTAAAAGCAAGTGCAATGAAATGAGCCATGTTCTAAGACCCTGTTGTCTTATTTGTGGCAGGGGCATGGGAGATTGATAGAAAGCTGAATCTTAGAGCACATGGCTCTGTGATGTGATGGAATTATTACATCCCCTCTGTAGGAATATCCAGAGCCTGTGACAGCAGTCACACACAATGACAGGCTTGGAATTTTGACTAGGAAGCGGCATCAAATAACAAAACCAAATTGAAAAACAGTATAAACTGAATCATAATTGATACTGACAATGAAAGGTATCAAACATCATTATGATAATAACTATTATTAATATATTAAGGAAAGGAGCCCAAAAATAATTTCCCCACAGAACGTGAATATATTAGAAAAGGACGTCCTAGAAGTGAAAAATAAAATAACTAAGCTTAAGTATTATAGAGATGGGATTAAAGAGCAGAGTACATACAATGGAGAATTGGTAAAGTGGAATTTATATCAGTACAAAATACCTGGATTAAAGCATAAATAGGGAAACATCTTTATAAATACAGAAAGATGTGTCAAACCATAATGGAGCATGATGGAAAAGTATAGTGTGTATGTAATTTGTTATAAAAGAATATACCTGAGCAGAGAATTTTCTAAAACTGTTGAAAGAGATCAATCTACACATTCAAAAGGCTCTATGAAGCCCAAGCTTGATAAGTACAACAAAAACCACACTAAATATAACCTAGCAAACTGCTGAAAATCAAAGACAAAAAATATTAATAACTGCCATATGAAAAAAATACACTTTCTTAGTAAAGAAACAGTTGAAACTAACTTCTGATTTCTCAAAAGAAACCATGTAAGCATGAAAACAAAAATAGACACCTTTTAGTGCTGAAATAAACTAATTGTCATCCTATAATTCTGTAGACAGTGAAATTGGGTTTTTTTTAATTTAGCAAATGAAAACTGACATTTTTCTTGCAGAGTCCTGGATGAAAAGAAATGCTAAAGTGAAGCAAAGTAAATTATGTTAAATGAATTATACCAACACAAGAAGGAAGGATAAGTAACAGAAAATATTATGTCAGTAAATATTAAGGAATATACAATTTTAAAACCATAACTTGATGAGATTAAAATATATGCATAATTATAATATATCAAGACAATAGAAAAATATGGTATGTGGTAAATAGAGGTTAAGTTGTGTAAAATCTTGCATTTTCTTAGAAGTAGTAAAAGTACATATTTAAGGTTGACTACAAGTAGGGTATCCATTCTAACCACTAAGGCAACTGGGCAGATAGAAGAAATTATATTAAACGTAAATAAATGTCAATCAAATAATTTTTTAAATGATGATCAAAAAATAAAAACAAAAAAAGCAAATGAAGCTTGAATTAGAATGCACAAGAGCCATTCTCCAAATAGAATACCAAAAAGTAGAAAGTAAAATATACCAAAAAGTAGAAACTATACATATACAAACGCACACACAGAAACACACATGACTTAGACAAAAACACTAAATAAATGTGCGGCTTTATTAACATGAAAAAGTAAACTGTAAAGCAAGAAACAATACCACTGAAAGAGTGACATGATTTTAGGTGCTACAAGCAAAAAGGTTTGCATATAAACTGGATGAGAATGACAGATAAACAGAGAATCAAGGATGACTTCAAGGTGTTAGGTTAGAATAAATTAAAAAATGGAGTCTTCAACTAATGAGCAGCAATATGAATAGAGTAAGTTCTGGGGAAAGATCAGATCAGATGAGTTTGTGATGCCTGTTAAACATACAAGAAGAGATATCGAGTAGGAATTTGGATATACGCTTTGGATTTCAGAGAAAAGGCTAGGGTTTGAGGTATATATTTGGGAGTGATCAGGTATTGCACATCATTCCTGTGGGCTTCGTGGATGTCTGGAAAAGATGGCTCGGGTTGTGGTTGACGCTCTTCAACAACTCAGTGCGCAGCTGAGAAATGACTGTCATCCTCCATGTAGCCTGGTAACCGAAGTCCTTACACTACCAGGTCCATTGTCGCATCTGAGAAATCCCTTCACCCGTAGTGTCCATATTAATATCCTTCCCTATACAAGATGTTACTTCTACCAGTATACTCATCCCCTGATGATTATATACGTTTGAAAGCAGAGGTGTTTGTGACCATTGCCTTCAGGATGGCTCCACAATGACCACAAAATGTCTCATTTGAGCAGTGAATTACACACACTAACAAAATCCTTTTAAACATTCCTATGGGTCAATGAGCAAAGAACCAACTAATCAACCAATGAATAAAAATATAAAAACAGAACAAAAAGTTAAGGACTGTCAGTGAGTGAGAATGTAGCGTTATGTATGTAACTGATGAGTTTGCTTCAGTGGAAATGGAAAAACCAAGCATGGAGTAATTTTCACACCAGACTCTGAGTGCATTACTCTGCCACACAGTTACTCACCCTACTGACCCTGTAGATAGGTCTTTCACCCTGTGTGTTCTATTGCTGATGATCAAAGATTTGAAATTAATTTTAACAGCTATGTTTCTATTGTTAGTACCTTTAAGTCTGTCATAAATTCCTTTGATGACTGTCAGAATAACTTGCATAATCATAGTTCAACATACATAATTTTATGTATAATTATTTCTCTTCCATTAAAATGTCTTACAAATGAAGAACAGAAATCTAGTTCATGATGTGTAAATGAGTATGTTTTCTTGTCTTCCTTCACCAAATCCAACTGAAACAACTGAAAGGATATAAAATAGAACTATTTACAGAGTATGATGCAAATCAGGAAATGTGTCATTAATGGAAGAAAACAATGAGAAATTAAGACACAAAGCAGGTGAAATCAGATCAATATAAAAGTATAAAAATATTGGGCATCTTTTAAAGATATACAGGTGAAAATCAGGACAATAGAAAATCCAGATTCCACAGAAGAATTTTTGAATATCTATACCATCAAGTGCTAACAAATTGGGAAAAAGGAATGGAATGTAAGTCTTCAGTACAGTTATTAAATTATTCTGTCACAACTACTGTAGTTTCTATAGTCCTCAGGGTCGTTGACCCCAGTATTTGTTCTAAGACTGAAGCCCGAGGAGAGATGACTGAAGATTTTGCCAGAGGAAACTGCCAGAGTGCGGGGTCTTGTTGGAGAAATGAAGCAGTTCCCCTAGGTGATGTTTGATCTCTTCAGCAAATGAACTCAAACCCAGGAAGCAAGCCTCCCATATATTCAAAAGGAAATATAGATACACCCATCTCTGATTCCTTCTTTACAGTAGCCAAGGAACTATAATCAGTGTACATATATACATAGCCATTCACCTGTTACTCCCTAGAGAGTACATGTATTTTTAAAAGCCCAAGACATTCACAAAAAAAGGAAATGTGTAATAATACAAAAAAAAAAACCCTCTAAAATTAAAAATACATATTAGAATGGCAACAAGAACACATAATCGTTTTATGTAATGGTTTTCATCTATAAAATTTCAAAGCTGAAATTATAGGCTGTTTGAACTAATTTTTATTTAAAAATCTAGGGATGCTACTGGCCCAAAAGCGCCTTTATGCAAAATAAGAAAAGGTACTCGTTCCTGAAAGCAATGTTTTTGACATTATTATATGTCACACAATGTTAATATATTACTGAACTTGGGAAGAGCAAAACTGAAGGGGGTCTCCCCATTTCTGCAGTGTTAGGTGACCATGAACAGTGTCAGCCTGAAAAGGAAATGAGAGAAAAAGGACTATGGAAGGTGTCGGAGAGGCCCTGATTCTACGATTCAATGAGTAGCTTCCTGCTTAAATTTACCCAAAGAGCTATTCTTTAAGAATAAAAACAATAAACAATATAAACTTTGAGAATCAGTGTCCTGAGCCCTGGTTGTGAACCTGGGGAAGTTGCTTCTGTATAGCACACTCCTTTGTTTGATCAGTCTCTTCCCAGGGGAGCCAAGAGTGAGAATCAAGGGCTCTGAGAAATAAGTTGACTGGAAAAGAAACCCCATGAGATACCCAGAAAGCAGTAAGGACAAGATGTGGCTGTAGGTAGGTCTGTGTGCCCATCACCAGCTATTTGTGTTCTTGTGGGTTTATTTAGGAGGAAGCTTTCCTCTTCTCCAGGACTCTGCTGGGAAACCAAAGCTGTGTTTCCTCACACACTCTCATATAAGTTACCATCTGAGATGTGAATAGCATGCACCCAGATGGTGCATTACCCTGCAGAGCATAACTTGTACAACCAAAGGTGTCCCGTCAGAACCCAGTGAATGGGATCAAAGCAATGTTGGAGAATCCAAAGCTTTAAATATACTGAATAATAAGAAAACAGGTCTAAAAATTAATGAATTCAACTTCCAACTAAAGTATAACCATTCAAAGAAAGTGAATAGGGAAATTTAAGGTTAAGTCCAGTAATCAGATGAAAAACAAATACAAATCTGTAGATGATAAAAGAAAGACTGTGTTTAAGTCTAATAAAATGCAAATATGATTAGGATGTATGCTAACAGATTGAGGTGATTAAACATAACTACATTTTATACATCACATTAATGTTTATCAGTAAATTTGAAAAAAAAATTGAATGATCAAGTAAATTTCAAAGAAAAAAATGCTAATGTTAAGTCATGGGGATTATTTAACTTGAATAGGCTTTATTTTTCTTTTAATTTTTATTGGAGTATAGTTGATTTACAACGTTGTGTTACTTTCAGGTGTACAGCAAAGTGAATCAGCTATATGTATACATATATGCTCTCCCTCTTGGACCTCCCCCCCACCCCCACATCCCACCCATCTAGGTCACCACAGAGCACTGAGCTGAGCTCTCTGAGTTACACAGCAGGTTCCCACCAGCTATCTATTTTACACATGGTAGTGCACATACATCAATCCCAATCTCCCCAATCATCCCAGCCCCCCCTCCCCACCCCGTGTCCGCACGTTCATTCTCTAGGTCTGTGTTTCTATTCCTGCCCTGCAAAGAGGTTCATCTGTATTATCTTTCTAGATTCCACATGTATGGGTTAATATACGATATTTGTTTTTCTCTTTCTGGCTCACTTCACTCTGTATGACAGACTCTAGGTCCATCCATGTATCTACAAATGACCTGATTTCATTCCTTTTAATGGCTGAGAATATTCCATGGTCTATATATGTACCACATCTTCTTTATCCATTCATCTGTCGATGGATATTTAGGTTGCTTCCATGTCCTGGCTATTGTAAATAGTGCTGCAGTGAACATTGGGGTGCATGTGTCTTTTTCAATTATGGTTTTCTCAGGGCATATTCCCAGTAGTGGGATTGCTGGGTCATATGATAGTTCTATTTTTAGTTTTTTAAGGACCTCCATACTGTTCTCCATAATGGTTGTACCAATTTACATTCCTACCAACAGTGCAAGAGGGTTCCTTTTTTCCCACAACCTCTTCAGCATTTATTGTTTGAGAATTTTTGATGTTGGCCATTCTGACTGGTGTGAGATGATATCTCATTGTAGTTTTTTTTTTTTTTTTGCGGTACGTGGGCCTCTCACTGCTGTGGCCTCTCCCGTTGTGGAGCACAGGCTCCGGCCGCACAGGCTCAGTGGCCATGGCTCACGGGCCCAGCCGCTCCACAGCGTGTGGGATCCTACCAGACCAGGGAATGAACCTGTGTCCCCTGCAGCGGCAGGCGGACTCTCAATCACTGCGCCACCAGGGAAGCCCTCATTGTAGTTTTGACTTGCATTTCTCTAATGATTAATGATGTTGAGCATTCTTTCATGTGTTTGTTGGCAATCTGTATATCTTCTTTGGAGAAATGTCTATATAGGTCTTCTGCCCATTTTTTGGGGGGTTGTTTGTTTTGATATTGAGCTGCATGAGCAGTTTGTATATTTTGGAGATTAATCCCTTGTCAGTTGCTTCATTTGCAAATATTTTCTCCCAATCTAAGAGTTGTCTTTTTGTTGTGTTTATGGTTTCCTTTGGTGTTCAAAAGCTTTTAAGTTTCATTAGGTCCCACTGGTTTATTTTTGTTTTTATCTTTATTACTCTAGGAGGTAGATCAAAGAGATATTGATGCTAATTATGTCAGAGAGTGTTCTGCCTATGTTGTCATCTAAGAGTTTTATAATGTCTGGTCTTACATGTAGGTCTTTAATATATTTTGAGTTTATTTTTGTGTATGGTGTAAGGGAGTGTTCTAATTGCTTTCTTTTACATGTAGCTGTCCTGTTTTCCCAGCACCACTTATTGAAGAGACTTTCTTCTCCACTGTATATTCTTATCTCCTTTGTCATAGATTAGGTGACCATAGGTGCACGGGTTTATCTCTGGGTTTTCTATCCTGTTCCACTGATCTATATTTCTGTTTTTGTGCCAGTACCATACTGTCTTGATTACTGTAGCTTTGTAGTATAATCTGAAGTCGGGGAGCCTGATTCCTCCAGCTCCATTTTTCTTTCTCAATATTGCTTTGGCTATTCGAGCTCTTTTGTGTTTCCATACATATTATAAACATTCTTATTCTAATTCTGTGGAAAATGCCATTAGTAATTTGATAGGGATTACACTGAATCTATAGATTGCCTTGGGTAGTATACTCATTTTGACAATATTGATTCTTCCAGTCCAAGAACATGGTATACTCTCCATCTGTTTGTTTCATCTTTGATTTCTTTCATCAGTGTCTTATAATTTTCTGCATACAGATCTTTTGCCTCCTTAGGTAGGTTTATTCCTGGGTATTTTATTCTTTTTGTTTCAATGGTGAATGGTATTATTTCCTTAATTTCTCTTTCTGATCTTTCATTGTTAGTGTAAAGGAATGCAAGTGATTTTGGTGCATTAATTTTGTATTCTGCAACTTTACCAAATTCATTGATTAATTCTAGTAGTTTTCTGGTGGCATCATTAGGATTTTCTATATATAGTATCTGTCATCTGCAAACAGTGACAGTTTACTACTTCTTTTCCAATTTGTATTCCTTTTATTTTTCTTCTCTGATTGCCATGGCTAGAACTTCCAAAATTATGTTGAATAATAGTGGCGAGAGTGGACATCCTTGTCTTGTTCCTGATCTGAGAGGAAATGCTTTCAGGTTTTCACCACTGAGAATGATGTTTGCTGTGGCTTTGACATATATGGCGTTTATTATGTTGAGGTAGGTTCCCTCTATGCCCAGCTTCAGGAGAGTTTTTAACACAAATACGTGTTGAATTTTGTCAAAACCTTTTTCTGCATCTATTGAGATTATCATATGGTTTTTATTTTTCACTTTGTTAATATGGTGTATCACATTGATTGATTTGCACATATTGAAGACTCCTTGCATCCCTGGGATAAATCCCACTTATTCATGTTGTATGATCCTTTTAATGTGTTGTTGGGTTCTGTTTGCTAGTGTTTTGTTGAGGATTTTTGCGTCTATGTTTATCAGTGATATTGGTCTGTAGTTTTCTTTATTTGTAGTACCTTTGTCTGGTTTTGGTGTCTGGGTGATGGTGGCCTCATAGAATGAGCTTGGGAGTATTCCTTCCTCTGAAATTTTTTAGAACAATTTGAGAAGGATGGGTGTTAACTCTTCTCTAAATGTTTGATAGAATTCTATTTTGAAGCCATCTGGTTCTGAACTTTTAGTTTGTTGGAAGATTTTTAATCACAATCTCAATTTCAGTGCTAGTGATTGGTCAGTTTATAGTTTCTATTTTTCCTGATTCAGTCTTGGAAGGTTGTACCTTTCTAAGAATTTGTCCATTTCTTCCAGATTGTCCATTTTATTGGCATATAGTTGCTTGTATTAATCTCTTATGATCCTCTCTTTTTCTGTGGTGTCAGTTGTAATTTCTCCTTTTTCATTTCTAAGTTTATTGGTTTGAATCCTCTCCCTTTTTTTTCTTGATGAGTCTGGCTAAAGGTTTATCAATTTTGTTTATCTTCTCAAAGAACCAGGTTTTAGTTTCATTGATTGTTGCTATTGTTTTCTTTGTTTCTATTTCATCTCTGACTTTTATGATTTCTTTCCTTCTACTAACTTTGGGTTTTGTTTGTTCTTTTGTCTCTAGTTGCTTTAGGTATAAGATTAAGTTGTTTATTTGAGCTTTTTCTTGTTTCTTGAGGTAGGATTGAATTGCTATAAACTTCTCTCTTAGAACTGCTTTTGCTGCATCCCATAGGTTTTGGGTTGTGTTTTTGTTGTCATTTTTTTCTAGGTATTTTTTAAATTTCCTCTTTGATTTCTTCAGTGATCTCTTGGTTTTAGTAGCATATTGTTTAGCCTCCACGTGTTTGTGTTTTGTACAGTTTTTTCCTGTAATTTATTTCTGATCTCATAGTATTATGATTGGAAAAGATGCTCTATAGGATTTCAAGTTTCTTAAATTTCCAGAGACTTGATTTGTGACCCAAGATATGATCTATCTTGGAGAATGTTCTGTGTGCACTTGAAAGAAAGTGTATTCTGCTGCTTTCAGATGGAATGTCCTCTAAATATCCATTAAGTCTATCTGGTCTATTGTATCATTTAAACCCTATCTTTCCTTACTTATTTTCTGTCTGGTTGATGTGTCCATTGGTGTTAAGTGGGGTGTTAAAATCCCCCACTATTATTGTGTTACTTTCACTTTCCCTTTATGGCTGTTAGCATTTGCCTTATGTATAGATGTACTCCTATGTTGAGTTCATAAATATTTATTATTGGTATGTCTTCTTCTGGGATTGATCCCTTGAAAATTCTGTGATGTCCTTCCTTGTCTCTTGTAACCATCTCTATTTTAAAGTCTAGTTTATCTGATATGAGTATTGCTACTCAAGCTTCTTTAGATTTCAATTTGCATGGAATATCTTTTACTATCCCCTCACTTTCAGTCTGTATGTGTCTCTTGGTCTGAAGTGGGTCTCTTGTAGACAGCATATATACAGGTCTTGGTTTTGTATCCATTCATCCAGCTCATGACTTCTGGTTGGAGCATTTAATCTATTTACACACCCACAAGGCCTCTTCTGGCCATGTGGGTCCTGGGCCTGAGCCCCTGCCACACACCACCAAAGCTTCTTCCACTCACGTGGGTCGTGGGCCTGAGCCCCTCCTCCCCAGGCCTCTTCCAGATATGTGTGTGCCAGGGCCAAGCCCCAACTCTGTCTAAGCCACCTCTGGTGTCCCAGGTCCTGGCAGCCTGAGCCCCACTCCCCTCCAAGGCCACCTCCGGCTGCACTGGCCTCTGTAGGCACACCTGTGGAGGTCTGCACCCCATCTGGCCTGCACGGGAATGTGTCCTCCATGCCAGCTTCAGGAACAGACGCTGGGAAGAGGAACACACGCAGAGGTGGGACTGACACAGTGGGTCCAGAGACCTACCTAGAGATCTTGGAGGCCTACTGGAGAGGCAGGAGTAAGCTATAGCTCACCATGGGATAAGGACACTGATAGGAGGCAACAGGGAATTTACAAAATTTTTTACATGTTTTAATTTTTAATTTTCTTAATTCTTTCCCACTATCATGGTTCTTTCTTGTTTTGTTGCTGTTGTTTTATTTTTATTGATGTTTTCTAATATATTTTTCATTTTTCTAATTTCATTTTCTTTTTTATTCTTTGTTATTGTTTGTTATTGTTCTGCTCTTTTCTGTTTGTTGCTTTTTTTTTTTTTTTTTTTTTGCCATGTGTGTTCCTTGCAGGGTCTTGTTTCCCAAGCCAGGGGTCAGGCCTGAGCTCCTGTTGTGGGAGAAAAAAGTCCAAGCAACTGACAACTGGACTAACAGAGAACTTCATGTCCCAGGGAGTATTAATCAGTGTGAGGTCTCCCAGAGGTCCTCATCTGGGCACCAAAACCCGGCTCCACCCAGCTGCCTGCAAATTCCAGTGCTGGATGTCTCACACCAAACAACCAGCAAGACAGGAACACAGCCCCACCCATCAAAAAATAAGATGACAAGAAAATATATTGCAGACAAAGAAACAAGGTAAAAACTTACAAGACCAAATAAGAGGCTATACCTACCTGAAAGAGAATTCAGAATAATGATAGTAAAGATGATCCAAAATCTCGGATATAGAATGAAAACATGGATCGAGAAAATACAAGAAGTGTTTAACAAGGACCTAGAAGAACTAAAGCACAAACAAACAGTGATGAACAACACAATAACTGAAATGAAAAATACACTAGAAGGAATCAATAGCAGAATAACTGAGACAGAAGAATGAAAAAGTGAGCTGGAAGATAGAATGGTGGAAATAAGTGCCAAGGAGCAGAGTAAAGAAAAAAGAATGAAAAGAAATGAGGAAAGTCTCAGAGACCTCTGGGGCAACATTAAATGCACCAACATTCGACTTATAGGGGTCACAGAAGAAGAAAAGAAAGAGAAAAGGTCTGAGAAAATATTTAAAGAGATTATAGTCTAATACTTCCCTAATATGGGAAAAGAAATAGTCACCCAAGTCCAGGAAGTGCAGAGAATCCCATATAGGATAAACCCAAGGAGAAACATTCCAAGACACAAGTTAATCAAAAATTAAATTCAAAGAAAAAATATTAAAAGCAGCAAGGGAAAAACGAAAAATAACATACAAGGGAATCCCCATAAGGTCAACAGTTGATTTTTCAGCAGAAACTCTGCAGGCCAGAAGTGGGTAGCAGGATATATTTAAAGTAATGAAATAAAAAAACCTACAACCAAGATTACTCTACCCAGCAAGGATCTCATTCTGATTCAATGGAGAAATCAAAAGCTTTTCAGACAAGCAAAAGCTAATAGAAATCAGCACCACCAAACCAGCTTTACAACAAGTGCTAAAGGAAGTTCTCTGGGTGAGAAACACAAGAGAAGAAAATGACTTACAAAAACAAACCCAAAACTATAAAAAAAAATGATAATACATTATTACCATTTGAACATACATATCCATTCCTCTGTTGATGGACATTTAGGTTGTTTGCATGTCCTAGATATTGTAAATAGTGCTGCAATTAAAATTGGGGTGCATGTATCTTTTCAAATTATGGTTTTCCCTGGGTATATGCCTAGGACTTGGATTACTAGTTCAATAATAGCTCTATTTTTAGTTTTCTAAGGAGCCTCCTTACTGTTCTCCATAGTGACTGTACCAATTGACATTCCCACCAACAGTGCAAGAGGGTTCCCTTTTCTCCACACCCTCTCCAGCATTCATTGTTCATAGATTTTGTGATGATGGCCATTCTCACTGGTGTGAGGTGATACCTCATTGTGGTTTTGATTTGCATTTCTCTAATAATTAGTGATGTTGAGCATCTTTTCATGTGCTTTTTTGCCATCTATATGTCTTCTTTGGAGAAATGTCTATTTAGGTCTTCTGCCCATTTTTGGATTGGGTTGTATGTTTTTTGAATATTGAGCTGCATGAGTTGTTTGCATATTTTGGAGATTAATCCCTTGTTGGTTGCTTCATTTACAAATATTTTCTCCCATTCTGAGGGTTGTCTGTTCATTGTGTTTATGGTTTCCCTTGATGCACAAAAGCTTTTAAGTTTAATTAGATTTACTCTGAAAGCAGCAGAATACACTTTCTTCTCAAATGCAAATGGAACATTCTCTAAGATAGATCACATCTTGGGTCAAAAATCTAGCCTGAGTAAGTTTTAAGAAAATTGAAATCATATCAAGCATCTTTTCCAAACACAATGCCATTAAATTCGAAATCAATTACAGGAAAAACAACTGTATGGAACACAAACACATGGACATTAAACAATATGTTACTAAATAACGAATGGATCACTGAAGAAATCAAGGAGGAAATTAAAAAATACCTAGAGACAAATGACAATGAAAACAAGGATCCAAAACCTATGGATTTCAGCAGAAGCAATTCTAAGGGAGAAGTTTATAGCAATACAGTCTTACCTTACGAAACAAGAAGAATCTCAAATAAACAGTTTAACCTTACAGCTAAAGCAACTAAAGAAAGAAGAACAAACAACCCAAAGTTAGTAGAAGAAAAGAAATCACAAAGATCAGCGCAGAAATAAAGGAAATAGAGATGGAGAAAACAGTGGCAAAGATCAATGAAATTAAAAGCTAGCTCTTTGAGAAGGTAAACAAAATTGATAAACCTTTAACCTGACTCATCAAGAAAAAAATGGAAGAACTCAAATCAGTAAAATTATAAATGAAAAAGAAGTTACAACAGACATTACAGAAATACAAAGGTTCATAAGAGACCACTACAAGCAATGGTATATCAATAAATTGGACAATGTCGAAGAAATGGACAAATTCTTGGAAAGGTACAATCTCCCAAAACTGAACCATGAAGAAATAGAAAATATGAACATACATACCAATCACAAGTAATGAAATTGAAACTGTGATTAAATTTTTCCAACAAGCAAAATTCTAGGACCAGATGGCTTCACAGTCAAATTCTATTTAACTTTAATAGGCTTTAAATGAAAAGAAGCTTAAAATATATTAAAACAAGAAGAGAAAAAATTCTACTTTCAGGTGTTCCAAAACAGAAAAATAGAAAATTCTGTATAATTCCTTTTATAAATACAGTGTGAAATTTACACCTATATCAAACATTATTGTTCTCACAAGAAAAACAGCAGATATATTTCATTCATGCAAATAGAGTTGCACAAATAATAAAATATTAAGTGTGCCAAATACAATAGCAGAGTTAAAAATAATATAATGGTTTTTTCATTAAAGAAACACAAAGGTGTTTCAACCTTTGAAAAATCATGAACATAATTCACTTTAATAACTAAAAGAACATAATTTGAATATTTCAGTAGATACTAAATGTATTTGATAATCTATAATAAGTCTTTGTGATTAAATTCTTGATAAGTAGAAAAAAACTAGCATGATTTGATAAAGTACATCTCTCAATATCAATTCTTAACAATGTGATGAAGTGATAGAATTGCTATTATTGTCAGGAAAAATATACTGAAATCAATCATCATTGCTAATTTTTAGTATTGTTCTGCAGTTAGTAAGCAGTAAATAAGACATTGAAAATGCAGTATAGATGTTGAAAAGGCATAATCAGTATCCACAAGTGGAAACACAAGAGAATCTACTTAAAAAACAATTCCTGGAATCAATTTA
Source organism: Phocoena phocoena (assembly GCF_963924675.1). NCBI lineage: Eukaryota > Metazoa > Chordata > Mammalia > Artiodactyla > Phocoenidae > Phocoena > Phocoena phocoena. The sequence goes on along the minus strand of NC_089219.1, from coordinate 180,013,736 downwards.
AAAAGCTAGTAACTTCTGTGTTTTCTTACTTATTCTAGAAATAATCACTAAGGTAAAGTGAGTATGTATTATCAGTGTTCTACTGCTGCCATAACACATTACCATAAATGTAGTGTGTGAAACAACATTCATTTACTATTTTACAGTTCTGTAGGTCAGAAGTCTGGGATTGCATGGTGAGGTTCTCTGTTCAGCATATCATAAGACTGAAAATGAGATGTAGGCTGAAGCTGCAGTTCTCATGTGGCGTTTGGGGTTCTTCCAACTTTACTGGTTGTTGTCCAAATCCAGTATTTTGCAGCTCTAGGTAGAAGGTCCCCATTTCCTTATTAACTGTCAGCCAGGCCACTCTCTGCCCCTAAGGGATGTCCACATTCCTCTCACCTGACCTCCTCTATTATCAAAGCTGCATCAGTATGTGAATGCTTATCAAGCTCCTAATTTCTTTGGCTTTTTCTCCTGTTGCCAGCCAGAGAGATCTCTGCTGTTAAAAAGATTTCTGCAATTAGATTTGGTCCACCTGGATAATCTATCTTAAGGTCAACTGTGATGCAAGAAGATTTCTTTCACAATTACAAAAATGTACATGTGTATATATATACATATATATAACAACTTTATAGAGAGACATAATCTTGTATGGGAAAAAGAAAGTATAAATGTTAGAAACACAGCTCTGAAGACAAACTGCATGGTTCAGTTTCAACCTCCCCTAAGAGAGAAATTATTTGTTTCATGTGCCTTGATGTTCTCACCTATAACAGGAAGAAAATAACAGTACATATTTCACAGGGTTGTTTTGAGTACTTAATGAGCTAAAAATGCACTTAAAACAGCATATAGTAGCTTCAAATTAATTTTTTAAATGTAGTACAATTTTATTTGAAATTACAATGTGAACTTTGGGTCAATTGGCAAAGGTTATACTTTTTTTTGAAAAATTAAATGTCAAGGAAAAATCAACCTTTTGAAAAGAAAAAAAAATTTTACTTCTGTTAGCAAAATACACTATCAAGCACCAAATGACATAATTCTAGCGCAGAAAAAGACAAATTCATTCATTTATTCACTCTACAACAGGAACTTACATAAGCACAACAAACAGATAAAGCAGTAACAGAAAAGACAAAAACCCCTGAATGGAACTTACATTTAGAATAAATGGAAAAATGTCATTTACAGTGTTCTAAAAGGACTCTGAGCCTGGTAATAATAATCACTGCTTTAGGTACAAAATAGACCACTAGTCATGCCTTATTTTAATCTGAGAACATGATTTGGTGATTTAATTCCTACATATGTCAATTGATGAACAAAATAGAGCATAAACTCTTTGAGAATAGTTGATTTACTCAGCTTTGTATCTTCTGTAGCATTTATCAAAGTAGCAGAGTTAGACTACCTCATATTATCTGAATGCCTCAACAAAAGAATATGTGAGATAATAACTTTCTATAAATCTTTCCAAAACTATGAGTATAAGGTAAGATTTTTAATTTATTTCCCCTTTTATTTATTTATTATTATTATTTTTTGCAGTACACGGGCCTCTCACTGTTGTGGCCTCTCCCGTTGTGGAGCACAGGCTCCGGACGTTCAGGCTCAGCGGCCATGGCTCACGGGCCTAGCTGCTCTGCGGCATGTGGGATCTTCCCAGACCAGGGCACGAACCCGTGTCCCCTGCATCAGCAGGCGGACTCTCAACCACTGCGCCTCCAGGGAAGCCCCCTGCCCTTTTATTTTTAACCAATATTCACTGAATAAAGAAAGCATAGAGAAGCAATTTTCTTTAATTGTAATTGAAATACACAAAACAAAACTCTGCTTGCAAGAGTATCAGAGAAATAATGAAGTGAAATAAACATTACATTAAGAGAAGAACTGGGGACTTCCCTGGTGGCTCATTGGTAAATAACCCTCCTTACAATGCAGGGAACACAGTTTAGATCCGTGGTCAGGGAACTAAGATCCCACATGTGACAGAGCAGCTAAGCTCATGCACCAGTACTGAGCCCGTGTACCTCAATGAGAGAGCCCACATGCTGCAAACTACAGAGCCCACATGCTCTAAAACCCGTGTGCCACAAATAGAGAGAGAAAACTTGCCACAACTAAAGAGAAGCCCGCACGCCACAATGAAAAATCCCTCATGCCTCAACGAAGATCGCGTGTGCCACAACTAAAACCAGACTCAGCCAAAAATTAAAAATAAATAAATAAATAATAAATCTTAAAAAAAAGAAACCCAGAAGAATTGAATGAGAAACAATTATATATCCAAGTTCTTCTAATGAGTAACTATTATAAAGCAGGCAAATTCATATTGCCAATTTTTATATTAATGTGTTTAAATATTAGGATGTAAATTCTCTAGAGTTTGCATAATTATATTTTTACACAATGATTCCGACATTGTTTTTATGGAATAAAAATAGTGATATCTGAAATAGAAGTGTTGGCTCTTAGGTTGACACTATATTAGCAGCTCTATGTTCATTTTCTCCGTTCAACTTCAAAATACATTTGAAGAAACAGATGAAGGAGTTCTAGTTCACAAAGGTCAGGCTATTGGCCCCAAACTACATATTTATGAAGTTCTGAGTTCTCACTGAATGCAAATTTGTATTTCTCTAAAGACTATGCTTCTTAGCATATGTTTTTCATAATTGGAAAAGGAAGAGAGAAGAGACGGTGGGAGAGAGGGAGGAAAGTCAAGTATAATTATTAAAATATTTTAATTTCATTGAAATTAAATTATATACTTAACGGTTTACATATAAATTTTATCTTTATATCATAGGTACTTTTTAAAAACTATGTCAATATGTTACACATTTTAAAATGTCCTTTGAGTAGTTTCATATGGTTTCTATTCGTAACATGTTGAATTCTCAGACCATATTAGTGAGGTTCATCTTTGCTGATGTGCTTGGCTCTACTTCATTAATTTTTCTGGAGGCTAGGTCATTTTAAGTTTTGATATTAGAAAGTACGGCTGCACTAAACATTGTTGTCTTGTGCCTCTTTGGGCACAGCATAAGAGTCTCTGCAGGGTAAACAACAAGCGTACAATTGCTGTGGAATAGACTGTCTTTAGTTTTGAGCAACTTAATTTTGTGAGTTATTGTCAAAATGAAATTAAGATTGTTTTGATAGATTTGCACTCCCACCAGCATGCAGATGTTTCCTTTTCTCCACATTCTCAGCATCAGTTTGTATTATCGGAATCTTATTCTTTTTCCAGTATGAGGACACACAGATTTGTGACATGTATTGATTTCTGCCAGTTGCCATTTGTACAGAACCCCTCACACACACCCAAATGAGAGCATTCTATTTGGAGCTCTCCTTTCCTGAGAAACAAAGATGAACCATTTTAAAGTCATGAAAGAATTAGATGAAAGGTTAAAAAGGGTCAACATATGAACATGTGACTTTACTGGAGGCAATCCGCTAAAGGAAGCCTATTATATAAACTTATAAATGGGGGAGGAGGTTCAAGATGGCGGAAGAGTAAGATGCGGAGATCACCTTCCTCCCCACTAATACATCAGAAATAAATCTACATGTGGAACCACTCCTACAAAACACCTACTGAATGCTGGCAGAAGACCTCAGACCTCCCCAAAGGCAAGAAACTCCCCACGTACCTGGGTAGGGCAAAAGAAAAAAGAAAAAACAGAGACAAAAGAATAGGGACAGGACCTGCCTCAGTGCGAGGGAGCTGTGAAGGAAGAAAAGTTTCCACACACTAGGAAGACCCTTCACGGGCGGACACTGTGGGTGGCGGAGGGGGAAGCTTCGGAGCCACAGAGGAGAGCACAGCAACAGGGGTGCAGAGGGCAAAGTGGAGAGATTCCCGCACAGAGGATCAGTGCCAACCAGCATTCACCAGCCTGAGCGGCTTCTCTGCTCACCCGCCGGATGGGTGGGAGCTGGGAGCTGAGACTCGGGCTTCGGACGTCGGATCCCAGGGAGAGGACTGGGGTTGGCTGCGTGAACACAGCCTCAAGGGGGCTAGTGCGCCACGGCTAGCCGGGATGGAGTCCGGGAAAAAGTCTGGAGCTGCCAAAAAGGCAAGAGATTTTTTCTTGCCTCTTTGCTTCCTGGTGCACGAGGAGAGGGGATTAAGAGCTCCGATAAAGGAGCTCCAGAGACGGGCACAAGCCGCAGCTATCAGCACGGACCCCAGAGATAGGCATGATTCGCTAAGGCTGCTGCTGCAGCCATCAAGAAGCCTGCATGCAAGCACAGGTCACTGTCCATACCACCCCTCCCGGGAGCCTGTGCAGCCCATCACTTACAGGGTCCCATGATCCAGGGGCAACTTCCCCGGGAAAACACATGGCATGCCACATGCTGGTGCAACATCATACTGGCCTCTGCTGCCACAGGCTCGCCCCAAACTCCGTACCCCTCCCTCCCCCTGGCCTGAGTGAGCCAGAGACCCAGAATCAGCTTCTCATTTAACCCATTTAACGTCTGTTCTTCTGAGCGAAGAACAGACGCCCTCAGGAGACCTACACGCAGAGGCAGGGCCAAATCCAAAGCTGAACCCCAGGAGCTGTGCAAACAGAGCAAGGGTAATCTCTCCCAGCAGCCTCAGGAGCAGAGGATTAAATCTCCACAATCAGCTTGATGTACCCTGAAGCTGTGGAATACATGAATAGACAACGAATCATTCCAAATTGAGTAGGTGGACTTTGGGAGCAATGATATATATTTTTTTGCCCCTTTTTCACTTTTTCTGAGTGTTTATGTATATGCTTCTTTGGGTGATTTTCTCTATATAGCTTTGCTTTTACCATTTGTCCTAAGGCTCTGTCTATCAATTTTTCGGGTTTTTTTCTCTTTCTTTTTAGTATAGTTTTTAGTGCTGGTTATCATTGATGGATTTGTTTTTTCATTTGATTTCTCTTTTTTCTTTTTTTATTACTTAAAAAAATAGTTTTTAATAATTATTTTTTATTTTAATAACTTTTATTTCATTTTATTTTATCTTTTTCATTCTTCCCCTTTTATTTCTCCCTTTTCTTCTGAGCCGTGTGGATAAAAGCCTCTTGGTGCTCCACCCAGGCATCAGGGCTGTGCCTCTGAGGTGGGAGAGCCAAGTTCAGAACATTGGTCCACCAGAGACCTCCCAGCTCTATGTAATATCACACGGTGAAAATATCACATAGATCTCCATTTCAATGCCAAGACCCATCTCCACACAATGAGCAGCACACAACAGTGCTGGACACCCTATGCCAAACAACTAGCAAGACAGGAACACACCCCACCCATTAGGAGAGAGGCTAAAATCATAATAAGGTCACAGACACCCCAAAACACACCACCAAATGCGGACATGCCCACGAGAAAGACAAAATCCAGACGCATCCACCAAAGACATGCACTAGTCGCCTCCACCAGGAACCCTACACAACCTGTTGAACCAACCTTAGCCACTGGAGACAGACACCAAAAACAATGGAAACTGCGAACGTGCAGCCTGCGAAAAGGAGACCCCAAACACAGTAAGTTAAGCACAATGAGAAGACAAAGAAACACACAGCAGATGAAGGAGCAAGGTAAAAATCCACCAGACATAACTGCAGAGGAAAGTGGCAGTCTACCTGAAAAATAATTCAGAATAATGATAGTAAAGATGTTCCAAAATCTTGGAAATAGAATGGAGAAAATACAAGAAACCTTTAATAAGGGCCTAGAAGAACTAAAGAGCAAACAATGATGAACAACACAATATGAAATTTAAAATTCTCTAGAAAGGATCAGTAGCAGAATAATTGAGGCAGAAGAACAGATAATTGGCCTGGAAGATAAAATAGAGGAAATAATTACTGCAGAGCAGAATAAAGAAAAAAGAATGAAAACAACTGAGGACAGTCTCAGAGACCTTGGGGAAAACATTACATGCACCAACATTTGAATTGTAGGGATCCCAGAAGAAGAGAAAAAGAAAGGGACTGAGAAAATATTTGAAGAGATTATAGTTGAAAATTTTCCTAATATGGGAAAGAAAATAGTTAATCAAGTCTAGGAAGCACAGAGAGCCCCAAATAGGATAAATCCAAGGAGAAACATGCCAAGACACATAGTAATCAAACTATCAAAAATTAAATACAAAGAAAAAAATATCAAAAGCAGCAAGGGACAAACAACAAATAACATACAAGGGAATCCTCATAAGGTTAACAGCTGATCTTTCAGCAGAAACTCTGCAAGCCAGAAGAGAGCGGCAGGACATATTTAAAGTGATGAAAGGGAAAAACCTACAACAAAGATTACGCTGCCCAGCAAGGATTTCATTCAGATTTGACAGAGAAATTAAACCCTTTACAGACAAGCAGAAGTTAAGACAATTGAGCACCACCAAACCGGCTTTACAACAAATGCTAAAAATCGTCTCTAGGCAGGAAACACAAGAGAAGGAAAACACCGACAAGAACAAACCCAAAACAATTCAGAAAATGGTGATAGGAACATACATATTGATAATTACCTTAAATGTAAATGAATTAAATGCTCCAACTGAAAGACATACACTGGCTGAATGGATACAAAAACTAGACCTGTATATATGCTGTCTACAAGAGACCCACTTCAGACATAGGAACACATACAGATTAAAAGTGAGGGAATGGAAAAACATACTCCATAAAAATGGAAATGAAAAGAAAGCTGAAGTAGCAATTCTCATATCAGACAAAATAGACTTTAAAGAAAAGACTATTACACGAGACAAAGAAGGACACTACATAATGATCAAGGGATCAATCCAAGAATAAGATATAACAATTGTAAATATTTATACAACCAGAAAAGGAGCACTTCAAGACATAAGGCAAATACTAACAGATATAAAAGGGGAAATCGACAGTAATACAATCATAGTAGGGGACTTTAACATCCCACTTTCACCAATGGACAGATCATCCAAAATGAAAATAAATAAGGAAACACAAGCTTTAAATGATACATTAAACAAGATACACTTAATTGATGCTTCTAGGACATTCCATCCAAAAACAACAGAATACGCATTCTTCACAAGTGCTCATGGAACATTCTCCAGGATAGATCATATCATGGGTCACAAATCAAGCCTTGCTAAATTTAAGAAAATTGAAATCATATCAAGTATCTTTTCTGACCACAATGCTACGAGACCAGATATCAATTACAGGAAAAAATCTGTAAAAAATACAAACACATGGAGGCTAAACAATATACTACTTAATTACCAAGAGATCACCGAAGAAATCAAAGAGGAAATCAAAAAATACCTAGAAACAAATGACAATGGAGACACGATGACCCAAAACCTATGGGATGCAGCAAAAGCAGTTCTAAGAGGGAAGTTTATAGCTATACAATCCTACCTCAAGAAACAAGAAACATCTCAAATAAGCAACCTAACCTTACACCTAAGGCAATTAGAGGAAGAAGAACAACAACAACAAAAAAACAAAATTAGCAGAAGGAAAGTAATCATAATGATCAGATCAGAAATAAATGAAAAAGAAATGAAGGAAATGATAGCAAAGATCAATAAATCTAAAAGCTGGTACTCTGAGAAGATAAACAAAATTGATAAAACATTAGATAGATTCATCAAGGAAAAAAGGTAGAAGACTCATATCGATATAATTAGAAATGAAAAAGGAGAAGGAACAACTGACATCACAGTAATACAAAGTATCATGAGAGATTACTACAAGCAACTATATGCCAATACAATGGAAAACCTTGAAGAAATGGACAAATGCTTAGAAATGCACAACCTTCTGAGACTGAACCAGGAAGAAATAGAAAATATAAACAGACCAATCACAAGTAATGAAATTGAAACTGTGATAAAAAATCTTCCACCAAACAAAAGGCCAGGACCAGATGGCTCCAGAGGTGAATTATATCAAACAATTAGAGAAGAGCTAACACCTATCCTTCTCAAACTCTTCCAAAATATAGCACAGGGAGGACACTCCCAAACTCATTCTACAAGACCATCATCACTCTGCTACCAAAACCAGACAAAGATTTCACAAAGAAAGAAAACTACAGGCCAGTATCACTGATGAACATAGTTGCAAAAATCCTCAACAAAATACTAGCCAACAGAATCCAACAGCACATTAAAAGGATCATACACCGTGATCAAGTGGGGTTTATACCAGGCATGCAAGGATTCTTCAATATAGCAAATCAATCAACGTGATACACCATATTAACAAGTTGAAGGAGAAAAACCATATGATCCCCTCAATAGATGCAGAAAAAGCTTTTGACAAAATTCAACACCCATTTGTGATAAAAACCCTGCAGAAAGTAGGCATAGAGGGAACTTATCCCAAGGTAATAAAGGTCATATATGACAAACCCATAGCCAACATTGTCCTCAATGGTGAAAAATTGAAAGCACTTCCACTAAGATCAGGAAGAAGACAAGGTTGCCCACTCTCACCACTGTTATTCAACATAGTTTTGGAAGTTTTAGCTACAGTAGTCAGAGAAGAAAAAAAAAAATAAAAGGAATCCAAATAGGAAAAGAAGAAGTAAAGCTGTCAGTGTTTGCAGATGACATGATACTATACATAAAGAATCCTAAAGATGCTACTAGCAAACTATTAGAGCTAATCAATTAATTCGATAAAGTAGCAGGATACAAAATTAATGCGCAGAAATCTCTTGCATTCATATAAACTAATGGTGAAAAATCTCAAAGTGAAATTAAGAAAACACTCCCATTTACCATTGCAACACAAATAATAAAATACCTAGGAATAAACCTACCTAAGGAAACAAAAGACCTGTATGCAGGAAATTATAAGACACTGATGAAAGAAATTGAAGATGATACAAATAGATGGAGAGATATACCATGTTCTTGAATTGCAAGAATCAGCATTGTGAAAATGACTCTACTACCCAAAGCAATCTACAGATAGAATGCAATCCCTATCAAACTACCACTGGCATTTTTCACAGAACTGGAACAAAACATTTCACAATTTGTATGGAAACACAAAAGACCCCGAATAGCCAAAGCAATCTTGAGAAAGTAAAACTGAGCTGGAGGAATCAGGCACCCTGTTTCAGACTATACTACAAAGCTACAGTAAACAAGACAGTATGGTACTGGTGCAAAAACAGAAAGATAGATCAATGGAACAGGATAGAAAGCCCAGAGATAAATGCACGCACATATGGTCACCTTATCTTTCATAAAGGAGGCAATAATATACACTGTCTTCAATAAGTGGTGCTGGGAATACTGGACAGCTACATGTAAAAGAATAAAATTAGAACTCTCCCTAACACCATACACAAAAATAAACTTAAAATGGATGAAAGACCTTAATGTAAGGCCAGACACTGTCAAACTCCTAGAGGAAAACTTATGCAGAACATTCTATGACATAAATCACAGCAACATCCTTTATGACCCAACTACTGGAGAAATGGAAATAAAAACAAACCAAAAAATGGGACCTAATGAAACTTAAAACCTTTTTCACAGGAAAGGAAAACAGAAACAAGACGAAAAGACAACCCTCCGAAAGGGAGAAAATATTTGCAAATGAAGCAACTGACAAAGGATTAATCTCCAGAATTGACAGGCAGCTCATGCAGCTCAATATCAAAAAACAAAAAACCCAATCCAAAAATGGGCAGAATACCTAAAGAGACATTTGTCCAATGAAGATATACAGATTGCCAAGAAATACCTGAAAGAATGCTCAACATCATCAATCATTAGAGAAATGCAAATCAAAACTACAGTGAGATATCATCTCATAATGGTCAGAATGGCCATCATCAAAAAATCTCCAAACAATAAATGCTGGAAAGGGTGTGGAGAAAAGGGAACCCTCTTGCACTGTTGGTGGGAATGTAAAGTGATACAGCCACTATGGAGGTTCCTTAAAGACTGAATGTAGAACTACCACATGACCCAGCAATCCCACTACTGGGCATATACCCTGAACAAACCATAATTCAAAAAGTGTCATGAACAACAATGTTCATTGCAGCTCAATTTACAGTAGCCTGGACATGGAAGCAACCTATGTGTCCATCGACAGATGAATGGATAAAGAAGATGATGTGGCACATATATACAATGGAATATTACTTGGCCATAAAAAGAAACGAAATGGAGTTATTTGTAGTGAGGTGGATGGACATAAGGTCTGTTATACAGAGTGAAGTAAGTTAGAAAGAGAAAAACAAATACCATATGCTAACATATATATATGGAATCTAAAAAAAAGAAAAAACATTCTGACGAACCTTGGGGCAGGATAGGAATAAAGATGCAGATGTTGAAAATGGACTTGATTACACAGGGAGGGGGAAGGGTAAGCTGGGACGAAGTGAGGGAGTAGCATTGACATATATACATTACCAAAAGTAAGATAGCTAGTGGGAAATAGCTGCATCACACAGGGAGATCACCTCGGTTCTTGTGACCACCTAGAGTGGTGGGATAGGGAGGGTGGGGAAGGAGACACAGGAGAGAAGGGATATAGGGATATATGTATACATAAAGCTGATTCTCTTTGCGCTACAGCAGAATCTATGACAACATTGTAAAGCAATTACACTCCAATAAAGATGTTTAAAATATAGATAAATAAAAATGAACTAAGGAAGATATTCAGCTGTCTCGGCATTTTTGGCTAGTGTTTGGAGAGCAGCACCAGCTTTCTTCCAATTAATTTATGACATAACTTCTTGTTTTATTTTAACCACTACCAAATGAATAAGAATAAATTGAGAATTTTGTTTTTACATAACTGGAAATCTCTCTCTCTCTTTTGAAATTATCCTTTATCTCTGTTCTGAGTGGTGGTTTATTCACAGCCCAAGAAAAAGGTTCACTGAATTTGAGCCATCAAATATAAAAAGCAAATCTTCTGGAGTCAAATGAACTACTCATGATGTCAGTAGTTTGTGCTGTTATTATTTATGATATATTTACCACTTTTCCTTTTAAGAGTTCAGTAAGCCATTAAAAATACCCATCAATCAACACATTTCCTAGAAATGAGCATTTAATATAAACTTGATTTCCCTTGTACCTTTTGAGCAATTTTGGACTCAATATGTTTTTCTGATGAAAATACCAAAGTATCTTATTTTAAATAATTTTTAATGAATATTAAAAATATCATTCCTCTATGGAATAATGAAATATATGTCTTATCTTTATGAAACAGGTTAAAACACAAAATGCCTCATGCAGCTAACACTCAAACCCAACTATTTTATATAAAATTCACCCAGATTCTCAAAAAATGTCCATTTTAATCCATCTAATTTTATTTATTTATTTTTAATTTTTGAATTTAATTTAATTTATTTTTTTATACAGCAGGTTCATATTTGTCATCAGTTTTATACACATGAGTGTATACGTGTCAATCCCAATTGCCCAATTCATCACACCACCACCCCCACCCCCCTGCGACTTTCCCCCATTAGTGTCCATACGTTAGTTCTCTACATCTGTCTCAACTTCTGTCCTGCAAACCAGTTCATCTGTACAGTTTTTCTAGGTTCCACATACATGCGTTAGTATACGATATTTGTTTTTCTCTTTCTGACTTCACTCTGTATGACAGTCTCGAGATCCATCCACGTATCAACAAATGACCCAATTTCTTTCCTTTTTATGGCTGAGTAATATTCCATTCTATATATGTACCACAACTTCTTTATCCATTCTTCTGTCTATGGGCATTTAGGTTGCTTCCACGACCTGGCTATTGTAAATAGTGGTGCAATGAACATTGGGGTGCAAGTGTCTTTTTGAATTATGGTTTTCTCTGGGTATATACCCAGTAGTGGGATTGCTGGATCATATATTAATTCTATTTTTAGTTTTTTAGGAACCTCCATACTGTTCTCCATAGTGGCTGTATCAATTTACATTCCCACCAACAGTGCAAGAGGATTCCCTTTTCTCCACACCCTCTCCAGCATTTGTTGTTTGTAGATTTTCTGATGATGCCCATTTTAACTGTTAAGAGGTGATACCTCATTGTAGTTTTGATTTGCATTTCTCTAATAATTAGTGATTTTGAGCAGCTTTTCATGTGCTTCTTGGCCATCTGTATGTCTTCTTTGGGGAAATGACAGTTTAGGTCTTCTGCCCATTTTTGGATTGGGTTGTTTGTTTTTTTAATATTGAGCTGTTTACATATTTTGGAGATTAATCGTTTGTCCACTGATTCATTTGCAAATATTTTCTCCCATTCTAAAGGTTGTCTTTTCGTTTTTTTTATGGTTTCCTTTGCTGTGCAAAAGCTTTTAAATTTCATTAGGTCACATTTGTTTTTTTGGTTTTATTTTACTTCCATTACTCTAGGAGGTGGATCAAAAAAGATCTTGCTGTGATTTATGTCAAAGAGTGTTCTGCCTATGTTTTCCTCTAAGAGTTTTATAGTGTCCGGTCTTACATTTAGGTCTCTAATCCATTTTGAGTTTATTTTTGTGTATGGTGTTAGGGAGTGTTCTAATTTCATTCTTTTACTTGTAGCTGTCCAGTTTTCCCCACACCTTTATTGAAGAGGCTATCTTTTCTTCATTGTATATCCTTGCCTCCTTTGTCATAGATTAGTTGACCATAGGTGTGTGAGTTTATCTCTGGGCTTTCTATCTTGTTCCATTTATCTATGTTTCTGTTTCTGTGCCAGTACCATATTGTCTTGATTATTGTAGCTTTGTAGTATAGTCTGAAGTCAGGGAGTCTGATTCCTCCAGCTTCGTGTTTTTCCCTCAAGACTGCTTTGGCTATTCGGGATCTTTTGTGTCTTCATACAAATTTTAAGATTTTTGGTTCTAGTTCCGTATAAAATGCCATTGGTAATTTGATAGAGATTGCATTGAATCTGTAGATTGCTTTGGGTAGTATAGTGTCATTTTCACAATATTGATTCTTCCAATCCAAGAACCTGGTATATCTCTCCATCTGTTGGTATCATCTTTAGTTTCTTTCATCAGTGTCTGATAGTTTTCTGCATACAGGTCTTTTGTCTCCCTAAGTAGGTTTATTCCTAGGTATTTTATTCTTTTTGTTGCAATGGTAAATTAGAGTGTTTCCTTAATTTCTCTTTCAGATTTTTCATCATTAGTGTATAGGAATGCAAGAGATTTCTATGCATTAATTTTGTATCCTGCAACTTTACCAAATTCATTGATTAGCTCTAGTAGTTTGCTGGTGGCATCTTTAGGATTCTCTATGTATAGTATTATGTCATCTGCAAACAGTGACAGTTTTACTTCCTCTTTTCCAATTTGTATTCCTTTTATTTCTTTTTCTTCTCTGATTGCTGTGGCTAGGATTTCCAAAACTATGTTGAATAATAGTGGTGAGAGTGGGCATCCTTGTCTTGTTCCTGGTCTTAGAAGAAATGCTTTCAGTTTTTCACCATTGAGAATGATGTTTGCTGTGGGTTTGTCATATATGGCCTTTATTATGTTGAGGTAGGTTCCTCTATGCCCACTTTCTGGAGAATTTTTATCATAAATGGGTTTTGGATTTTGTCAAAAGCTTTTTCTGCATCTATTGAGATGATCATATGGTTTTTATTCTTCAATTTGTTGATATGGTGTATCACATTGATTCATTTGCATATATTGAAGAATTCTTGCATCCCTGGGATAAATCCCACTTGATCATGGTGTATGAAATCCATATAATTTTAAAAATTGAATGATTAGAAGCACATATGTAATCAGCTTCCCCATGAGAAATAAATTCTTGAAAAATTACTTCTCTAAAACTAGCTTCTTTACATTTTGATGTCTACCAGCAGTTTATTTTTCCTTTAAGGGGATAAAATCCTAGAAGTTTATGTCCCTGCAGCATAAAGCAGGTCAATTACTGGCTTGGATTTTTTTAGATTGTATTATTAGATACTTTTGAGTGACAGTGTTGTGACCTAATGATGTAAATTAAGACATCTCAAATTTAAAATGTTGAGCCTCCTAAAATACATTATTAGAATCCAAGTTAGGGTTAAGTAAATTTAAGGTGATGTGCAATTGTAAAGAAAAATATATTAGGAATTTAGGAACTTCCAAATAGCATTATCTATATTGCATCACAAAAGAAGCCATTTAAGACTGGAGAGTCTTTCTTATGTTTTATCAGATTCAAGTAAGCCCAGATGACTGAAGGTCAGAATAAAACAACACAACAAAATAGCCTTCTCAAGATAAATGACCTGTTGACAGTCTTAGAGAAACTAAATGTAATGCTTGAAAGATATCAGTGCTTACTAAAATCTTCACTTTCATCATAAAGGCAATCATTGTATCACTGTTGATAGAATTATTGAGGGAATTGCATATGCCCCTTTCACACATGAAATGTCTCAGTCACTGAATGTTACTGATATTCACTAGTCAGTGGCATGGTATTTCACTTGTGACTATGAGAAATAAAATAAGAAGTGGGGACCACACTAAAATGCTATGATCCATCAAATCAGTAATAAACCATGACTTGACTCAAATTAGCAGTGTTTTTGAAATAGAATATTTGATTAAGGGAGGTATGCTTCCCAGTATTTGGTCTGTACATGAACAATATTTTGGGATGTTTATAAAACATTAATTGGGAGAACTTGATGTTTCTTATTATTTTTCATTCATAATATTGCTCTAGAAATGTGTAGAGAAAAAAAATGTTGCCTTCCATTCCAGTTCTACAAGTATCAATCCATTAACCACTGCAGTTGCCCAGGGAGAGTACACCCTGAGGGGAATTCATAATGGAGAAAAAAAAAGGAAGCATTCTGTACATTGTATATACTGGCCCCTGGATAGTTGAATATGCATATCTAGTGAAAAATATTCAAACGACCCCAGATTCTTGCATCTTCCCATAGACAGAAAAACACTGAAATGTTTAACTTGAGATGTCTGTTCTTTGAGATTAGAAGTAAACTTTTGAGGTTTGACTACATGGTTTTTCCAGCAAAAAAAAAAAAAAAAAAATGTCATGTACGTCTTAGCTCCTCCTTTACCTCTGCGGAGCATATCCTGAGAGCTACCTGATGGTCTTCCAGGTATAGTGCTCAGTAAGGCCCCAAATATAACTCAACTCAACTTTTTCTTTAAGCATATTTATTTCAGTCACAAATGCGTTCCCAATATCTTTGGTGAGATTTGTGGATGAATCTCAATTTGCTAACACATAACTTTCTGTGTTAAAATGTACATGTGATGGGGAATTATTATTCACCTAGAACTAATTTTTTTTAAAGGAAATTAAAGAGAAAATGAGAACTTGACTTTTAGTTTGTGAAAACTAAAATACAAGATTATACTTGAGTGACTGTAATCCAAACCTAGGCATCATAATAACACACACACACACACACACACACACACACCCCTACATTGTGACAACACACAAGAAAGAAGGTTGATGTGGATTAAAGTTATTGTATTGAAAACATATATTGACAACCTTATAGAAGAAAAATATTTCTCCTCAGAAGTAGCTATCACTTTAAACAATTAGTTGATTAATTTATTTATTAAACAGATATCTTCCTTTCATATTAATGAAGTTAAAATTTGATCACTTGAGAACATTTCAGCACCTTAGTTCTCCCTCTGCATCTTTTTTTAAAAACTTTTATTTTGAAATAATGTTACATTTGCAAGAAGTTGCAAAATAGTACAGATTTCCCATGTGTCTTCCATCCAGCTTTCCCTGTTGAAAAGTGCTGGTGTGAAGATTCAAATGAATGATTTTGTTCTTTTCCTTTTAGCGAATCATGCATGAACTGCTGGGATAGTAACAAAGTTCATTTTCAAATGATTACAAGAAGAACTCTCTGTGTCAGATTATATCAGAGCAAAGCAAAATAATCAGTTGGAAATTTTAATTCCGGTGGCAGGAGCTTCTGTACAATGCTTATCCAGTTACTTTGATTTCCTCTCAATGGGAATAGTTTGGGCGCAGTTATATACTGTCTTTTTTTGTCTAAAATTTCCCCAAAGTAGTTCTTTGGTGAACTGTGTAGTAGGTTGCTACCTAAAATGACTGTCTAGTATCCTTTCCCATTAAGGAGTCTAGCCAAAGACCCTCTAGAACAGATAAGAAAAATCCAATACAGAAATGTGTCAAATTGTATTAAATATATATTGTTAAGTACCAAGTCTTACACAACTAATTCAAAAGAAAAAATTAACTTTTCCTTTGTGGGACATAAAGAGTTCCTCTGTACACTTTAGTGAAGAATTAATTCTGAAGAGTTATATTTTTCACTCACTTTAATGTTATTTTTTCTTATTTTAACTTCTGTTTGAAAACATTTATGGACCATGATTTACTTTGCAGATACTATGTACACTTGGTAGTGTAAAGCTAAATGACAATAATTTTACCTAATAGGAGCTCATAATTAAATGAGGTGATTTGGCCTCCAAGGACGTATGTTTTGTCATTACTGGGAACGACATGAAAATGACCTAAATAATGGTAAAATGGTAGAAATTATACTGCTTTCTTACAGTTAAAATTATAAAATCAACACATTAGTAATAAGAATATAGAAGTTGCAAAGTCACCCTACATGACTGCCTTTGGATTAAACTCATTAACACAGATAAAAATGAAGTGCAAGAATCCAATCAAGGATTATGAAACTTGACAACACAGGGAAAACAAAAAAGGATTTTCACTGTGCAAACTTTGTCAGTACTCATCCTGGGGCTACTTAGAGGCCAGTGTAACACAATCTAAGAATCAACTAGCCCAGTTTCACAGTCAGGTGCTCTCCTATAATGGAGGTAGGTGCATATAACTGTTCCATTTTTTATATCATCCAGTCTAATCAACACTCTGATTATAATAATTTTAATATATGACATATTGAAAGAAAAACTAGTTTCTAAACTGACAATATAAGCTTGTAGGCTTTCAACAGCTATGCTACGCTTGGCAAATTAAATGTGTAACTTTTTAAAATTAATAGATGATACTTTTTAGAGTTTTATATTTCCAAAGAGTTGTCATACAGTGTTTCCCTTGTCACAGTTTTCCCTTTTTTAGCACTTTTCATTAATGATACATTTGTTAGGTTCGATGAACCAATACTGATGCATTATCATTAACGAAGTCCATAGTTTACATCATGGTTCACTCTTAGTGTTTTAAATTTCAATGGATTTTGACAAATGGATAATGCTGTGAATTCACCATTATGATATCACACAGAATAGATTCACTCACTGCCATAAAAATGCCCTGTGCTTTACCTATTCCTCCTTCCCTGCCCTGATTTTACATTATCTCTATAATTTTTCTTTTCCAAAAGTATCATATAGTTGGAATCATATAGAATGTAGCATTTTCAGACTGGCTTCTTTTGCTTAGCAATAATCATTTAAGATTCCTCCTGTGACTGAATCAAATTCAGGTCCAGTCATTTGATCCACAGCAAAGCCAATTTACAGATGCCAGGTTTTAGTGAAGGAAAGTATAGCATTTATTGCAGGGCACAAAGCAAGGTTATGGGCAGCTCATGCTCAGAAGAGCCAAACTCCCCAATGGCTTTCAGGCAAGGGTTTTTAAAGACAGTGCTGGGGTAAGTGTGGTAGGATGCATTATCAGCCTGTGGACAATTTTCTGATTGGTTGGTGGTGAGGTAATAGAGTGATATTGCAGAGATCTAAGTCATCAATCTTCTGGCACCAACCAGTTTAGAGTCTATGTGCTTGTGGTCAGAAGTTTCCAATTGGTGGGGCCCTGGTTCCTGTAAAAACAACTCAAGAATGTGAGAGGGATTGTTATCTATATCCATCAAGGAGAAACAAAGGGTCCTGTGAATCTGTTTTATGGTTGATATTGTTTTAGTTATTATTCCTTTTCTTGCTTGACTGCTTTTTCTTTGTTTCTGTTTTTTTCTCTTCTCTAATCATTAAATGCTTCAGTTTGTGCTTTAGAACACAGGGAAGGAAGACCTAAGAGACTCAGGTATTTTTCTACAAACAAGAGGTAGGGGACACAGAGGGACTTGTGTCCAAGAGGCCCAGAAGGTCCTGGTCAGTTTTACTCCATGTCTTTTTGTGGTTTGACACCTTATTCTGTTTTTTTTTATAACTGAATAATATTCTCATGTATAGATTTATCACAGTTTTCTTATCTTTCAGTTTTCAGCAATTATGAATCAAGCTATTACTAACATTTTAATGCAGGTTTCTATGTGAATATAAATTTCAATTCATTCAGATTTGCTGAACCATATGATAAGACTATGTTTAGCCTTGTCAGAAACTACCAAACTGTCTTCCAAAGCAGCTGCACCATTTGCATTCCTTCCAGTAATGAATGACAGTCCTGTGGTTTAATTGTCATCAGAATTTGGTATTGCCAGTTTTGAATTTTAGTCATTTTAATAGGTGTATAGTGATACTCATTGTTTTGATTTGTAATTTCCTAATGATATATTATGGGGAGCATCTTTTCAAATGCTTATTTGCTATCTTTACATCTTCTTTGATGAGGTTCTTTGGTCCATTTTTTAATTGGATTGATTCTTTTCTCATTGCTGAGTTTAAAAAAATTTTTGTATATTGAGAATACAAGGACAACAAAAAAGAATTTTTTTAATTCTACTTTTTTCTACCTCTTTTGGTTTTGTGTGTTTTCATGTTTCTACTTTCTCTTTCTCTTCTTAGTATATCAATTATACTTTTTTTTAAAGTTAGCAGTTGCTCCAGTGTCTGTAGTATAGATTTACAACTAATTTAAGTCCACTTTTAATTAACACTATACTGCTTTATGGGTAGTGCAGATACCATAAAACAGAGTTTTTCCACTTCCTCGCTCCCATCCCTTATAAAATTGTCATTCATTTCACTGATCCATAAACTATGAAAATACAATATATTGTTGTTATTCTTAATTTGAACAAACTATTCTCTGTTTATCAAATAAGAATAGGAAAAGAAAATATTGTATTTGTTTTCTAACACTCTCATTTTGTTTATGTAAATCCAAGGCTCTAGATTTTATCACTTCTTTCTCTCTGATTTTATCATTTCTTGCAAGACAGGTCTAGTGGTGACAAATTCATGCATTATTTATTTGTCCAATGAAGTCTTTATTTCTTCTTTATTTTGAAGGATAGTTTTGCCAGATACGCAATACGCAATTCTAGTTATTTTTTCTTTCAGTACTTTCAATACTTCACTCCACTATTTTTGCTTGCGTGATTTTTGAAGAGAAGTCTGATGCAATTTTTATACTTATTCCTCTGTTGGTAGAGTATCCTTCCCCCCTCTGGGTTCTTTCATTATTTTTTTGTTCACTTTTGATTTTCTGCAGTTTGAATATGAAATTTCTAGGTAAAGGACTCCAAACTGTGCTAGGGTTGTTGAGTATTATTTCATGCTATTTCTGTGATGGTATATGATATGGCTCTTGACTTCAAAATAATGTGATGTAGAAGAAAGTTCATGGAATTATGAATCAATGCTCTAGTTATTAGCCTCAGCTATACCATTATTCATCCTGTGAGCTTAGGTAAACTTTTTAATATATGCCTACTTTTTCATAGGCCTATGTAAAATCAATAGATTGGCTTTGATACATCAGATTATTTCCAAATCTAAAATTATATAATTATGCATATCTCCTTGAACAATTCTAATTAGGAAATCTTCAATTTATTTGTGCCAATATAACATTCTGCTCTATTTTTTTTAGCATCCACAGACAAGTTTCATTTATATTTTAACTACATATAGATATTTCTCAGCATATGGCAGTCTGACAGCTGAATGTCATTATCAAGTAAGATTTAAATCAGGGATGGATTTAATCCATGCTCTTTATAAAATAAGATTAAATTTTTTTGAGTGTGGTCCTACTTCTGGTCCCAACCTAACCACCAGCCTGACTATATAAACTGACTGGGAGCAGTTCTGCTCCTGGTTAAAAACCTCTGTGTGATTTTTCAGGCTAGATCATAGGTCATTAAAAAGTCTTTACCTGCCAGCTGCATGGGGGAAATTTGCCCTTCCCACAGCAAATTGGTGTGCAGCCAGTGCATGGCAGTCTCTAAAGGGAGTTGCAGTTGAGGACTTAGGCCCCCCTAGTGGTCATGCCCTTGGCATATTTGTGGTCTTAGGTTCTTTGTCTGTGGCCAACTTAGAAGTCTTATTCTGGCTCCTCCCCCAAGCCTCTTTATGCAGCCTGGGGAGGCTGTGGGAAGGGGAAGCCTTGAGGACATCTTTCCCCACTCTGACTCAGTACCCAGCACTTCTCCTCTCCTAGTCTTCACTCTACTCCCTCCTCTGGCCTCAGTGCTGGAGCCTTTGTTGGGGCTTCCTCAATACTGAGAGACCCCCAGGTCTGTCTGTGCTGATCCACCTGACTCTGAACAGTGTTCCTTCCACGGAGGAAAGTGGAACAGGGGGAGTTGGCGCTTTCTCCAGCTTAGAACTTGATTTACCATCACCATAAGAGATCAAAGCTTAATTCTTTCAGTTTTGACTTGTTGCATTCATGGACTACCTGGCGCCTGATGGCTGAACACTCTTTGTCTCTCTGCTGTCTCTCAACAATTCAGCTGAGCTTTGAAAGCGTGGGAAGATGGGATGAATCCATGGTGTGTACCCATCCTGCATTTCCTATTTAGGCAAGTTTGAGTAGGAAGGCTCCTATGATGCTTAGAAAAATCTCTTGTCATTGTTTTGCGTTCTATCAGATTAAACACACTTTTTATTCCTTATTCTCTAATGTTTAAGGTTGGAACACCACGGTGGAAAGGGATAGAAGTAAAATCAAAGTCTCGTTTGTTCTAATAACATGAAATACATATTTAAGAGGAAGAAAGTTCTTGGGAACACGAACAGTAAATCTGTGATGATTGAAAAGCAGTGGAGGAAACATGTTTCAAGTGGTGGTGCGATTTCAAATATTTTCATAGTATAGTAATTACAAAATTTTGAATTCATATAATATAACCATAAAAGAAATTAAACAGACTTTCTCTTCCATTCTGAATAAATGGTCATTTTCTTACTGAAACATTTCCAATGAATGCACTTATTCATAAGACTGTCATCCTGAAATATGTTCCTTTATATTCAAACAATACTTACCTTTATGTAATATCTGTATTTAAAACTGTACTTTTATGCCTCTAAAATTTGTAGAGTGAATCTAAATCTATCTGTTAAGGAAGATTTTCACAGATATTTTATGTGGTCCTGAGTCTTCTCCTTGTTAAACATGTGTACAATCTTCAATATTTTAAAGGCTCTGAACTTGTACTGTAGATTCTGACATACAGCTAGTATTGCAGGCTCACATGAAATTGGATTAACTATAGAACATCTAACTGTTGTAGTAATCTTCTTTAAAAGACATATGTATATATATATATATATATATATATCTCAGTATTTTTATAATCTTTGGTAGTATGTTTCATGTTAGACTACATCTTTTCTGGTTTAGTATACAAACACTGAATTTCTTTTATCTGTACCTTTGACTGGGTTAGAATTAGTTTCCTTCTATTTTTCAATAAGGACTTTTCTTAATTGCAAAATTTTTGATATATACAAAGAATAGATGTAATCTATATGTAGGGTTTTTTTATACATATTTATTGGAGTATAATTGCTTTACAGTGGTGTGTTAGTTTCTGCTTTATAAAAAAGTGAATCAGTTATACATATACATATGTTCCCATATCTCTTCCCTCTTGCTTCTCCCTCCCTCCCACACTCCCTATCTCACCCCTCTAGGTGGTCACAAAGCACCGAGCTGATCTCCCTGTGCTATGCGGCTGCTTCCCACTAGCTATCTATTTTACGTTTGGTAGTGTATATATCTCTATGCCACTCTCTTGCTTTGTCACAGCTTACCCTTCCCCCTCTCCATATCATCAAGTCCATTCTCTAGTAGATCTGTGTCTTTATTCGTGTCTTACCCCTAGGTTCTTCATGACATTTTTTTTTCTTAAATTCCATATATATGTGTTAGCATACGGTATTTGTCTTTCTCTTTCTGACTTACTTCACTCTGTATGACAGAATCTAGGTGCATCCATCTCATTACAAATATCTCAGATTTGTTTCTTTATATGGCTGAGTAATATTCCATTGGATATATGTGCCACATCTTCTTTATCCATTCATCCAATGATGAACACTTAGGTTGTTTCCATCTCCAGGCTATTGTAAATAGAGCTGCAATGAACATTTTGGTACATGACTCTTTTTGAATTATGGTTTGCTCAGGGTATATGCCCAGTAGTAGGATTTCAGGTTCATATGGTAGTTCTATTTGTAGTTTTTTAAGGAACCTCC
Organism: Phocoena phocoena; assembly: GCF_963924675.1. NCBI lineage: Eukaryota > Metazoa > Chordata > Mammalia > Artiodactyla > Phocoenidae > Phocoena > Phocoena phocoena. The sequence goes on along the minus strand of NC_089219.1, from coordinate 179,991,383 downwards.
ATACTGTTCTCCATAGTGTCTGTACCAGTTCACATTCCCACCAGCAGTGCAAGAGTGTTCCCTTTTCTGCACACCCTCTCCATCACTTATTGTATCTAGATTTTTTCATGATGGCCATTCTAACTGGTGTGAGATGATATCTCATTGTACTTTTGATTCGCATTTCTCTAATGATTAATGATGTTGAGCATTCTTTCATGTGTTTGTTGGCAGTCTGTATATCTTCCTTGGAGAAATGTCTACTTAGGTCTTCTGTCCATTTTTGGATTGGGTTGTTTGTTTTTTTGTTATTGAGCTGCATGAGCTGCTTATAAATTTTGTAGATTAATCCTTTGTCAGTTGCTTCATTTGCAAATATTTTCTCCCATTCTGAGGGTTGTCTTTTCATCTTGTTTATGGTTTCCTTTGCTGTGCAAAAGCTTTGAAATTTCATTAGGTCCCATTTGTTTCTTTTTGTTTTTATTTCCATTTCTCTAGAAGGTGGGTCAAAAAGGATCTTGCTGTGATTTATGTCATAGAGTGTTCTGCCTATGTTTTCCTCTTAAGAGGTTGATAGTTTCTGGCCTTACATTTAGGTCTTTAATCAATTTTGAGTATATTTTTGTGTATGGTGTTAGGGAGTGATCTAATCTCATCCTTTTACTTGTACCTGTCCAGTTTTCCCAGCACCACTTATTGAAGAGGCTGTCCTTTCTCAACGGTGCATTCCTTCCTCCTTTATCAAAGATAAAGTGACCATATGTACATGGGTTTATCTCTGGGCTTTCTATCCTGTTCCATTGATCTATCATTCTGTTTTTGTGCCAGTACCATACTGTCTTGATTACTGTAGCTTTGTAGTATAGTCTGAAGTCAGGGAGCCTGATTCTTCCAGCTCCGTTTTTCATTCTCAGGATGGCTTTGGCTATTCATGGTCTTTTGTGTTTCCATACAAATTGTGAAATTTTTGTTCTAGTTATGTGAAAAATGCCACTGGTAGTTTGATAGGGATTGCACTGAATCTTTAGATTGCTTTGGGTAGTAGAGTCATTTTCACAATGTTGATTCTTCCAATCCAAGAACATGGAATATCACTGCATCTAGTTGTATCATCTTTAATTTCTTTCATCAGTGTCTTATAATTTTCTGCATACAGTTCTTTTGTCTCCTTAGGTAGGTTTATTCCTAGATATTTTATTCTTTTTGTTGCACTGGTAAATGCGAGTGTTTTCTTGATTTCACTTTCAGATTTTTCATCATTAGTGTATAGGAATGCCAGAGATTTCTGTACATTAATTTTGTATCCTGCTACTTTACAAAATTCGTTGATTAGCTCTAGTCATTTTCTGGTAGCATCTTTAGGATTCTCTAGGTATAGTATCATGTAATCTGCAAACACTGACAGCTTTACTTCTTCTTTTCCGATTTGGATTCCTTTTATTTCCTTTTCTTCTCTGATTGCTGTGGCTAAAACTTCCAAAACTATGTTGAATAACAGTGGTGAGAGTGGGCAACCTTGTCTTCTTCCTTATCTTAGTTGAAATGGTTTCAGTTTTTCAGCATTGAGGACGATGTTGGCTGTGGGTTTGCCATATATGGCCTTTTTTATGTTGAGGAAAGTTCCCTCTATGCCTACTTTCTGCAGTGTTTTTATCATAAATGGGTGTTGAATTTTGTCAAAAGCTTTCTCTGCATCTATTGAGATGATCATATGGTTCTTCTTCAATTTGTTATTATGGTGTATCACGTTGATTGATTTGCATATATTGAAGAATCCTTGCATTCCTTGAATACACCCCACTTTATCGTGGTGTATGATCCTTTTAATGTGCTGTTGGATTCTGTTGGCTAGTATTTTGTTGAGGATTTTTGCATCTATGTTCATCAGTGATATTGGCCTGTAGTTTTCTTTCTTTGTGACATCCTTGTCTGGTTTTGGTATCAGGATAGTGGTGCCCTCGTAGAATCAGTTTGGGAGTGTTCCTCACTCTGTTATATTTTGGAAGAGTTTGAGAAGGATAGGTGTTAACTGTTCTCTAAATGTTTGATAGAATTCGCCTGTGAAGCCATCTGGTCCTGGGCTTTTGTTTGTTGGAAGATTTTTAATCACAGTTTCAATTTCAGTGCTTGTGATTGGTCTATTCATATTTTCTATTTCTTCCTGATTCAGTCTTGGCAGTTGTGCATTTCTAAGAATTTGTCCATTTCTTCCAGGTTGTCCATTTTATTGGCATAAAATTGCTTGTAGTAATATCTCATGATCTTTTGTATTTCTGCAGTGTCAGTTGTTACTTCTTTCTATTTTTACTTCTATTGATTTGAGTCTTCTCCCTGTTTTTATTGATGAGTCTGGCTAATGGTTTATCAATTTTGTTTATCTTCTCAAAGAACCAGCTTTCAGTTTTATTGATCTTTGCTATCGTTTCCTTCATTTCCTTTTCATTTATTTCTGATCTGATTTTTATGATTTCTTTCCTTCTGCTAACTTTGGGGTTCTTTGTTCTTCTTTCTCTAATTGCTTTAGGTGCAAGGTTAGGTTGTTTATTCGACATGTTTCCTGTTTCTTCAGGTAGGATTGTATTGCTATAGACTTCCCTCTTAGAACTGCTTCTGCTGCATCCCATAGGTTTTGGGTCATCATGTCTCCATTTTCATTTGTTTCTAGGTATTTTTTTATTTCCCCTTTGATTTCTTCAGTGATCTCTTCGTTTTTAAGTAGTGTATTGTTTAGCCTCCATGTGTTTGTATTTTTTACAGATCTCTTCCTGTAATTGATATCTAGTCTCATAGTGTTGTTGTCAGAAAAGATACTAGATACAATTTCAATTTTCTTCAATTTACCATGGGTTTTCTTGTGACCCAAGATATGATCTATCCTGGAGAATGTTCTATGAGCACTTGAGAAAAGTGTGTATTATGTTGTTTCTGGATGGAATGTCCTATAAATATCAATTAAGTCCATCTTGTTTAATGTATCATTTAAAGCTTGTGTTTCCTTATTTATTTTCATTTTGGATGATCTGTCCATTGGTGAAAGTGGGGTGTTAAAGTCCCCTACTATGAATGTGTTACTGTCAATTACCCCTTTTATGGCTGTTAGTATTTGCCTTATGTATTGAGGTGCTCCTATTTTGGGTGGATAAATATTTACAATTTTATATCTTCTTGGATTGATCCCTTGGTCATTATGTAGTGTCCTTCTTTGTCTCTTCTAATAGTCTTTATTTTAAAATCCATTTTGTTTGATGTGAGAATTGCTACTCCAGCTTTCTTTTGGTTTCCATTTGCATGGAATATCTTTTTCCATCTCACTTTCAGTCTGTATGTGTCTCTAGGTCTGAAGTGTTTCTCTTGTAGATAGCATATATATGGGTCTTGTTTTTGTATCCATTCAGCCTATCTGTGTCTTTTGGTGGGAGCATTTAGTCCATTTACATTTAAGGTTGTTATCGATATGTATGTTCCTATTCCCATTTTCTTAATTGTTTTTGTTTTGTTGTTGTAGGTCTTTTACTTCTTTTGTGTTTCTTGCCTAGAGAAGTTCCTTTAGCATTTGTTGTAAAGCTGGTTTGGTGGTGCTGAACTCTCTCAGCTTTTGCTTGTCTGTAAAAGTTTTAATTTCTCCATCAAATCTGAATGTGATCCTTGCTGGGTAGAGTAATCTTGGTTGCAGGTTTTTCTCCTTCATCACTTTGAATATGTCCCATCAATCCCTTCTGGCCTCCAGAGTTTCTGCTGAAATATCAGCTGTTAACTTTATGGGGATTCCCTTGTGTGATATTTGTTGTTTTTCCCTTGCTGCTTTTAATATGTTTCCTTTGTATTTAATTTTTGAGAGTTTGATTAATATGTGTCTTGGCATATTTCTCCTTGGATTTATCCTCTATGGGACGCTCTGTGCTTCCCGGACTTGCTTAACTATTTCCTTTCCCATATTAGGGAAGTCTTCAACTATAATCTCGTCAAATATTTTCTCAGTCCCTTTCTTTTTCTCTTCTTCTTCTGGAACCCCTATAATTCGAATGTTGGTGCATTTAATATTGTCCCAGAGGTCTCTGAGACTGTCCACAGTTCTTTACATTCTTTTTTCTTTATTCTGCTCTGCAGTAGTTATTTCCACTATCTTATCTTCCAGGTCACTTCTCCGTTCATCTGCCTCAGTTATTCTGCTATTGATCCCATCTAGAGTATTTTTAATTTCATTTATTGTGTTGTTCATCGTTGCTTGATTCATCTTTAGTTCTTCTAGGTCCTTTTTAAATGTTTCTTGCATTTTGTCTGTTCTGTTTCCAAGATTTTGGATCATCTTTACTATCATTATTCTGAATTCTTTTTCAGGTAGACTGTCTATTTCCTCTTTGTTTGTTAGGTGTGGTGGGTTTTTATCTTGCTCCTTCATCTGCTTTGTGTTTCTCTGTCTTCTTATTTTGATTATCTTACTGTGTTTGGGTCGCCTTTTTGCAGGCTGCAGGTTATAGTTCCCGTTATTTTTGGCGTCTTTCCCTGGTGGCTAAAGTTGGTTCAGTGGGTCGTGTAGGCTTCCTGGTGGAGGAGACTAGTGCCTGTGTTCTGGTGGATGGGGCTGGATCTTGTCTTTCTGGTGCGCAGGTCCACGTCTGGTGGTGTGTTTTGGGGTGTCTATGGACTTATTATGATTTTAGGTAGCCTCTCTGCTAATGAGTGGGGTTGTGTTCCTGTCTTGCTAGTTGTTTGGCATAGGGTGTCCAGCACTGTAGCTTGCTGGTCGTTGAGTGAAGCTAGGTGCTGGTGTTTAGATGGAGATCTCTGGGAGATTTTCGCCATTTGATATTATGTGCAGCTGGGAGATCTCTTGTGGACCAGTGTCCTGAAGTTGGCTCTCCCACCTCAGAGGCATAGCACTGACTCCTAGCTGCAGCATCAAGAGCCTTTCATCCACACGGCTCAGAATAAAAGGGAGAAAAAGTAGAAAGAAAGAAAGAAAGATAGAAAGAAAGGGAAAAGGAGGGATAGAGGGAGGGAGGGAGGAAGGAAAGAAAGAAGATAAAATAAAGTAAGGTAAAATAAAATAGTTATTAAAATAAAAAATAATTATTAAGAAAAAAAATTTTTAAGAAAAAAACAAAAAAACGGACAGATAGAACCCTAGCTCTAATGGTGGAAGCAAAGCTATACAGACAAAATCTCACACAGAAGCATACACATACTCACAAAAAGAGGAAAAGGGGAAAAAAATCATAAATCTTGCTCTCAAAGTCCACCTCCTCAATTTGGGATGATTCGTTGTCTATTCATGTATTCCACAGATGCAGGTACATCAAGTTGATTGTGGAGCTTTAATCCGCTGCTTCTGAGGCTGCTGGGAGAGTTTTCCCTTTCTATTCTTTGTTCTCACAGCTCCCAGGGGCTCAGCTTTGGATTTGGCCCCGCCTCTGCGTGTGGGTCACCGGAGGGCGTCTGTTTTTCCCTCAGACGGGACGGGGTTAAAGGAGCTGCTGCTTCGGGGGCTCTGACTCACTAAGGCTGGGGGAGGGAGGTGCACGGAGTGTGGGGTGAGCCTGCGGCAGCAGAGGCTGGCGTGACGTTGCACCAGTCTGAGGCGTGCCGAGCATTCTCCTGGGGAAGTTGTCCCTGGGTCCTGGGACCCTGGCAGTGGCGGGCTGCACAGGCTTCCCGGAAGGGGGTGTGGATAGTGACCTGTGCTCGCACACAGGCTTCTTGGTGGCGGCAGCAGCAGCCTTAGCGTCTGATGCCCATCTCTGCCGTCTCCGCTGGTAGCCGCGGCTCGCGCCCATCTCTGGAGCTCCTTCAAGCAGTGCTCTTAATCACCTCTCCTCACGCACCAGGAAATAAAGAGGGAAGAAAAATTCTCTTGCCTCTTCGGCAGGTCCAGACTTTTCCCCGGACTCCCTCCTGCCTAGCCGTGGGGCACTAACCCCCTGCAGGCTGTGTTCATGCCGCCAAAGCCAGTCCTCGCCCTGGGATGGACCTTTGAAGCCCGAGCCTCAGCTCCCAGCCCCGCCCGCCCCGGCGGGTTAACAGACAAGCCTCTCGGGCTGGTGAGTGCCAGTCGGCACTGATCCTCTGTGCTGATCTCTCCGCTTTGCCCTCTGCACCCCTGTTGCTGTGCTCTCCCCCGCGGCTCCGAAGCTTCCCCCTCCGCCACCCGCAGTCTCCGCCCTCGAAGGGGCTTCCTAGTATGTGGAAAGCTTTCCTCCTTCACGGCTCCCTCCCACTGGTGCAGGTCCCATCCCTATCCTTTTGTCTCTGTTTATTCTTTTTTCTTTTGCCCTACCCATGTATGTGGGGATTTTCTTGCCTTTTTGGAGGTCAGGTCTTCTGCCAGCGTTCAGTAGGTGTTCTGTAGGAGTTGTTCCACATGTAGATGTATTTCTGGTGTATCTGTGGGGAGGAAGGTGATCTCCGTGTCTTACTCTTCCACCATCTTCCCCTCGTCCTATATGTAGGTTTTGAAATAGATAATAACATGATGTATGGATACAGATGTAGATATAGATCTCTATTTTTTAATTTTTTTGGTGAAAGAGGCTTTATGAGTTTTTAATATATAATATACATTATATTAATTAAATATACAACATTTAGGTGTGTACTCTTCTATTTGTATAATCTGGTGTTTTGAGAACACGCCAAAATGCAATTTCCAAAAAGATGAGTAGTTTAATACTTGAGAAAGTGCAGAATTTTGTCATAGCATGTAGGAAAAATGTATAGTCCAGATGATAGGGAAATGGGAGGTACATATCTCTCTTATCTCCATTTGAAATGATACATATTTGGCATCTTATTTATTTAATTTTTTAAATTTTCATCCTGTTTTATTGAGATATGATTGACATATAATACTGTATAAGTTTAAAGTGTGCATCATAATGATTTGACTTAAATACATCATGAAATGATTATCATAGTAGGTTTAGTGGACATCCATTATCTTCTATAGATATCAAATTAAAGAAATGGAGGAAAATTTTTCTTGTGATGAGAATTCTTAGAATTTACTTTCTTAACAACTTTGATCTGTAACATATAGCAGTGTTAATTATATTTATCATGTTGTACATTACATCCCGTACTTATTTATCTTATAACCAGAAAGTTGTAACTTTTGACTGCCTTCATCCAATTCGCCCTGCCCCTAACCACCTGCCTCTGATAACCACAAATCTGATCAATATTTTTGGTGAGTTTGTTTGTTTTTGAAGTATAATTGACCTGTGACACTATGTTAGTTCCTTTTACACTGCATAGTGATTTGGTATTTCTATACTTTTCAGAATGATCACCAGGATAAGTCTAGTTACTATATGTCACCACACAAAGATACACCATATTTATTGACTATGTTCTTCACACTGTACATGTCATCACTGTGACTCATTTATTTTGTAACTGGAAGTTTGCACCTCTTAATCTCCCTCCCCTATTTCTCCTTCACCTGCTCCCTGCACCCTGGCAACCACCTGTTTATTCTCTGTATCTATGACTCTGTTTATTTTGTTATGTTTGTTCATTTGTTTCAGACAGTATTTGTTTTTCTCTGTCCTATTTCACTTCACATTACACCCTCTACATCATCCATGTTGTCACAAATAGCAAGATTTCATTGTTTTCCATGACTGAGTAACATTCCATGTGTGTATATATATCTTGTTTAACCATTCATCTATTGATGGGCACTTGAGTTGCTTCTATATCTTGGCTATTGTAAATAATGCTGCACTGAATATAGGGGTGCATATATCTTTTCTAATTAGTGTTTTTGTTTTCTTCAGAAAAGTGTCTGGAAGTCAAACTCCTGGATCATATTGTAGTTATATTTTCAATTTTTTGAGGAATCTTCATACTGTTTTCCATAGAGGCTGCACCAATTTACATTTCTACAAACAATGGCACAAGGGTTCCTTTTTCTCCACATCCTTGCCAACATTTTTTATTTGTTGTCTTTTTGATGATGGCCATTCTGACAAGTGTGAGGTGATATTTCAGGGTGGTTTTGATTTGCATTTCCCTGATGTTTAGTGATGTTGAGCATCTTTTCACGTGCTGTTCCTTATCTGTATGTCTTCTTTTGAAAATTGCCTATTCAGATCCTCAGCCCATTTTTTAATTGAGTTGCTTTTTGATGTTGAGTTTTATGAGGTATTTGTATATTTTGAATATCAACTCTTTATCAGTTATATCAATTGCAAATGTTTTCTTCCATTTAGTAGGTGGCCTTTTCATTTTGTTGATAGTTTCCTACACTGTGAAAAAGCTTTTTAGTTTGATTTAGTCCCATTTGTTTATTTTTGCTTTTGTTTCCCTTACCTGAGGAGACATATCCAAAAAATTATTATTGAGATCCATGTCAAAAAGTGTACTACCTATGTTTTCCTTTAGAAGTTTTATGGCTTCAGGTCTTACATTTAAGTCTTTAATCCATTTAAAATTTACTTTTGTGCATGTTGTGAGAGTGTAGTCCAGTTCGATTCTTTTGTATGTAGCTCTCCAGTTTTGCTAATACCATTTATTGAAGAGGCTGTCTTTTCTCCATTGTATATTCTTGCCTCCTTTGTGGGAGAATAATTGCCCATATAATGGCAACTTCTTTTAAATAATAATCATGTGAGTAATAACATAGACACCTCTGGTTTAGCAGACATTACAATATGTATTTCATTAAAGAAATTTCATTGAAAAGAGATATTGATATTTATATTGGTTACATTATCTGCTTGTATACTTATTCAAAATGCAGTAAGGAATTTTATCAAACCATTGCATACCCACTCAAGCTCTATCCAAAAATTTTCTTTCCTCGTTCTTTACTCCTTCATCACTTTGGATATTTTGCCTTTTCTTACTTCACTATTTTCATATTTTATATCAATTTCATCATCTTCACCAGTAGGAATCTACACATTTGTATAAAAACCAATAACATTCGGTCTTAGAACCTCTCACTTATTTCAGATTCTGTAGAACAAATGTCTAGAGTCATGATGTCCAACATGGTAGCCATTTTAGCTTCATATGGCTATTTAAATTATTTAAAATTTTAAAATTAAAAATTTGGTTATTTATTCACAATACTCATATTTTAAATGCTCAATAACCACATATACTTCCTAGCTACCATATTGGACAGTGCAGATTATAGAACATTTACTCAATTTAGATAGAGCCGGACAGCACTTGTGGACAATGAATGGACAAACCCAGGGTTCTGCCTATTAGGAGAGTATTGAATGTAAATAGTGTCATGTGTTTTCGTCTCATACAAAACTTAGTTGATCGAATTATTAATTGCTTTTAAAATGCAAGTTACGGTGTAACTCGGTTATATCAAACAGTGATTTATATTTTAGACTTTAATGAAATTTTTTCCATTAATGAAATAATTTTTATATATTATCAAATAAGTATAAAAGTTTAGAATAAATGAACTAGAAAGTGATTTTTCAATTATAACAATAACAAAAGCACATGATTACTCTTAAGAAGTAATGTGGGCCCACTATGTGGTACACCAGAACAAATATAACATTGTAAGTCAACTATACTTCAATAAAAAAAAAAGTGTAAGTGATGGATTTCTTTTTTTAATTTTTTAATTATTTATTTTTATTTATTTTCTTTATATATTTTTTTGGCTGTGTCAGTTCTTAGTTGCAGTATGCAGGATCTTTGTTGAGGCATGCGGAATCTTTCGTTGCGGTGTGCAGGCTTCTCTCTAGTTGTGGCATGTGGGTTTTCTCTCTCTAGTTTTGGGGCGTGGGCTCCAGAGCACATGGTCTCTGTAGTTGTGGTGCATGGGCTCCAAAGCACGTGGGCTCTGTAGTTTGCAGCACGTGGGCTCTCTCGTTGAGACATGCAAGCTCAGTAGTTGTGGCGTGCAGGTTTTCTCTCTCTAGTTGTGGTGTGTGGGCTCCAGGGTATGTGGGCTCTGTAGTTTGCAGCATGCATACTCTCTCATTGAGGGATGTGAGCTCAGTAGTTGTGGCATGTGGGTTTTCTCTCTCTAGTTGTGATGCGTGGACTCCAGGGCATGTGGGCTCTGTAGTTTGCAGCATGAAGTCTCTCTCATTGAGATGTGCAAGGTCAGTAGTTGTGGCACACAGGCTTAGTTGCCCCATGGCATATGGGATCTTAGTTCCCCGACCAGGGATCAAACACACATCCCTTTCATTGGAAGGCGGATTCTTTACCACTGGACTGCCAGGGAAGTCCCAGGTGGATTTCTAAACTTTCCAAGTTGTTTCATTGATCTAATTTTTGCTCACACTACATTGTCTTGAATGCTCTAGCCTTATAGTAAGTCCTGAAATAAAATAGTTTTACTACTCCAACAATAACAAAAAAAGAAATAATGAGGTTCCATCACAAAACAATTAAATCAGAATCTCTTAGGGAGGGAGCTGTATATCAATATAGCCCTATTTTTAAAAATTTCCACAGATGATTAGAATATGTAGCCTTGGTTGAGAACAAGTAGAGAATCTTGTATAGTCACTGTAGGCCTCTTAGATTAAATTTGAACATCATCTTGATTCCTCAAAGTTCTGGAAATCATTCATGGTCATTCATTCTACTCTTTCCATATATTTATATATGTATGTGTATATTTACATTTATACATACATAAATATGCATATATATATGCATATACACTTGTAGGACACATTATGTTAGCATAATCTGTTTTTAAAACTACTTATGTGTTTTAAAAAATTTTTGTTTTTAGGTGGTTTTAGATTTATAGAAATGTAACAAAAATGATACAGACAATTCCTGTACACCCTCTCTAGTTTCTCCTATTGTTAACCTCCTACATTACTATGATATATTTGTCACAACTATTGAATCAACTTGATACATTTTTTCAAAAATTTTAATACTTTATATAAAAATTTTTATTTTATACATTGTCATTGTACAGAATATATGTATATGCATATGCATTTTTTATTGAATGAGAGATTGTTTAAATTCCATGGTGCTTTACATTTTTCAAAAGTTTCACACACATGATTTCATATAATCCCATAGTAACACTTTTTTCTTCCCCTACCCCTATATTGTCCCTCCCTCCTTCCCTCTCCCCAATAGTAACCACTAGTTTTTTCTCTATATCCTGTGAGTCTACTTCATTTTTTAATCCACTTGTTTGTTGTATTTTTTAGATTCCATATATAAGTGATATCGTACCATATTTGTCTTTCTCTAACTTATTTCACTTAGAATAATTCCCTCCAAATCCATCCATGTTGCTGTGAATGGCAAAATTTCTTTCTTTATCATGGCTGAGTAGTATTCCATTTTATATATATACCACTTCATCTTAATCTATTTACCTCTTGGTGGACACTTAGGATACTTCCATAACTTTACAATTGTAAGTATTTTTTCCAAAGAAGAAGTGCAGATGGCTAACAGGCACATGGAAGGATGCTCAATATCACAAATCATCAGGGAAATGCAAATCAAGACCACGATGAGATACCACCTCACAACTGTCAGAATGGCTGTCATCAAAAAGAATGCAAATAACAAATGTTGGCAAGGATGTGGAGAAAAGGGAACCATTGTTCACTGTTGGTGAGACTGTAAATTGGTGCAGCCACTGTGGAAAATGTATGGAGGTTTCTTAAAAATCTAAGAATAGAACTACCATATGATCCAGCAATTCCATTCCTGGGTATATATCTGAATAAAACCAAAAACACTAATTTGAAAAGATACATTATTATTAACTAAACTCCATACTTTATTCAGGTTTCATTAGTTTTTCCTGAATGTTCTCTTGCTGTTTCAGGATTTCAGCTAGAATATCCCATTACATTTATTTATCATGTCTCTTTTGGTTCCTCTAAGCTATAACAGTTGCTCAAATTTTTCTTGTTTTTCATGATCCTGACAGTTTTGAGAATTACTGGTTAGGTATTTTGTAGAATGTTCTTCCATTGGGATTTGTCTGATGTTGTTCTCATGGTTAGACTGGATTTTTGAGATTGGAAAGGAAGACCACAGGGGTGAAGTACCGTTTTCAACACAGCTTATCAAGAGTACATGCTGTCATTTAAACGTATTGTTGATGATGTGAACCTTGATCATTTGACTGAACTAGTATTTGTCAGGTTTCTCCACTGTGAAGTTATTCTTTAATAACTTTCCAAACTGCACTCTGAGAGGAAGTCAGTATACACAAGCCACACTTACAGAGAAGGGTGATATCCTTCTTCAGAGGGAAGAATCTACTCTGAAATTCATTTGCATGGGAAATTTGTCTATTCTTTACCATCTATTTATTCAATTATGTATTTGTATTTGTTCAGTTCTGATGGCTATCCATTTTACATGTTTAATTATAATCCAACAGTAATTAACTTTGTTATTCAGATTGTTCCAGCTTTGGCCATTGAGAACTCTCAGTTGGACTCTGAGTCCCTTTATAGCATATTCCTGAGTAGTATATTCCTACTTTTGAGGATTTTTATTTGTTTGCTTGTTTTTAATGTTCTTTACTCTCTGGTACTACAAGATGCTCCAGGCTCATCTTGCCTATTCCATTCCATAGTCTAGAATCAACCATTTTTTTTAAACAAGCGAGTTCCTTTTATTGGAAAATGGAATAGACCTGGATGATAGCTGTGCTCTTTGCTACTGGGGTGCCCTTACTTTTAGGCCCCCTCAGCTGACAGAACAAGGAAATACAAGTGTGTATATGAACTGGTGTCTATACACATATACAAATATTTCTGTATGTAATCATCTGTTTCCATATTAAGTGAAACGTGAATTCACACTGACTGTCTCCAATTCTAATCCATTTCAACATGGACCATTCTAATCTCCTCCCCTTGATTGTCTGTGACCTTCACTCCAACAGTGAGAAACCTGGACCTGACCATTCAGTATCCATTCACTTATTCAGTTTCATCAGACAAGTACCATATTTTCAAAATTGTTCACTGATAGCCGTGTGGAAAACAACCGTACCAACTAAAGTACAGTGCTTATGGACAGTTTTTTGTTTTTTAGTTTTTTTTTAATTCCTGTCTTACAGACTCCACTCACTTCCAAAGTTTCTCAGGTCAGCACCTTTCCCCTGAAAGGTGAATTCCCTTCATTGATGTTGTTTCATACATTTGTAACACAGTTAGATTCTTTTGTCAGATTCTGCACCCCAGCTTCCTATTCCCAAGCCTCTTGAATCATTTTTTAATAGTTTGCATACATTACTAGGGTATTTCTGTTTTTCTATAAAGTTCTATGAATTTTGACAAATACTTAATAGTTTGTATTTCCCATTAGCGTACCCTGTATTTTACCCTTTCAACCCTTCCCCTTCTATCTGGCAACCACTAATCTATTCCATTTTTATTTCATTTCAGGAATTTTCTTCAAGTTCATTGATTTTCCTCCCTATCTTGTTGAGTCTACTGATGAATCAGTAAAAGGTATTTTCATTTCTTTTACATTTGTTTTTGATATCTAGGATTTCCTCCCCTCCCCTTTTACTTATTGTTTTATATCTCTGTTGACATGACCTATTTAGACTTGCATGTTGCCAACCTTTCCCATCAGAAATATTAATGCATTAATAATAGTTATTCTAAATTCTCTATTTGATAGCTCAAGATCTGTGTCATATCTAAATCTAGTTCTGGTAATTGAATTGTCTCTTCAGACATGTTTCTTTTTGCCTTCTGACATGGCTTATAAGTTTTGTCAAAAACCTAACATGTTCTATAGAGTAATATTTACTGAAAAAAGAGACCTTTAGAGTGAAGTTTTATATTCATCTTTCAAGAAGTTGGGCTGTGTTTCATGCTTTTTGGAATTACAGGCACCAGAAACTTCAAATTGCATTAGTGGGCTTGTTTTTTTCCTCATCTTTTGGCCTTGGAGTTTCTCTCCTTTTTAAAAAAATTATAGTTGATTTACAGTATTATATTAGTTTCAGGTGTACAGCAAAGTGATTCAATATTTTTGTAGATTATACTCCATTTAAAGTTATTATAAAATAATGGCTGCATTTCCTTGTGCTGTATGATATATCCCTGTTAATTAGTTATTTTTTATGTAGTAGTTTTTATCTCTTAATCTCATACCCTCATCTTGCCCTTCCTCCCTTCCCTCTCCCCACTGTTAACCAGTAATTTGTTCTCTATATCTGTGTCTGTTTCTGTTTTGCTGTATGCATTCATTCATGTTATCTTTTAGATTCCACATATAAGTGATAATATAGAGTGTGCATGTGTGTGTATATATATATTCCACATCTTCTTTATCCATTCGTCTCTTGATAGACACTTGTGGACACTTTTGTTGCTGCTGTATCTTGGCTATTGTAAACAAAGCTGCTATGAACATTGGGGTGTATGTATCTTTTCAAGTTACTGTTTTCAGGGTTTTATTGGATAAATACCCAGGAGTAAAATTGCTGGGTCATAGGTAGTTCTATTTTTAATTTTTTGAGGAACATGAATCTGAGAAAAATTGTAACTCCATCGTAATCAGAAAGATGTGACACTATGTGTCTTCTGAGACTAGGTCCAAACAGTAAAGAGACTTGAGCAATGGAACTGTGAGTGATTGAGGTTGTTATACAGTGGTAAATTATAAGAAAAATCAACTACAAAAATGTATCAGGGAAGATGGGTCACAAAAAATGTGAGGTCAGTTTTCAGTTTTTATTATGATGGTCATGGTGGGTGTTCTTGAAATGATATTTGGTCAAAGACCTGAAATGGGGGAAGGAGTTAGTGAAGTGGATAATTGTTTTCATTAGAAATCTAGAAGCTCTATTTTGTCTTTTTTTTTTTTAACTTTGTATATTACTTGGGAGTATAGTTGATTAACAATGTTGTGCTAGTTTCAGGTGTACAGCAAAGTGATTCAGTTATTCATGTATCTATTCTTTTTCAAATTCTTCTCCCATTTAGGTTGTTACATAATATTTTGTTTTAAGACCTTCTTGTATTTTGAATTCCAATCCATCAGGATACCTGACTACATATCAAGTCTTCCTGATCATGTCTCTTAGCAACTATTATAAAGTTGGTCTGTTTGTTTAAAGAAGGTTTTATTTTTTTTCTTTGTATTCTATAGCTCATCAAATACAATATGCAACCAAATTCCAACACTGACCCTAGATTTCAGAGTTAAATTGTTTGTACTGAGATCCCTTTCCCCTAGTTTCTGTATTATATCAATATCTGCACTAACTTGTTTTTTGAAAGCTCAGTAAAGTATCTTGGGATATATTGGGCATTCAATACATGTTAATTCATTACTTTTTATCTTTCTCCTTGTACAATGTTTCTTCTACTTTGGAGACTTTATATTTTTTCTCACCATTTGTCAATTTGGCAAATTGAAATGAAAAAATATTGAGTATATTCAAACTCAAAAAATGACTTTTATAATGCACCAAATTCATACTAGAAGCAAGCAGTCTAATTCTCTTATTTTAAACCAGTGTTTCAAACACTGTGGTGTAATGACCACCTGTGTCTGAATCATCTAGGTCATGTGTCATAAATGTGAGCTCCTGGTCTTACTTTATTACAAGATAGGTGGTAAGCATAAGATTTTTAACAAGCTCTCTGGACAGTTCTGGTGTACAATTATGGAGCTGTTACTTAAAATGTTCTACGTGGAATTGAGCAGATATTGGATACAATGTATAGTGGAATGTTTATTTCTTAACATTTGCTAACCCTCATCATAGGACAATGTAATAAATAGATATTTCTAGTTTGCTTTTATTGTTTGTGGAAACAAAATGGAAATTTAAATGCTGATTCTTTGGTTTGGCTCTTTCTCAAATAGTAATAATCTCGTCATTGTTGTTCACAATTATATATTCAACACACACTTTTTTATTATACTTAAAAAATACTGTTAGGCATAATTGTGTTTGGTGGAAAAAGAGTTTTTAAAAGTTTACTGTTTTCAGCATATAGCAGCAGCACAGCAGACTGTAAATGCAAATATTATTACATGGCTCAAATTGTGTTGAGTGCAACATTTTCAGAAAACATTAATAGATTTGCAGAAATATAATAATCAAATGTTATGTAAGGCTATATATTTATGAAACATCAGATTTAAAATAATAGGATTATTATTATTTAATGGAAAACTTTTCCACATCTTTTATATGTTTATAAGCATTGTGAACTCCAAGAAGAATACAGAGTATCCAGCATTCCTCACACTTATTATGATAAAAGAGCACCCTGTCACCCCATAATTGTGCTCCTTTCCTTTAGCACCTTTCAGTTTTCACATGAAACAATTTTGGAGAACACTTGTCAATTGCCACTGTTCTATTCCATATTTTGCACATGTTTTCTAATACCTGGTATATTTTTTTTAATTTATTTTATTGAAGTAAAGTTGATTTACAATTTGGTGTTAGTTTCTGGCATGTAGCAAAGTGATTCAGTTTACATATGTAATAGTTTACGTTTCCTAATCCTAAACTCCCAGTCCCTCCCTCATCCCCCTCCCCTTTGGCATCCACCAGTGTGTTCTCTATATCTGTGAGTCTGTTTCTGTTTTGTAGACAAGTTCATTTGTGTCATATTTTAGATTCCACATGTAAGTGATATCGTACAGCATTTGTCCTTCTCTGTCTGACTTACTTCACTTAGTACAATGATATCTAGGTCCATCCATGTTGCTGCAAATGGCATTATTTCATTCTTTTTTATGGCTGAGTATTATTCCATTGTATATACATACCACATATTCTTTATTCATTCATCTGTTGATGGGCATTTAGGTTGTTTCCATGTCTTGACTATTGTAAATACTGCAGCTATGAACATTGGGGTGCATGTATCTTTACGATTCATAGTTTTGTCTGGATATATACCCAAGAGTGAGATTGCTGGATCAACTCTATTTTTAGTTTTTTGAGGAACCTCTGTACTGTTTCCTATAGTGGCTGCACCAATTTACATTTCCACCAACAGAGTAGGAGGGTTCCTGTTTCTCCACACCCTCTCCAGCATTCATTATTTGTAGACTTTCTAATGATGACCATCCTGACTGGTTTGAGGTGATACTATATTGTAGTTTTAATTTGCATTTCTCAAATAATTAATGATGCTGAGCATCTTTTCATGTGCCTATTGGCCATCTCTATGTCTTCTTTGGAGAAATTTCTATTTAGGTCTTTGCCCATTTTTTGATTGGGTTGTTTGTTTTTTTGTTATTGAGTTGTATGAGCTGTTTGTATATTTTGGAAATTAAGCACTTGTTTGTCACCTCATTGGAAGATATTTTCTCCCATTTCATAGTTTGTCTTCTTATTTTATTTATGGTTTCCTTTGCTATGCAAGAGCTTATAGGTTTGATAAGGTCACATTTGTTTATTTTGCTTTTACTTCTATTGTCTTGGGAGACTGCCCTAAGAAAACTTTGGTATTATTTATGTCACAGAATGGTTTGTCTATGTTCTCTTCTATGAGTTTTCTGGTGTCATGTCTTATATTTAAGTTTGTAAGACATTTTGAGTTTATTTTTGTGTATGGTGAGGGTGTGTTCTAACTTCATTGATTTATATGTAGCTGTCCAGCTTCTCCAACACCACTTGCTGAAAAGACTGTCATTTCCCCATTGTATATCCTTGCCTCATTTGTCAAAGATTAATTGACATAGGTGTGTGGGTTTATTTCTGGGCTCTCTATTCTGTTCTAGTGATCCATATGTCTGTTTTTGTGCCAATACCACACTGTTTTGATTACTATAGCTTTGTAGTATTGTCTGAAGTCTGTGAGGTTTATGCCTCCAGTTTTATTCTTTTTCCTCAGGATTGCTTTGGCAATTCTGGATCTTTTACGGTTCCATATAAATGTTAGGATTGTTTGTTCTAGTTCTGTGGAAAATGTCATGGGTAATTTGATAGATATCACATTAAATCTGTAGATTGCTTTGGGTAGTATGGCCATTTTAACAATATTAATTCTTCCAATCCAAGAGCATGAGATAGCTTTCCATTTCTTTCAATCATCTTCAATTTCCTTTATTAATGTTTTATATTTCTTAGCATACAGGTCTTTCATTCCTTGGTCAGGTTTATTCCTAAGTATTTTTTTTGGTGCTATTTTCAAAGGTATTCATTTTTTTTACATTCCCTTTCTGATATTTCATTGTTCGTGTAAAGAAATACAACTGATTTCTGTGTGTTAATCTTGTATCCTACTACCTTGCTGAATTCATTTATCAGTCCTTGTAGTTTTTGTGTGGATTCCCTGAGTTCTCTATATATAGTATCATGTCATCTGCACATAATGAAAATTTTACCTCTTTCCTTCCAATTTGGATACTTTTTATTTATTGGTATTTTAGTAATGTGTTGTTTTTTTTCCATGTAATAGTTTTTTTTGTTGTTTTGTTTTTGTTTTTGTTTTTGCGGTACATGGGCCTCTCACTGTTATGGCCTCTCCCGTTGCGGAGCACAGGCTCCGGACGCGCAGGCTCAGCAGCTATGGCTCACGGGCCCAGCCACTCCACGGCATGTGGGATCTTCCCGGACCAGGGCACGAACCTGTGTCCCCTGCATCGGCAGACGGACTTTCAACCACTGTGCCACCAGGGAAGCCCCATGTAATAGGTTTTTTTCTCATTTCTTTTTATATGATTGATATCTAGTTTAATGCCTTTATAATCAGAAAAGATGCTTGAAATAATTTCTATCCTCTTAAATTTGTTTAGGTTTGTTTTGTGTCCTATTATGTGTTTAACCTTAGGGAATGTTCCATGTGCACTTGAAAAGAACGTTTATTCTCTTTGTTTTGGATGTAATGTGCTGAAAATATCAATTAAGTCTAACTGTTTTATTGTGTCATTTAGAATCTCCATTGCATTAATGATTTTCTTTCAGGAAGATCTGTCCATTGATATCAGTGGGGTGTTAAAGTCTCCTAATAGTATTGTATTCCCATCTATTTCTTCCTTTATATCTTATGTGTTTTATGTATTTGGGTGCTCCTATATTGAGTTCATATACATGAATGAATTTAATATTCTCTTCTCCTGTTGATCCTCTTATCATTATATAGTGTCATTTTTGTCTTTTGTTTTAAAGTCTGTTTTGCCTGATAAGAGTATAGCTACCCCCACTTTCTTGTCATTTCTGTTTGTGTGAAATATCTTTTTCCATCCCTTCACTTTCAATCTATGTGTGTCCTTTGCCCTAAAGTGGGTCTCTTCTAAGGCAGCATATTGTAGGCTCTCTTTTTTTTTTAATCCAATCTACCACTCTGTGTCTTTTGATTGAATCATTTAGTTTCTTGACATTTAAGGTAATTATTGATAGATATCTATTTATTGCCATTTTAAACCTTGTTTTCTGGTTGATTTTATATTTCTTCTTTGTTCCGTTCTTTTTCTTTTTTCTTTTCCTTTTGTGGTTCAATGGTGTTCTTTTGTATTATGCTTGTGTTCTCTTTTTGGTTTTTGTGAATCTATTGTATGTTTTGATTTGTGGTTACCCTGTTTTTCACGTATGTTAAGCCCTTCCTATATCTACTTGCTTTAGACTGATAGTCTATAGGCTCAAACACATTTTTTTAAACAATCTGTATTTTCTTACTCTCCTCACCCACATTTTATGATTTTGATGTCCTCTTTTACATCTTCATGTTTATCATTTTGCTGTTCATTGTTGTTATCAATGCTTTCAGAAATTTTTGATTTTTTAAATCTATGTACTGGCTTATTTAAGTGGTTTACTTTCCAATTGCAATTTTCTCTTTCTTACAGACTCTTGCTTCTTTTCTATTTAGAGAAAAACTTTCAATGTTTATTTTAAGGTAGTTTTAGTATTGCTATATTCTTTTAGTTTTTGCTTGTCTGACAAATCCTTTATCTCTCCTTCTATTCTAAATGGATAATCTTGCTGGGTAGAGTATCCTAGGTTGCAAGTTTTTCCCTCTTAGGACTTTCAGTAAATCTTGCCACTCCCTTCTGGCCTGCAACGTTTCTGTAGAGAAATCAGCTGATAGCCTTATGGGGGTTCCCTTGTCATGAACTCTGTTTTTCCCTTGCTGCCTTTAGAATCCTCTGTCTTTAACTTTTGCCATTTTAATTATAATGTCTTGGTGTAGGTCTGTTTCAGTTCATCTTGTTTGGGACTTGCTGTGCTTCCTGTACCTGGACATCTGTTTCCTTCTTTAAGTTTAGGAAGTTTTCAGCTATATATTCTTCAAATACTTTTTCTATCCTCTTTTCTCTTTCTTCTTCTGGGATCCCTATTACACATAGATTGGCATGCTTGATATTATCCCATAGGTCTCTTATATTGCTTTATTTTTTAATGTTTTATTTATTTGGCTTTCTGACTGCTGTTCTGATTGGCTGATTTCCATTATTCTATCTTCCAGATCCCAATAATACACATTATTCAATTTGCTATTTATCGCCTTTAGCTCAGTTTTCATCTCAGCAAATGAGTTTTCTAATTTTCCTTGATTCCTCTTTATAGTTTCTAGTTCCTTTTTACAGTAATCTGCATTTCTATTGATAGTCTTTCTTAATTCCTTCAGTATTTTCATTACATTCTTTTTGAACTTGGTGTCTATTAGACTGAAGAGGTCTGTTTCATTGTTTTTTCAGGGGACTTCTCTTGATCTTTTAACTGGGAGTGGTTCTTCTGCTTTTTCATTTTACTTATATTTCTCTTGCTCTGTGTGTTTAGAAGAAGCCGTTATCTACTGTGGCCTTGGAGGGCTATTTTTACGTGGAAGCATCCCTGTGTTGCCTGCGTGAGTTTAATATTTTTGGTGCAAGGGCTCTTTTTAGTATGTGTACCTGTTGCATCTTTCCTCAATGTGTGCTGGCTGTTATTCCCTTGATAGGGGCTGTGACTGGTGATGTGGTGACCAGAACCTGCACCGGCTATCAAGCAGGGTCTCCTCTTTGCTTTGTGGTTATCACCACCCTGTTCCAGGCAGCGTTTGCTCCCCAGTTGTTGGAGTAGAAGACCCCAGATCCATTTCTGAAGTGCAGTGTGAAGTAGGCGGAACTGGAGCACTCCCCCTGGAAGAGGAGCCATTAAGTATTCCTCTGCAGGAGCTGTCCACTGGGGAGTGCACTCTGTGGTGTTACCTGAAACCCATTGTGCAGGCTCACAAAGTACACTGTTGTTGGCACTGTCCTTTGCCCTGCCTCAACTGGGAATGAAGGCAATAGGGCCTTGTGAACTTCAGGGGCTGCATTCACAAAGCCACCAGCACAGATGCATAGGCTTAGATCCACTGAAATTAGTTAACCAGGACTGCAGTAGTAGCACACCTGGCCCCACCATGGAAGCTATGGAAGCAGCCCAGACCCTGGCCCCGCTTCCATGTGCCTGCACTTGGTAAGCCCACAGCTGCTAACAGCTGCCCCAGCCACAGGAGCACCTGCTGTCCACTCTGATGTCCTGAAGGCATTGAGTTTACAATGCTGGCAGTGGTGGCGTGAATCTGCCAATCACACAGACATAGGAAGAGGGCTCATGTTTCAGCCCTGACTCCTAAGTCACACAGTTCCTGGGGATCAGCTTGGGTTTCAACCCCACCCCCACATGTGGGCAAATCACTGGCACTTGCGCACTCCCAGAACTCCTAGAAGCTGTACCACACCCACTGGGAGCACTTTGAGAAAGAGGTTGCTATGGCAGGGTCCACCCCTCCCTTCACATGTTGCTTTACTTTTATGGTGGGTTCAGGCTTCTTTAGCCTACACCCCCGGTTGCGGCTCATACCACACTCCAGCCCCTTCAGGCTGTCTCCAATGCAGCCAACCCCAGTCCTCTCCCCAGGTCTGTCCTCTGAAGCCCAAGTTTCAGCCCCCAGCCTCCACATGCACCAGTGGATATGACCCTCTGGCTGGGGAGTGCAGAGAGGTGACACCAACCATCTGTTCAGGTCTCTCTCTGTTCTGCCTACTGCAGACCATCAGCTGTGTTCTCCTCCAAGCCTCTGAAGCCTCTCGCTTTCTGTCCTGAATGATCTCACTGGAAAAGGGGCTTCCCAGGGTGAGGGAACCTTTCCTCTTTCACAGCTCCCTCCCAGGGGTACAGGTCTCACCCCATTTTTTTTTCTTTTGTCCTACACAGTTACATGGAGATCTTTCTTGCAATTCTGGCTGGCTGAGATCTTCTCCCAGCATTCAGTAGGTATTCTGTGAAAACTGTTCCAAATGTAGATGTATTTTTGATGTATTTACGGGAGGAAGTGAGCTCCAAGACCTACTATTTCACCATCTTGATTGGAACACCCCATATTTTGTATTATGATCTGAATGTCTGTGTCCCTGAAAAATTCATATGTTAGGATCCTTATGTACAATGTGATGGTGTTAGAAAGAGGGGCTTTTAGGAGGTGCTTAGGTCATGAGGATGGAGCCCTCATGAGTGTTATAAATGAGATTCCACAGAGCGCCCTAGACCTTCCGTCAGGTGAGGATACGAGAAGTCTACAATCCAGAAGAGGGCCCCCACCTGGTCTTGCTCACAGTCTGATCCCAGACATTCAGCATCCAGAACATGGAGCAATACATTTCTGCTGTTCTTTACCCAGTTTGTGGTATTTTGTTATAGCAGGACAGGCAGACTAAGATATTTTGATATCTGAAGTTTTAGTTTTATTCATAATTCATTGATATGTGTTATCAATATACTGTAAATGGCACACTTTCTTTATACAGATATTTATTTTCATTTAGTAACAAGCTTAATTCTTGTTATTGCTATTAAATTCTGATTTTATGCTCTTAAATTCAGTAAGTTTATCTATTTTATAAATTCATTAAATGTAAGTGCAATAATAATTACATTCATGGCAAGGCACATAGATTTTTAAATGTATCACAAGATATTCTCCACGACTTTAATTAATTTTAGACATTTCATTATGGCCAGAGACTTTCTTGAATAGGATAATCTGCATTCTAGTTTTTACAAAAAAATGTAGATTGAAATGCTGGTATCTGCTGATATCTAATTGACTGAATGATATTATTTACATTTAAAAGGTTATTTGATTTAAAATACAACATTTTTATTGCTAAATATTAAAGCCTGATTAAATGAATCAAAATTGATGATTATAAAGTAGTCTAAAATTGTATTCAGAAGTAAGATTTTCAGAATATAATACAAGTAATAAGAAATGGAAATAAATATAATGTTACACATTTACCCTTGAGGTATTCAGAATATATGTGTACCCGAAGTTGTGATTTTGCTGCTAATCCATTGATGTAAGTTATCATTATTTATATTGTAAATCAATAATAGATTCTATTTGTCACACACGTACTTAACAAGATAACACTATACAAGATACAAATGTACTTAGGTAACAAGGTACTTAAGAATATTTTTAAAGTTTATTTTGTATTTTTTTAATTCAAATATGCTTAAACTTTGGATACATATGGATTTCATGATTTATCTGTTAACTGGTAGTTTACATAGCTTGCAAAAAGTATAGCAGTATTAACCCCTCCTGCAGCATTTTTCGTAGAAATAGAATAAACACTCCTAAAATATGTTGGAGCCACAAAAGATCCCAAATAGCCAAAGCAATCTTGAGAATGAAGAACAGAGCTGGAGGCATGACATTCCCCGATTTTAAACTATATTTTAATGCTATGGTAAAAAACAAAAACAAAACAGCAACAATAACAAAATAATAGTATTCTATTGGCATAAAAACAGATGCAGAGTTCAATGGAACAGAATGGCAGCCCAGAAATAAACCCATGCATAGCGTATACGGTACATAATTTATGACGAAGGAAGCAAAAATATACACTGGGGAAAGTATATGATGCTTGGAAATGATGCTTGGAAAACTGGACACCCACAT
Source organism: Phocoena phocoena (assembly GCF_963924675.1). NCBI lineage: Eukaryota > Metazoa > Chordata > Mammalia > Artiodactyla > Phocoenidae > Phocoena > Phocoena phocoena. The sequence continues at coordinate 179,967,546 of NC_089219.1, read as the reverse complement.
GCAAAAGAATGGAACAGCACCACTATCTTACACCATTCACAAAAACCAACTCAAAATGCTTTAAAGACTTGAATGTGAGATCAAAACCCATAAAACTTCTAGGAGAAAACATAGTGGATAAGCTCCTTGACATCACTCTTAGCGATATATTTTTGGATTGCATTCCAAAGCAATAGCAACAAAAGCAAAAATAAATAAGATCACATCAAACTAAAAACTTCTGCAAAACCAAAAAACCTTCAAGAAAATAAAAAGGCAACCTCCTGAAAGGGATAAGGTACTTACAAATCATACATCCAATAAGTGGTTAACATAAAAAATATATAAAGAACTCATACAACTCAATATCAAAAAACAAACAACCTGATTGAAAAATGAGCAGAGGACCTGAAAAGGCATTTTTCCAAAGAAGGTACACAGATTGCCAACAGGCACATGAAAAGATGCTTGACATCACTAATCAGCAGAGCAATGCAAGTCAAAACCTCAATGAGTATCACCTGACACCTCCCAAAATGGCTATTATCAAAAAGATAAAAAATGATGTGTTGGCCAAGCTGTGTAGAAAAGGGAACCCTCCTACACTGTTGGTGGGAATGTAAATTGCTGCAGCCACTATGGCAAGCAGTATGGAGTTTTCTCACAAAAATTAAGAATAGAACTATCATATGACCCAGCAATTCCACTTCTGGATATTTATCTGGAGAAAATGAAAACACTAATTCAAAAGGATTGATGAACCCCTATGTTCATTGCAGCATTATTTACAATAGCCAAGATATGGAAACAGCATTAAGTGTCCATTGATGGAGGAATTGATAAATTGTGAGATATAGATATAGATATACACATATACATAGTGTAAATGTATACACTACTCAGTCATAAAAAAGAAGGATGAAATATTGCCATTTTCAGTAACATTGATGGGACTTGAGGGTATTATGCTAAGTGAAATAAGTCAGATAGAGGAAAACAAATACTGTATGATTTCACTTTTATGTAGAATCTAAAAACAAAACAAAGAAACAGATCAAAACAAAACTCATAGATAGAGAGAACAGATTGGTATTTGCCAGAGGAGGTCAGTCTGCTTTACTAGATCTCCTGATTGGTATTTGCCAGAGGAGGTCAGTCTGCTTTACTAGATCTCCTGATTCAAATGTCCATCTCATCCAGAATCACTCTCATGGACACACCCAGGGTAATGTTTGACCAAATGTCTGGGCACCCATGGCCAATTGACATGTAAAATTAACTATCACACAAAGTATACTATTGATACCAGAAAAGCTTTATCAAAAGCCCAGGCTCTTTTGTTCAACTCTTTCAAAAGAATTTGGAACACAAAACACAAAGGAAAAATAAACACACTGAAGCTGAGGAGCAAAGAGAACAAAGAAGCAGTGTATTTTGGTCAGAAGGGAAAGTTACACAGTCAGAGGAGAGAAGTGTGTGGGCATCCTTGCGAGTGAGGGGTGCGTCGCAGCGTTCTTTGATCCCCTTTTACTTTTAGCCCTTTGAATGGGTGGGGGTCTTTTTGATTAGGGGTGGAATATTCACTGAGGGGAGGGGTTGAGGTGTGGTCTAGATTGCACCAGGTTGCATCAGCTCCCAGTCCTACACATTTTTCTCCTGAAGTCACTGTACACGCACTCTAAGAGTTGTTTTCCCTTAAATTTCTCCTTACTAGTCGACCACCACTCATGGAAGGTTGTACTGTTGCAGGAAAGGGGAACCCTTCCAGGACCAAGAGCTGGCTCTTGTCTAATACTTGGAAATGAATTGTCCCAGGAGACACACGTACTGACAAAGCAGAAGACTTTGTTGGAAAGGGGAACCCAGGCAGAGAGCAGTAGAATAAGGGAACACAGGAGAGATGCTGTGCCACATGGCTTGCAGTCTCAGGTTTTATGGTAAATGGGGTGAGTTTCCAGGTTGTCTCTAGCCAATCATCTTTTTTTTTTTTAGATGTTGGGGATAGGAGTTAATTAATTAATTTATTTATTTTTGCTGTGTTGGGTCTTCGTTTCTGTGCGAGGGCTTTCTCTAGTTGTGACAAGCGGGGGCCACTCTTCATCGCAGTGCGCGCACCTCTCACTATCGCGGCCTCTCTTGTTGCGGAGTACAGGCTCCAGACGTGCAGGCTCAGTAGTTGTGGCTCACAAGCCTAGTTGCCCCGCAGCATGTGGGATCCTCCCAGACCGGGGCTCGAACCTGTGTCCCCTGCATTAGCAGGCATATTCTCAACCACTGCACCACCAGGGAAGCCCTGGCCAATCATCTTGCTTGGCCCATATTTGATCTGACTCAGGGTCCCTCCTGGTGGTGCACATCTCTCAGACAAGATGGATTCCAGCGCGAGGGATTCCGGGAGCTTGTAGGACAATATTATGGGCTGGCGTCTCCTCCCTCCTTTTGGCCCCTTCCAAATTACCCCAGTTAGTTTTATAAGACATATTAGGGACTGGCATCTCCTCCTTCTTTGGGCCCCTCCTGAATTCTCCCAGTTAGTTTTCAGCAGAAACACCATGCTCCTTATCTGGACCTCCTATTGTGAGACAACTCAGACAAGTGGTCATCATCATGCCTGGTCAAGGTGGGCGGTTTTGGTCAATGGTTCCCTAATAGTACAGGGTCATCAGCAACCTATGCATTTTTATTGCGCACGTTCCACTGTTTTCTTGGTCAGAGTTTCTTGCTCAGATGCCACAAAGTTTATGTTTTAGATGCCATTCCTCCATGTGTCATGGCCTCCTTTAGTGCAAAACAAGGAGGTGGCTTGGCCTTCTGCCTAATGCCTATATATGAGGAAGCTGTCCTTGGGCCCCGCCCTGTCTTTCCTGCCTCACTATTATAACGTTTATAATTGAATAGTAGAACAATATGGATTTGTCCTTTTAGTTCATCTTACCCTGAAAGTTCAATAAATGCATTTGTCTGTGATTCTTTCTTCCTTTACTTTGCTGGTGTCAGTCAATGTGTGCATTCTCACCGGCCTCTGTCAGACAAAGAGAATAACTACAAAGCCTCAAAGCCTTAAGTAAACAATGTAATAACTCCTAAAGTGACCTTGTGATCTGGAGAAACTTGCTCTTTACTTGTTCCCCTGCTTTCTTCAGTATCATAATTTCCAGGCTCTAGCCCAGTTGGTCTTGTCACTAATTTTCCTCCTTGCCATTCTTTCCCTAACAGCCTCCCCATCCTTAGAGAGCCTTTTCTTCCTGTAAAACAAACCACATCCCTCACTAGTCTCTGAATAATGCGCACTGACACCAGGCATCCTTTACATGAGGCCTTAGTCACATAGCTCACACTGGCAGGGTGTGGTGAAAAGAACATGAACTTTAGAAGTAGATAGGTCTAGGAGCCCTTCCCTGCTTTATAATTACTGGTTGTGTGATCTTTTGAAAGGGACTTAACTCTTTCAAACTTTACTTTTCTCATTTGCAAGGTGGAGACAAAAATCCTGCCTCATAACTTTGTAATGAGGAAACATAGTATCAGGCATAGAGAAAAATCATTGTCTCCTTTTTCTTTTGTCCAGTATTTACTGACCATCTATCATATATGAGGCACTACAGCTGTCACCAGGGTTACTGGGTTAAAAGACATGTCTTTACCATCAAAGAACTCACAGGCTAGGGAGGAGATATCATAAAAATAAATAACTACCAACAATGTGGAAATGTCTATAAAATAAGTAAGCCTATTGCATTATGTTTATTCAGGAGATATGTGCCAGTACTGGTCTGAAAGGATCAGAGATGGTTTTTTGAAGTGATAAAAATAAAGATTTGGAATGAGCAGAATTTTCCAATAGAAAGCAGAGCAGGAAGTTTTAGCATGTGCAACCTATGAAATCCAAAGAGAGATGGTGACAACACATAGGATCTTAGAGGGACTGAACTTTATTTTATTCAGAATGGGGCTTGAGGAATCCAAAGAAAGCTTGTAGAATTAAGAGGGGGCCTGAGTATTCAAGGTCTAGGCACAGTAAATACATTAGTGTGTTTGAACTCTTATAGATGTTTGTGTTATCACCATTGTAAAGATGAAACAGAAACAAAAATAAGCATTCCTTAAATCATAAAGCATTTAGGTTGCTGAGCCAAGGTTTATACCTTGGGAATCTAGCCCCATATCCAGTGCTTTAAACCAGCCTGCATTGTTCCTGTCCTCCAAGCTAATGCATTAAAGCATCCACTTGGGGCTCTTCCAGTTCTTTCCCTTTATTCATATAAATGTCAGTCAGATATGAAATCCTTGGACCATGCTACTAATCCAAGTTACTGTATCATTGTTTTGCATGAGACAAATTAGCTATAAAAAATTCTAGGAGATGCAACACCAATTAATTAGAATTTAAGAGAATAGTTCTCTAAGGTGGACAGATTTTGTATTGCCATACAAAAATCTATACTTTATCTCTGTGCCAGCTCTAAACTGAGGCGTTTAGGTCCTGGTTAAAATCTTATGTGCAATATTTCAAGCCTGATCACAGGCAGTTACAAAGGCTTTACCCGGCAGGTTTCAAGCCTTTCCATAACAGACTTGGTGCACAGCTGATGCAATGCAGTCTCTGAACAGAGTTACAGTAAAGGATCCAGGCCCACCTGGCTGGTCACACTCTCCACATACTTGTTTTTCCTAGCCCTGGTGCCTTTGTTTCTAGATCTCTTTATCTGTGGTCTTTGCAAAAGGTCCTCCTCAGATGCCTCTGCTGAGAACTTATTACTGCACCGTACTTGGGTCTACTTGCCCACACGCAGTAAAGCCAATCTACTGATATTGGGTCGTGGTGAAGGAAAGGACAGCGTTTATTGTAGGTACCAGGCAAGGAGAACAGGGAGCTTTTTCTCATGAGACCAGAACTCTCTGATGGTTTTCAGAGAAGGGGTTTTAAAGGCAGTATGAGGGGGAGGGCTGCAGGGTACGTGATCAGCTCGTGCACAATTCCCGTATTGGTTGGCATCAAGGTGAAGTTTCAACCTTCATCAACCCTCTGGTTTCAACCAGTCTAGGGTCTATGTTATAGCACTCAGCAGTTTTCATCTGGTGGCAGGTCTACTTCCTGTAAAAACAACTTAGCAATGTGTGTCAGGCCCTTGTCTATATCTTTCAGGGAACTGTGAGTTCAGTGATTCTGCTGTGTGGAAGATTTAGAGTCTAAATTATTATGTTTCCCAGCCCAACAGCTATTCTTTGTTTCTACATCTTCATATTTCCTAATTATTAACTCTTGAACCAGCTTTTAGAGACCCAATGGAGGCCAGGGAGACTAAAGCAAAAGCCTTGTACTGCAAAGAACAGGGACACAGGGACTTGTATACAGTTTCAACCTCCTTACTGGAGCGTAGGAGGAACCCTTGGAGAAGATTTTCCCCACCTGACTCAGTCCTTTCCCACCCCAGTCCTTTCCCCCTGTAGCCCTCACACCACTTCAGGTTTCATAAAATTTCCAGAGCCTTTTGTTTGGTTTCCTCAACACTGAGATGCCCCCCACGTCTGCACTGATCCACCTGACCCTAGACCAGTGAGCTGTTCCAGGCTGAGCTGGTCTCATTTTAGACTCTTGCTTATACCATTATAGTTTGAAATTAACTCATTCATTTTTGACATGTTGCTTTAATCAATTACTCCAACACCTGACAACTGAGCTTTATTTCTCCCAAATCAACTGAGCTCCTGACATAAACAGAAAATATATACTTGTCAGTGTAACAGAAATCTTTAATGCATGTAAGTAAGCACAATTAAAGGAAGAAAAGTACAATTTATACTGAAGGCACTGGAATGAATGAATACCCAGATTCATTTACCGAATGGCACTGTTATATTCTCAGTATTGGTAAAGGTAACAATTCTTTCTAAATGAACCTGTAATTTCAATGCAATCTCAATCAATATGCTAACTCTACCCAAAGTTCAGTTGAACAGGGAGGGCTCAAACAATGTTAAAGCAATTTCATGAAAAATATAATACTTTCCAAAATTCTAATTCTTAAAATTATCACTGATCCCCAGTTATGGATTATGATGATTTATTTTGTATATTTGTTACTAAATACCTTGTAAGTCCTAAATTCCAATGACAATGCATGGTTAATATTTTTATGTAGGGATAAAAAGAGGTAAGAATACTTCCCTAGAGGGTCATGTATTTCATATCTCTTTAATTCACTTTGATAAGACCTATAAATTAAAATGTTATATTATGATTAATAAAATATGTGAAAATAATGACTGCTTTACAGAATTGATTGATTAGAGTAATTTAAAAAAAACAAGTGGCACAAATTTATGAGATGTTTAGTCAGAGTGTTGAAGAGAAAAAATTAGGGGAAGATGGAAGGCAAAGGGACACAGAGATGGATTAAGCAGAGAAAAGGCTTTATATTCTAGGATAATACAGAAACTACTGACCCTATAAGCAAAAATAGTAAAGAGACAGGGAATTTAGACAATGGCCTTGTCTTTGGATAACTGTTTGAGTATTTCGTTTGAAATCACCAGGGATGTTTAGCTGAGTGAGTTAAAATGTAGTTACCATATTAGAGACAAAAGGCTTAGTCTGCATACATTTAACATCACTTACTAATGATTCGGGGTGGTGTTATACTAAAACAGTTTCAAATAATCAATGGACCAGGAATGATAATTAGGAACTGCTGGAGATAGAAATTTTGTAATTGTATACATTTTGTATGCAAATTAGATTTTAATTATAGAATTCCTCAAATATTTAGTTGTCCTTGTTAATGCTAATTGGTTTGGTAAATAGTTTTGACAAGGGAATTATGTATTGTAAAACTGTGTTTTCTAAATTAAAAGCCAGCTTTGGGTTAAAAGCACTCATTCTGAAATTAGACGACTTGGGTTGAATGCCTGACTCTGCAGTTTGTCAACATTTGTGAACTTCGAGCAAGTTAATGAATTTGTGTGTGCCTATACGTGATCATCCTTATCACAGGATTAATATTAGTATCTATCTCATCAAGTAGTCATGAGGTTTAAATAGTCAACTGTGTTCAAAGTTTCCTTGATATCTGGTCCATACATTTAAATAGTTTGGCAAAATTTTAATCATGAGGATAATTTAAAATGTATTGGTAATTGCTACAGAATTCATATACCTGTCATTTCCTTACTATACATTTTTCTCCTGAGTTGTTATTTTGATTTTAAATCCAAACCTCTTACTTTTAGGATAGATTTATATTGCATATATTGGTAATGATATAAATCATAAATTTACCCTATTTCAATGTTTTCATAAAGTAAATATAAATAGTAATTTCTATTGCTAATATTTAAGGCTAAGATATTTGAACACATTTATGAGTGGTTTGATTATTTACTACATTCATATTAAAAATCATAGAATTTGATCAAAGCATGTGAATGTTTAGCACCCTACTAGGTGTAATTACCTATAATATTTATTTATTTTTAATTTTTTGTCTTTGCCAATGGTTTTTATTGGAGTAAAATTGCTTTACAATGTTGTGTTAGTTTCTGCTGTACAATGAAGTGAATCAGCTATATGTATACCTATATCCGCTCCCTATTGGACCTCCCTCTCCCCCTTCCCCTCCCCATCTAGGTCATCACAGAGCACCAAGCTGAGCTCGCTTAGCTATACCGCATGTTCCCACTAGCTATTTTACACATGGTAGTGTATTTATGTCAAGCCTAATCTCCTAATTCGTCCCACCCTCCCCTTCCCCCCTGTGTCCACATGTCTATTCTCTACGTCTATGTGTCTATTCCTGCCCTGCAAATAGGTTCATCTGTACCATTTTTCTAGATTCCACATATATGTGTTAATATACGATATTTGTTTTTCTGTTTCTGGCTTACTTCACTCTGTATGACAGACTCTAGGTCCATCTACATCTCTAAAAATGACCCAATTTTGTTCCTTTTTATGGCTGAGTAATATTCCATTGTATATGTGTACCACATCTTCTTTATCCATTCATCCATCGTTGGACATTTAAGTTGTTTCTATGTCCTGGCTATTGTAAATAGTGCTGCAATGAACATTGAGGTACATATGTCCTTTAGAATTATGGTTTTCTCAGAGTATATGCCCAGTAGTAGTAATGCTTGGTCATATTGTATTTCTATTTTCAGTTTTCTAAGGAACCTCCATACATACTGTTCTCCGTAGTGGCTGTATAAAGTTACATTCCCACCAACAGTGCAAAAGTGTTCCCTTTTCTCCACACCCTCTCCAGCGTTTATTCTTTGTAGATTTTTTGATGATGGCCATTCTGACCCACCTCCTAAATAATGAAAATAAAACCAAAAATAAACAAATGGGACCTAATTAAACTTAAAAGCTTTTGCATAGCAAAGGAAACTATAAACGAGACAAAAAGACAACTCTCAGAATGGGAGAAAATATTTGGAAATGAAGCAACGGACAAAGGATTGATCTCCAAAATATACAAATAGCTCGTGTAGCTCAATATCAAAAAAACAAACAACCCAATTTAAAAATAGGCAGAAGACCTAAAATACATTTCATCAAAAAAGACATACAGATGGCCAACAGACATGTGAAAAGATGCTCAACATCACTAATTATTAGAGGAATACAAATCAAAACTACCTATAATATTTAAATGACTATAATTTAGACCATGTGCCTCCTATGTCTGAATCTCTGCCTAAGAAATTAATGAGTTGAATTAAATATTGTACAAATGTTACTATAAATGAGATTTATGCCTTCAATCTCGGTTGGTTTGTAGTTAGTTGGCATGTATTATCCTGACATTCAAGCACACCACACCTTTCCAACTAGATATATTTACTACCACTTTATCTCAAGCACCCAAGTTACTTATTTGATCTTCTCTGTACACTATGTGTGCTAGGTACACTTCTATGATGGCCAACAGTGACTGCCACCTCCTAGAACTGACAAACTATGTCATTGTATCCCCTTAAATTGAGGGTGGAACTGATAGAAAAACGTAGAAGTTATATGTCACTTCATGATTAGGTTACAAAGTTTGTGACATCTGTCTTGCAAGCAGACTCTATTAACTTCTCAGCTTACAGCTCTGATGAAGCAAATTGTCACATCAGAGAGACCATGATACGAGAAACCCAGGGTGACCTCTGGCCAACAATCACAAGAAGGTGAATGCTGCCAACAACCACTAGGTGCACTTAGAAGGGGATCTTTCCCCATTAGAGCCTTTGGATGAGTCTGCAGATCCTGGGCTGACACTTAGATACCATCCTTGGGAGAGAGGGGGAAGCTGAGGACCTAGCTAAGCCATGGCCAACTTCCTGAATCACAGAAACTATGAACTGATAAATGTATGCTGTTTTAGGTCATTAATTCTTGAGCAATTTGTAACACAGCAATAGACAATAATACACTATGCCACATAGGAATAACAACAACAACAATAATAATAATAATATCTGTAAGAATAAGAATAAAGATAAAAATATCCCCCAGTGTCGTAAATCAAAGTATTTCCTTACTGTGCAATGGTACTTTGTAGTTTCATCAGTACAAATTCAATTCCAATCATAAAGCATCAAAATTGATTATGAAATATCTAGGAAAGTAAATACAAATATATTTTCTAAACATTGTATATACATTAAATATGAAGGACAGATCATAATTATATTTTTGGAAATTTTTTCACAGAATAGTTGGAATTAGGCTTCTTAAAACAATGATTCAAAAGAAGTTTTTGCTCAAGACATGGTAATTTTCCTGTTGTTTTCCTTTGAATATGCATAAAGAATTATTAGGTTCCAAGACTCTCCCAGTCACACTTCTCAATGTAATTATATAATCAAAATCACATGTGAATACTGCTATAATACTGCATAATAACGAAGCCTTGACTTAGTCACACTAATTGAGAAGCAGGATAGCAGCATCACTTTGAAGTTTTCTGACTGCTTCTTGTTAGTATATCTCTTTGCCTCCTCTACAGAGGTAACAGCGATTGTAAATGTTACGGTTATCATCTTACTTTAAAAAGAGTTTGTCACATGAAGGTTAAACAATACACTACTAAATAACAAAGAGATCAGTGAAGAAATCAAAGAGGAAATCAAAAAATACCTAGAAATAAATGACAATGAAAATACGACAACCCAAAACCTATGGGATGAAGCAAAAGCAGTTCTAAGACGGAAGTTTATAGCAATACAATCGTACCTCAGGAAACAAGAAACATCTCAAATAAACAACCTAACCTTACACCTAAATCGATTAGAAAAAGAAAAACAAAAAAACCCCAAAGTTAGCAGAAGGAAAGAAATCATAAAGATCAGATCAGAAATAAATGAAAAAGAAATGAAGAAAAAAATACCTAAGAGCAATGAAACTAAAAGATGGTTCTCTGAGTAGATAAAAAAAATTGATAAACCTTTAGCCAGACTCATCAAGAAAAACGGGGAGAAGACTCAAATCAATAGAATTAGAAATGAAAAAGGAGAAGTAACAACTGACACTGCAGAAATACAAAAGATCATGAGAGATTACTACAAGCAACTCTATGCCAATAAAATGGACAACCTGGAAGAAATGGACAAATTCTTAGAAAAGCACACCCTTCTGAGACTGAACCAGGAAGAAATAGAAAATATAAACAGACCAATCACAAGCACTGAAATTGAAACTGTGATTAAAAATCTTCCAACAAACAAAAGCCCAGGACAAGATGGCATCACAGGCAAATTCTATCAAACATTTAGAGAAGAGCTAACACCTATCCTTCTCAAACTCTTCCAAAATGTAGCAGAGGGAGGAGCATTCCCAAACTCATTCTACGAGGCCACCATCACCCTGATACCAAAACCAGACAAAGATGTCTCAAAGAAAGAAAACTACAGGCCAATATCACTGATGAATATGGATTCAAAAATCCTCAGCAAAATACTAGCAAACAGAATCCAACAGCACATTAAAAGGATCATACACCATGATCAAGTGGGGTTTATCCCAGGAATGCAAGGATTCTTCAATATACTCAATCGATGTGATACACCATATTAACAAATTAAAGGAGAAAAACCATATGATCATCTCAATAGATGAAGAGAAAGCTTTCGACAAAATTCAACACCAATTTATGATAAAAACTCTCCAGAAAGTAGGCATAGAGGGAACTTACCTTTACATAATAAAGGCCATCTATGACAAACCCACAGCCAAAATCATTCTCAATGGTAAAAACTGAAACCATTTCCACTAATATCAGGAACAAGAAAAGGTTGCCCACTCTCACCACTGTTATTCAAAATAGTTTTGGAAGTTTTAGCCACAGCAATTAGAGAAGAAAAAGACATAAAAGGAATCCAAATTGGAGAAAAAGTAACACGGTCACTGTTTGCAGATGACATGATACTATACATAGAGAATCCCAAAGATGCTACTAGGAAACTACTAGAGCTAATCGATGAATTTGGTAAAGTAGCAGGATGTAAAATTAATTCACAGAAATCTCTTGCATTCCTATACACCAACAACAAAAATTCTGAAAGAGAAATTAAGGAAACACTCCCATTTACCATTGCAACAAAAAGAATAAACCTACCTAAGGAGACAAAAGACCTGTATGCAGAAAACTATAAGACACTGATGAAAGAAATTAAAGTTGATACAAACAGATGGATAGATATACCATGTTCTTGGATTGGAAGAATCAACATTGTGAAAATGACTATACTAACCAAACCAATCTACAAATCCAGCCATCCCTATCAAACTACCAACAACATTTTTCACAAAATTAGTATACAAAATTTCACAATTTTTATGGAAACACAAAAGACCCTGAATAACCAAAGCAATCTTAAGAAAGAAAAATGGAGCTGGAAGAATCAGGCTCCCTGACTTCAGACTATAGTACAAAGCTACAGTAAACAAGACAGTATGGTACTGGCACAAAAACATAAATACAGATCAATGGAACAGGATAGAAAGCCCAGAGATAAACCCACACACATATGGCCACCTAATTTTCATAAAGGAGGCAAGAATATACAATGGAGAAAACACAACCCCTTCAATAAGTGGTGATGGGAAAATTGGACAGCTAAATGTAAAAGAATGAAGTTAGAACACTCCCTAACACCATACAAGAAAATAAACTCAAAATGGATTAAAGACGTAAATGTAAGGCCAGACACTATAAAACTCTTAGAGGAAAACATAGGCAGAACACTCTATGACAGACCTCACAGCAAGATCCTTTTTGACCCACCTCCTAGAGAAATTGAAATAAAAACAAAAAGAAACAAATGGGACCTAATGAAACTTCAAAGCTTTTGCACAGCAAAGCAAACCATAAACAAGACGAAAAGACATCCCTCAGAATGGGAGAAAATATTTGGAAATGAAGCGACTGACAACGGATTACTCTCCAAAATATACAGGTAGCTCATGCAGCTCAATATCTAAAAAACAACCCAATCCAAAAATGGGCAGTAGACCTAAATAGATATTTCTCCAATGAAGATATACAGATTGCCAAAAAACATATGAAAGAATGCTCAACATCACTAATCTTCAGAGAAATGCAAATCAAAACTACAATGAAGTATTACCTCACACCAGTCAGAATGGCCATCATCAAAAACTCTACAAACAGTAAATTCTGGAGAGGGTGTGGAGAAATGGGAACCCTCTTGCACTGTTGGTGGGAATGTAAATTGATACAGCCACTATGGAGAACAGTATGGAGGTTCCTTAAAAACTAAAAATAGCACTACCATACAACCCAGAAATACCACTACTGGGCATATACCCTGAGAAAACCATAATTCAAAAGGGTCATGTACCACAATGTTCATTGCAGTCCTCTTTACAATAGCCATACATGGAAATGACCTAAGTGTCCATCAATAGATGAATGGATATAGAAAATGTGGCACACATATACAATGGAATATTACTTAGCCATATAAAGAAACAAAATTGAGTTATTTTTAGTGAGGTGGATGGACCTAGAGACTGTCATACAGAGTGAAGTAAGTCGGAAAGAGAAAAACAAATACCATATGCTAACACATACATATGGAATCTAAAAAAAAAAAAAAAGGTTCTGAAGAACCTAGGGGCAGGACAGGAATAAAGGCGCAGACATAGAGAATGCACTTGAGGACATGGAGAGGGAGAAGTGTAAGCTGGGACGAAGTGAGAAAGTGGCATGGACATATATACACTACCAAATGTAAAACAGATAGCTAGTGGGAATCAGCCACATAGCACAGGGAGCTCAGCTCGGTGCTTTGTTTCCACCTAGAGGTGTGGGATACGGAGGGTGGGAGGGAGACACGAGAGAGAATATATGGGGATATATGTTTATGTATAGCTTATTCACTTTGTTATACAGCAGAAACTAACACACCATTGTAAAGCAATTATTCTCCAATAAAGATGCTAAAAAAAAGAGTTTGTAACATAGGTCTGTATTCTTCAAATGTATTTTCTTTGATGAATATGCTTAAAATAACAAAATGCTAGTTTATATGATTGGCCTACATAAAATGACTACATGGAAAATTGAAATATACTCTTCTGACATCACTGGTTAAAATAAACATCTATATAATATTTGTCATAATGTCAGCATAGACGTAATTTATTATTTTATGTCTGGAAAGAGATAAAGGACAACTGTAGCTGTTTGCTCTGCTTTATTATAATGAATTTCCCATGAAAATCTCCCAACCCTATAGCTACAGTATAACCATGAGGGGAAACACTTAGAGAATCATTTACAAATATTTATTAAACATTTTAATATGTGATATACCTTTAAAAGTATCAAGGTTTGCATTCTTTTGGATACATCTTATTCTACTTGGTGACTATTGTACTGGAAAACTTAGTGCAGAATTAGTGTAACTTGGAGAAATAGTTGTTTACAACTTGTAACAGGTCACATAAGAATAAAATTAAGCAGGGTCTTCCCAGGCAGTACAGTGTTTATGACTTCACCTTCCAACGCAGGGGATGCTTGTTCAATCCCTGGTCGGGGATAAGATTCCACATGCCTCGTGGCAAAAAAACCAAAGCATAAAACAGAAGCAATATTGTAATAAATTCAATAAAGACTTAAAAAAAAAAGAATACAGTTAAGCAGAGTTGGTTTGAATGACTGGTGGAGCTGGAACTAATAGAACATCACAAAAGTTACATGCCGTTTCCATGATTGAATAGAATTATTTTAGTATCATTTGGGTTTTGCAGTTTTTAATATATTACAATTATATATTAATAGCAATCAATTTTTTTCATGTTTATTGGAGTATAATTTCTTTACAATGGTGTGTTACTTTCTGCTTTGTAACAAAGTGAATCAGTTATACATATACATATGTTCCCATATCTCTTCTATATTCCGACTCCATCCCTCCCACCCTCCCTATCTCACCCCTCTAGGTGGTCACAAAGCACGGAGCTGATCTACCTGTGCTATGCAGCTGCTTCCCACTAGCTATCTATTTTACGGTTGGTACTGTATATATGTCCATGCCACTTTCTCGCTTTGTCACAGCTAACCCTTCCCCCTCCCCATATCCTCAAGCCATTCTCTAGTAGGTCTGTGTCTTTATTCCTGTCTTACCCCTAGGTTCTTCATGACATTTTTTTTCTTAAATTCCATATATATGTGTTAGCATATGGTATTTGTCTTTATCTTTCTGACTTACTTCACTCTGTATGACAGACTCTAGGTCCATCCACCTCATTACAAATAGCTCAATTTCGTTTCTTTTTATGGCTGAGTAATATTCCATTTATATATGTGCCACATCTTCTTTATCCATTCATCAGATGATGGACACTTAGGTTGTTTCCATCTCCAGGCTATTGTAAATAGGGCTGCAATGAACATTTTGGTACATGACTCTTTTTGAATTATGGTTTGCTCAGGGTATATGACCAGTAGTGGGATTGCTGGGTCATATGGTAGTTCTATTTGTAGTTTTTTAAGGACCCTCCATACTGTTCTCCATAGTGGCTGTACCAGTTCACATTCCCACCAACAGTGCAAGCGGGTCCCCTTTTCTCCACACCCTCTCCATCATTTATTGTTTGTAGATATCTTGATGATGGCCATTCTGACCAGTGTGAGATGATATCTCATTGTACTTTTGGTTTGCATTTCTCTAATGATTGATGATGTTGAGCATTCTTTCATGTGTTTGTTGGTAGTCTGTGTATCTTCTTTGGAGAAATGTCTGTTTAGGTCTTCTGCCCATTTTTGGATTGGGTTGTTTGTTTTTTTGTTATTGAGCTGCATGAGCTGCTTATAAATTTTGTAGATTAATCCTTTGTCAGTTGCTTCATTTGCAAATATTTTCTCCCATTCTGAGGGTTGTCTTTTGGTCTTGTTTATGGTTTCCTTTGCTGTGCAAAAGCTTTGAAGTTTCATTAGGTCCCATTTGTTTCTTTTTGTTTTTATTTCCATTTCCCTAGGAGGTGGGTTAAAAAGGATCTTGCTGTGATTTATGTCATAGAGTGTTCTGCCTATGTTTTCCTCTAAGAGTTTGATAGTTTTTGGCCTTACATTTAGGTCTTTAATCCATTTTGAGCATATTTTTGTCTATGGTGTTAGGGAGTGACCTAATCTCATACTTTTAAATGTACCTGTCCAGTTTTCCCAGCACCACTTATTGAAGAGGCTGTCCTTTCTCCACTGTACATTCCTGCCTCCTTTATCAAAGATAACATGACCATATGTGTGTGGGTTTATCTCTGGGCTTTCTATCCTGTTCCATTGATCTATATTTCTGTGTTTGTACCAATACCATACTGTCTTGATTACTGTAGCCTTGTAGTATAGTCTGAAATCCGAGAGCCTGATTCCTCCAGCTCCGTTTTTCGTTCTCAAGATGGTTTTGGCTATTCGGGGTCTTTGGTGTTTCCATACAAATTGCGAAATTTTTTGTTTTAGTACTGTGAAAATTGCCAATGGTAGTTTGATAGGGATTGCATTGAATCTGTAGATTGCTTTGGGTAGTAAAGTCATTTTCACAATGTTGATCCTTCCAATCCAAGACCATGCTATATCTCTGCATCTATTTGTATCACCTTTAATTGCTTTCATCAGTATCTTATAATTTTCTGCATACAGGTCTTTTTTCTCCTTAGGTAGGTTTATTCTTAGATATTTTATTCCTTTTGTTGCACTGGTAAATGGGAGTGTTTTCTTGATTTCACTTTCAGATTTTTCATCATTAGTGTATAGGAATGCCAGAGATTTCTGTGCATTAATTTTGTATCCTGCTACTTTACCAAATTCATTGATTAGCTCTAGTCGTTTTCTGGTAGCATCTTTAGGATTCTCTATGTATAGTATCATGTCATGTGAGAACATGGACAACTTTACTTCTACTTTTCCGATTTGGATTCCTTTTATTTCCTTTTCTTCTCTGATTGCTGTGGCTAAAACTTCCAAAACTATGTTGAATAAGAGTGGTGAGAGTGGGCAACCTTGTCTTATTCCTGATCTTAGTGGAAATGCTTTCAGTTTTTCAGCATTGAGGACGATTTTGGCTGTGGGTTTGTCATATATGGCCTTTATAATGTTGAGGAAAGTTCCCTGTATGCCTACTTTCTTCAGGGTTTTTATCATAAATGGTGTTGAATTTTGTCAAAAGCTTTCTCTGCATCTATTGGGGTGATCATATGGTATTTCTCCTTCAACTTGTTAATATGGTGTATCACGTTGATTGATTTGCGTATAATGAAGAATCCTTGCATGCCTGGAATAAACCCCACTTGATCATGGTGTATGATCCTTTCAATGTGCTGATGGATTCTGTTTGCTAGTATTTTGTTGAGGATTTTTGCATCTATGTTCATCAGTGATATTGGCCTGTAGTATTCTTTCTTTGTGACATCCTTGTCTGGTTTCCGTGTCAAGGTGATGGTGGCCTCGTAGAATGAGTTTGGGAGCGTTCCTCCCTCTGCTATATTTTGGAGGAGTTTGAGAAGGATAGGTGTTAGCTCTTTTCTAAATGTTTGATAGAATTTGCCTGTGAAGCCATCTGGTCCTGGGCTTTTGTTTGTTGGAAGATTTTTAATCACAGTTTCAATTTCAGTGCTTGTGGTTGGTGTGTTCATATTTTCCATTTCCTTCTGATTCAGTCTTGGCAAGTTGTGCATTTCTAAGAATTTGTCCGTTTCTTCAAGGTTGTCCATTTTATTGTCAAAGAGTTGCTTGTAGTAATCTCTCATGATCTTTTGTATTTCTGCAGTGTCAGTTGTTACTTCTTTTTTATTTCTAATTCTATTGATTTGAGTCTTCTCTCTTTTTTTCTTGATGACTCTGGCTAAAGGTTTATCAATTTTGTTTATCTCCTCAAAGAACCAGCTTTTAGTTTTATTGATCTTTGCTATTATTTCCTTCATTTCTTTTTCATTTATTTCTGATCTGATTTTTATGATTTCTTTCCTTGTACTAACTTTGGGGATTTTTTGTTCTCCTTCTCTAATTGCTTTAAGTGCAAGTTTAGGTTGTTTATTCGAGATGTTTCCTGTTCCTTGAGGTAGGATTTTATTGCTATAAACTTCCCTCTTAGAACTGCTTTTGCTGCATCCCATAGGTTTTGGGTCATCATGTCTCCATTGTCATTTGTTTCTAGGTATTTTTTTTATTTCCTCTTTGATTTATTCAGTGATCACTTCGTTATTGAGTAGTGTATTGTTTAGCCTCCATGTGTTTGTATTTTTTACATATCTTTTCCTGTAATTGATATCTAGTCTCATAGCATTTTGGTCAGAAAAGGTACTTGATAAAATTTCAATTTTCTTAAATTTACCAAGGCTTGATTTGTGACCCAAGATATGATCTATCCTGGAGAATGTTCCATGAGCATTTGAGAAGAATGTGTATTCTGTTGTTTTTGGATGGAATGTCCTATAAATATCAATTAAGTCCTTCATGTTTAATGTATCATTTAAAGCTTGTGTCTCCTTATTTATTTTCATTTTGGATGATCTGTCCATTGGTGAAAGTGGGGTGTTAAAGTCCCCTACTATCAATGTGTTACTGTTGACCTCCCCTTTTATGGCTGTTAGTATTTGCCTTATGTATTGAGGTGCTCCTATGTTGGGTGCATCAATATTTACAATTGTCATATCCTCTTCTTGGATCAATCCCTTGATCATTATGTAGTGTCCTTCTTTGTCTCTTGTAATAGTCTTTATTTTAAAGTCTATTTTGTTTGATATGAGAATTGTTACTCCAGCTTTCTTTTGGTTTCCATTTGCATGGAATATCTTTTTCCATCCCCTTACTTTCAGTCTGTATGTGTCTCTAGGTCTGAAGTGAGTCTCTTGTAGACAGCATATATAAGGGTCTTGTTTTTTTATCAATTCAGCCAGTCTGTGTCTTTTGGTGGGAGCATTTAGTCCATTTTCATTTTACATAATTATCAATATGTATGTTCTTATTCCCATTTTCTTAATTGTTTGGGGTTCGTTATTGTAGGTCTTTTACTTCTCTTGTGTTTTTTGCCTAGAGAAGTTCCTTTAGCACTTATTGTAAAGCTGGTTTGGTGGTGCTGAACTCTCTCAGCTTTTGCTTGTCTGTAAAGGTTTTAATTTCTCCATCAAATCTGAATGTGATCCTTGCAGGGTAGAGTAATCTTCGTTGCAGATTTTTCTCCTTCATCACTTTAAATATGTCCTGCCAGTCCCTTCTGGCTTGCAGAGTTTCTGCTGAAAGATCAGTGGTTAACCTTATGGGGATTCCCATGTGTGATATTTGTTGTTTTTCCCTTGCTGCTTTTAATATGTTTCCTTTGTATTTAATTTTTGAGAGTTTGATTAATATGTGTCTTGGCATATTTCTCCTAGGATTTATCCTTTATGGGACTCTATGTGCTTCCTGGACTTGCTTAACTATTTCCCTTCCAATATTAGGGAAGTTTTCAACAATAAGCTCTTCAAATATTTTCTCAGTCCCTTTCTTTTTCTCTTCTTCTTCTGGAACCCCTATAATTCGAATGTTGGTGTGTTTAATGTTATCCCAGAGGTCTCTGACACTGTCCTCAGTTCTTTTGATTCTTTTTTCTTTATTCTGCTCTGCAGTAGTTATTTCCACTATTTTATCTTCCCGGTCACTTATCCGTTCTTCTGCTTCAGTTATTCTGCTATTGATCCCATCTGGAGTATTTTTAATTTCATTTATTTTGTTGGTCATTGTTGCTTGTTTCATCTTTAGTTCTTCTAGGTCTTTGTTAAATTTTCTTGCATTTTGTCTGTTCTATTTCCAAGATTTTGGATCATCTTTACTATCATTATTCTGAATTCTTTATCACGTAGACTGCCTATTTCCTCTTCATTTGTTAGGTGTGGTGGGTTTTTATCTTGCTCCTTAATCTGCTGTGTGTTTTTCTGTCTTCTCATTTTGCTTATCTTACTGTGTTTGGGGTCTCCTTTTTGCAGGCTGCAGGTTCGTAGTTCCCATTGTTTTTGGTGTCTCTCCCCAGTGGCTAAAGTTGGTTCAGTGGTTTGTGTAGGCTTCCTGGTATAGGGGACTAGTGGCTGTGTTCTGGTGGATGGGGCTGGATCTTGTCTTTTTGGTGGGCGGGTCCATGTCTGGTGGTGTGTTTTGGGGTGTCTGTGGACTTATTATATTTTAGGCAGCCTCTCTGTAATGCGTGGGGTTGTGTTCCTGTCTTGCTAGTTGTTTGGCATAGGGTGTCCAGCACTGTAGCTTGCTGGTCGTTGAGTGAAGCTGGGTGCTGGTGTTGAGATGGAGATCTCTGGGATATTTTTGCCATTTGATATTATGTGCAGCTGGGAGGTCTCTTGTGGACCAGTGTCCTGAAGTTGTCTCTCCCACCTCAGAGGCAGAGCACTGACTCCTGGCTGCAGCACCAAGAGCCTTTTATCCACATGGCTCAGAATAAAAGGGAGAAAAAGTAGAAAGAAAGAAAAAGAAAGAAGGGAGAGAGGAAGGGAGGAAGGAATGAAGGAGGGAAAGAAGGAAAGAAAGAAAGAAAGAAGATAAAATAAAATAAGATAAAATAAAGTTATCAAAATAAAAAATAATTATTAAGTAAAAAAAATTTTTTAAAAGAAAACAAAAAGACGGATAGAACCCTAGGACAAATGGTGGAAGCAAAGCTATACAGACAAAATCTTACACAGAAGCATACACATACACACTCACTAAAAGAGGAAAAGGGGAAAAAATTATAAACCTCGCTCTCAAAGTCCACCTCCTCAATTTGGGATGATTCGTCATCTCTTCATGTATTCCACAGATGCAGGGTACATCAAGTTGATTGTAGAGCTTTAATTCGCTGCTTCTGAGGCTGCTGGGAGTTTTCCCTTTCTCTTCTTTGTTCTCACAGCTCCCGGGGCTCAGCTTCGGATTTGGCCCCGCCTCTGCATGTAGGTTGCCGGAGGGTTTCTGTTCTCCGCTCAGACAGGACAGGGTTACAGGAGTAGCTGCTTCAGGGACTCTGGCTCACTCAGGCTGGGGGAAGGGAGGGGTAGGTAGTGTGGGTGGAGCCTGCGGCGGCAGAGGCCGGCGTGTCATTGCACCAGCCTGTGGCGCGCCACATGTTCTCCCGGGGGAGTTGTCCCTGGATCCCGGGACCCTGGCAGTGGCGGGCTGCACAGGCTCCCCGGAAGGGAGGTGTGGATAGTGACCTGTGCTCGCACACAGGCTTCTTGGTGGCTGCAGCAGCAGCAGCCTTAGTGTCTCATGCCCATCTCTGGGGTCCGCGCTTTTAGCCACGGCTCGCACCCGTCTCTGGAGCTCCTTTAAGCAGTGATCTTAATCCCCTCTCCTCACGCACCAGCAAGCAAAGAGGGAAGAAAAAGTCTCTTGCCTCTTCGGCAGGTCCAGAGTTTTCCCTGGACTCCCTCCCGGCTAGCTGTGGTGCACTAACCCCCTGCAGGCTGTGTTCACGCTGCCAACCCCAGTCTTCTCCCTGCGCTCCGACCAAAGCCCGAGCCTCAGCTCCCAGCCCTGCCCGCCCCAGCTGGTGAGCAGACAAGCCTCTCGGGCTGGTGAGTGCCGGTCGGCACCGATCCTCTGTGCGGGAATCTCTCCGCTTTGCCCCCCACACCCCTGTTGCTGTGCTCTCCTCCATGGCCGCGAAGCTATCCCCTCCGCCACCTGCAGTCTCTGCCCGCGAAGGGGCTTCCTAGTGTGTTGAAACCTTTCCTCCTTCACAGCCTCTTCCCACTGGTGCAGGTCCCATCCCTATCCTTTTGTCTCTATTTATTCTTTTTTCTTTTGCCCTACCCAGGTACGTGGGGACTTTCCTGCCTTTTGGGAGGTCTGAGGTCTTCTGCCAGCGTTCAGTAGGTGTTCTGTAGGAGTTGTTCCACGTGTAGATGTATTTCTGGTGTATCTGTGGGGAGGAAGGTGATCTCCGCGTCTTACTCTTCAGCCATCTTCCCTTCTCCCCTGCAATCATCTTTTTACTGAGAGCAGATTGACAACTTCAGGGAAACAAGCCACAGGCAGAAGCTTCAACAGACACCGTGTTTACTTAGCGATAAGAAAGATACAAAGCAGGAAACCAAATAGCATACATAACAACAGGCTTGCAGATATCTTGTGGCTTCCAGGCAGATTTCTGATGGCCTGAAGACAAGCATGGTCATGAAAGAGAGGTCTGAGTGCCTGTGGACAACCTCTGCTGATGGAAAACATTGGTATTGCGTTCTTTCAGCTTTAACATCTTAAATCACATAGCCCCGAGGCACACTGGATTGAGCCCATGCTCTGGGTCAGCTGCCTCTCACCCATGCTGGATACCCATTACTGGATCTTCACAATAGGATACAGGTGCTTAATCCGGTAGGGAGACCTTAGCCAAATTCACTCTACTTGGACCTGGAAACTCCTAAAAATTCCTTTGTTTATTACCTTAAGAGAGATTTGCCAAAGGTCATGTCCTAAGACGGTGTTGAAGTTAAAGGAATGGCCAAGGAACCAACAGTACAATCTTTTTTTCTGCATATATTATGAAGTTATTCTGTTACAAAACATTTTTAAAGACTAAAAGTTGGTTGTTTTCTTTATAAAGTGATTCAGGAATGTAATGACTGACTCTACTGGTTTCTAGCTCCAGGCTCCCACCCCTAGTTCTTACTGTGTATCTTTGGGCCATATTTTTTATTTTATTATTTTTTTAACTTTTTGGCCACACCACACGGCATGCAGGATCTTAGTTCCCTGACCAGGGACCGAACCCATGTCTCCTCTGGTGGAATCACGGAGTCTTACGCACTGGACTGCCAGGGAGTTACCCTATTTTATTTTCTTTAAGACAGTAGGAAGGGCACATGATAAAAACCAAGTTGTAAAAGAGTTGTTAAAGATTGTTCAAGTACCTTAAAGTAGTCATGTTGCGTGGAAGTTCAGGAAATGAGGACAGTGTAGGGTAGATAAAGTTAAAGAAGTAGGTAGTAGTAAAACATTCTTACATGCATGTAAGAATACTGGAATATTTTTGTGCTATAAAAAGCCATTAAAGGAGTTTAAATAGTATAATCAGAAAACCGAAGCAGTGAAGTTGTGGCTGGTCTGCAGTAAATCTCTAAGGAAAATGATGAAGTGAAAGAAACTAAAAGAATGAAGATATTATCCAGGGAAGGAATTCATTGGATATCTCAATCTGCTTATTTACAACATACGTATAATCAACTTCATTGTAATTATGATCATAAAATAATATACTTCTTAACATGACACTTAAAATATAAAGAAAACATTTAACCTTAATAGAATTGTAAGAAATAGCAAGGCATATAGTAAAAATGATCTGGTGAATGTTAAGAGAAGGTGGGAAGGAAAGTGTGATAATTTTAGTGTATTTCACAATGCATTGTTAATGGAAAATACTTAGAATTGCTAGTTAAGAAATAGAATATTGTCAGGATAACCAAGTAATCTACTGAAATTATATTTTGTTCCTGTTTTATTGTATCTTAAAGTACATTAAACTATATGCTGCTAGTGTGTCAAAATGCAATTAAGTTTTTATAAATTTAATTTGGTTAAATTTGAGGAATTAAAGAAGGGAGGGAAGGAGGAATAGAGGGGAGCTAGGAAAGAGATAGAAAGGGGGGGTGGGAAGAAAGATAATTGTACAGCAATATGATCAGCATAACAGTGGCTTGATCATGATGCTAAGTTAGATAGAGAAAACAATCACATAATTTTGTATGCATGATGACAGCAAGCATTTTCTAGAGTTAAATCATCAAAAATTAGAACACTTACTAAGATATTGAATGGAATTTGAGGGAAAAAAAGTGCAAGAATTATAAGGCATAATAAAGGCATAAATAAAATCACTGCATTTTCAAGGACTTAATATTAAGTCAACGTAATAGTAAGAGGTAGAAGATAAACTAGGACCTGCAAACTGGTGCTGGGTAGCAAAGAGCTTATCTGTCGTGCAAAGCAATGTGGTATTTGTAAATATTTGTTATTTTTGTTTCTCCAACATTTAAACCTCCTTCTCAGCTTGGAGGAATTCCATGACAGCTAAGATTTAATGAGAGGTAGGGATCCATCTTCACCTATAAAAACAGAAAGAACTTAGAAACTCCTTTCCCCCAGCTCCCTGACAACTATTAATTACTAGAGAGCATAACAGGGAACAGATTTCTGGGAAAATGTAGGTAATCTTGGATAGATTATGTGGTTAGCTAGGCTGCCAGCTTCCCATTAATATTCCCCAATGAGGATAATAAACCTTGCTCCATGGCAGCAAGAGAAAATGTAATTATCCTTAGTGATCATCTGGAATAAAGAACTCACTGGGATCTAGAATTTTAAGGACTGAATATTCAGTGCTTTTCAACAGTATGAACAATTGAGAAAATCAAGGACTATGAAGTAGAGTGCAGCCTCAAAAATCAGAAAACTTTAAAAAGAGAATAAAATTCAAGTATCAGTGCAAACCATTAGTGGAGATGAAGAAACTTAGTATGATAAACAGATCTCTTATCTCACAAAGTTACAAAGTTGAGATGGCTGACAATCAAACTCAAACATTGATCTGCTGATCCTGCTATGTTGCAGATTACAATGTCAGTTACATTTATAGTCCTGCCAGGTATCCTATGTGAAAACTAGGACATCTTTAGGATAAGATTGGGATCTTCAGAATTGGAATGATTTAGGTAGTGTGAGTACTCATGAACAGCTTCCACTAAATCTCCCTTGCAATTTGCATCTCCTCCTCCTCTTTCTGATGGGGCAGAAGATGTTGCTTGTCAGTGGCAGTTTTCTGAAAAGGGGGGGCAAATTGTCCTCATTTCTTATGACCCTCACTTCTCTGTTTAAAAGCCTTTTAATAGAGTTAGGTTACCTCATGGAGGCAAAGAAGAAGGGAAGACATGCCATCAAAAGTCAAACTATAAAGGAAGGTCAAGATAAAGCATGTTAGAACTTTCTAATTTATGTAGGCAAAAATCTAAAGAATAGGTGTAGAAAATAATTCTACGTATGCTTAATCCACAAGAGAGGAGCCGTTATATACAGAACCGGAACAGATAAGTTCCTCAAACTCTGATCAGGTACCCCCCTAACTCATACTGATCCTTCACTCTGCCAACACTTCGGGTCTTAGAAGGAACGTTTTTGTTCATTGGGCATAGTAGGATAAATTTCAAGCCTCCTTTACAAATGGCTCCACAGCACTTACTGGCAGAGATTCTAATAGCACTCTGCCCTTAGGTCATTGCACAGTGTACCCATGACTGGTTTCGGAAAGGGCAAATATTTTCAGTGAGAAAACTTGGTTATGTATCTCCTTATCTATGGTTTTTGGAAGAAGATATGGTTGAAGGTAAGAATAAGCAAGTGTACTTAGGGAAGGGGCACGTATCTGTGTCATTTAAACTCACCAAAATAACCCAATGAATATCAGCCTTGATGGCTACTCTGAGCTCAAAACACAGCTATACTATGTCCAAGTTTCAAATTTTCAAGAAGAAGCAATAAAACTTGATTTGCAATATGATACTCAGTTACTAGAAGCAGATTGACAAAACTTGGCCTCATTTCACTATGACTATAACAAGGTTGATGATTCATTTTACTGAATTAGTCATTTAGCCTTTTGATATGCTTTCTCCTCCTGTTGTGTTTTTAAGCACTTATTGAATAGTTTATAAATTATCATGTTATACTACAGAATATAGTACTGAATAGGGAATTCACTTTACAATAAATAAATAAGTTAATGGACTACTGGCCATGTAATTTCTGATCATATAAAATAGCCCATCTTTCAGAAACACCTTGATTTTTCTAATGATAGAATGGCCTATGGAAATTACAATTAAATAATTGCACTGGAGAAACTATCCTGAGCATTTGAGACACTAGTGTAAAGAGGTGGCATGTTCTCTGAATTGACGGACGGCACGTGACTTAAGGTAGTTCACGTTGAATTGTCCTTTAACAGTCTCTAAAAAAGGAGACAAGTTCAACTCAGTGGATAAGTGGAATCACAATCATGAAAGGTAACCTGAAGAGAATGCTGAAGATCGTAATAGCAGCTGGGTCAAAGAAAAAGGCTATTACTATTGAACATTGCTGAGGACCCAACCTAATTTTAAGACCATTTTACTAGTGCGTAATTTTGTTGCAAACAGCATTCCAGTCATAGAAAGTAAATGTATTTATTGCTGATAAAGTCACTTAAAAATGTTATTCTATCTTTTATTTAAATTCTAATTGGTGTTTTTTAGTATTTATCAAGTAAGCCAAGAAGCACAGGATAAGCAAATAGCTCAGGGGTTTTTGTCCAAAGTTATTGAGTCCCTATTGTGGAATCTAGGTGTACGTTAAGTCAGTAAACTGAAGGGGGGATGTGTGTCATTGTACATGATAAGGATGGCTGAACACAATAAAACTTTGTGTCTGAACTAGGCATCAAATTGTATTTCAAAAGCATTTTCATGAGCAAAATTTCCAGTGAAATTTTATAAGCACTTTAATGTTGTGCTGGCAAATTAAGGAAAGGTAATTAAAGTTTCATATAAAAATAGCACACACCACTAACAAAAGAGGACTCATAAAATAAGCAGTAACATTATGATTTTGGTTTTTTGGTTTTTTTGTGGTACGCGGGCCTCTCACTGTTGGGGCCTCTCCCGTTGCGGAGCTCAGGCTCTGGACGTGCAGGCTCAGCGGCCATGGCTCACGGACCTAGCAGCTCCGTGGCATGTGGGATCCTCCCGGACCGGAGCACGAACCCGTGTCCCCTGCATTGGCAGGTGGACTCTCAACCACTGCGCCACCAGGGAAGCCCACATTATGATTTTTGATGCTCTTCACATGTGATTTGCTCACAAAGTTATTTGATAGTGCTGTTCAATTTACAATAACTTATTCTGCAGACCTTACACGTGGGAAACTCCCACACATTAAAAAGTTGCCTGTTTACATTTAGGTATTTAATCCATTTTGAATCCATTTTTTGTGTACGGTGTTAGAGAATGTTCTAATGTCATTCTTTTACATGTAGCTGCCCAGTTTTCCCAGCACCACTTATTGAAGAGACTGTCTTTTCTCCATTGTATACTCTTGCCTCCTTTGTCATAGGTTAATTGACGATAGGTGTGTGGGTTTATTTCAGGTCTTTCTATCCTGTTCCATTGATCTCTATTTTTGTTTTTGTGACAGTATCATACTCTTTTGATGACTGGAGCTTTGTAGTATAGTCTGAAGTCAGGGAGCCTAGTTCCTCCAGCTTCATTTTTCTTTCTTAGGATTGCTTTGGCTATTTGGGGGCTTCTGTGCTTCCATACAAATTTTAAATTTTTTGTTCTAGTTCTGTGAAAAACAGCATTGGGAATTTGATAGGGATTGAATTGAATCTGCAGATTGCCTTGGGTAGTATAGTCATTTTGACAATATAGATTCTTCCAATTCAAGAACATTGTATATAGACCTAAACATAAGACCAGGTACTGTAAAACCATTAGAGGAAAACACAGGCAGAGCACTCTCTGACATAAATCACAACAATATCTATTTGGATCCACCTCCTATGTGGATTGCTGGATCATATGGTAGTTCTATTTTTAGTTCTTTTAAGGAACCTCCATACTGTTCTCCATAGTTACACAAATTTACATTCCCACCAACAGTGTAGGAAGGTTCCCTTCTCTCCACACCCTCTACAGCATTTATTGTTTGTAGAGTTTTTGATGATGGCCATTATGACTGGTGTGAGGTGATACTTCATTGTAGTTTTGATTTGTGTTTCTCTAATAATTAGTGATGTTGAGCATCTTTTCATGTGCTTTCTGGCCGTCTGTCTGTCTTCTTTGGAGAAATGTCTGTTTAGGTCTCCTGCCATTTTTTGATATGGTTGTTTTTCTTTTCTGGTATTGAGCTGCATGAGCTGTTTTGGAGATTAATCCCTTGTCAGTGGCATTGTTTGCAAATATTTTCTCCCATTCTGTGGTTGTCTTTTCATTTTGTTTATGGTTTCCTTTGCTGTGCAAAAGTTTTAAGTTTAATTAGGTCCCATTTGTTTATTTTTGTTTTTATTTTCAATAATCAAGGAGGTCAATCCAAAAAGATATTGCTGCAATTTATGTTAAAGAGTCTTCTGCCTATGTTTTCCTCTAAGAGTATTATAGTATCCAGTCTTACATTTAGGTCGTTAATCTTTTTTTAATTTATTTTTGTGTATGGTGTTAGACAATGTTTTAATTTCATTCTTTTACATGTAGCAGGCCAGTTTTCCCGGCACCATTTATTAAACAGACTGTCTTTTCTCCATTGTATATTCTTGCCTCCTTTGTCATAAATTAATTGACTATAGGTGTGTGGGTTTATTTCTGGGCTTTCTATCCTGTTCCATTGGTCTGTATTTCTATTTTTGTGCCAGTACCATACTGTTTTGATGACTATAGCTTTGTAGTATATTCTGAAGTGTGTGAGCCTGATTTCTCCAGCTCCGTTTTTCTTTCTTAGAATTGCTTTGGCTATTTGGGTTCTTTGGTGTTTCCATACAAATTGTAAAATTTTTGGTTCTAGTTCTGTGAAAAATGCCATGTTAATTTTATAGGGATTACATTGAATCTGATGAATTTCCTTGGTAGTAGATTGCCTTGGGTGGTGTAGTCATTTTGACAGTATTGATTCTTCCAATCTAAGAACATGGTATATCTTTCCATCTGTTTGTGTCATCTTTGATTTCTTTCATCAGTGTCTTATAGTTTCCAGAGTACAAGTGTTTTGTCTCCTTAGGTAAGGTAATTCCTAGATATTTTATTCTTTTTGATGTGATGGTAAGTGGGATTGTTTCCTTAATTTCTCTTTCTGATAGTTTGTTGTTAGTGTATAGAAATGCAACAAATTTCTGTGTATTAATTTTGTATTTTACAGCATTACCAAATTCATTGATAAGCTTTGGTAGTTTTCTGGCAGCATTTTAAGGATTTTCTATATATAGTATCATGTCATTTGCAAACAGTGACAGTTTTACCTCTCCTTGGCCAATTTAGATTCCTGTTTTTTGTCTTTCTTCTCTGATTGCTGTGGCCAAGACTTCCAAAATTATGTTGAGTAGAAGTGGTGAATGTGGACATCCTTGTCTTTTTCCTTATCTTAGAGGAAATGCTTTCAGCTTTTCACCATTGAGTATGATGTTATCTGTGAGTTTGTGCCTTTATTATGTTGAAGCAGATTCCCTCTATGCCCACTTTCTGGAAAGTTTTAATCATAAATGGATGTTGAATTTTGTCAAAACTTTTTTTGCATCTATTAAGTTGATCACATGTTTTTATTCTTCAATTTGTTAATGTGGTGTATCACACTGATTGATTTTGGATATTGAAAAAAATCCTTGCATCCCTGGGATAAATCCCACTTGATCATGGTGTGTGATCCTTTTAATGTATGTAATATTTTTCTTCACTTTGTCTCCTACAACTTAAAAAAATCATAGATTACTTCAAATCAAACTCCAAAATAATTTTTCTCTTCATACCTCACGGTCTTTACTGATACATTTTTATCCAAATCCCCATCATCTGTAACATGGAATAATGCAAATTCTCTAATTTTATTTTTTTCTCTGCTTGTACTCATTCCTCCTCACTACAGTCATTGACAAGCACTAAATCAAATCACATCACTTATCTGGGATAGCCCACCACTTCTCATTTCGCTTGGAGGAAAAACACCTATACAGCTTGTTGACCTCACTCACCCAAATCTCCAGCCTCACTCCAAATCAGTCTTTCCCTTATACATAATGTTTCTTTCACATTGAACTTCTAGAACCTGCTCTTTTCTCCTGAAGTTAACTGTATTTGCTGTCCCCTCTCTTTGGAATATTCATCCTCATTTATTTTAATGGCTAGATTCTCTTCACCTCACAAGTGTTGGTACAAAGCTCACATTATTATGGAGAGGGACTCAATCTTTATATGTCCCTCACAAAGTTACTGTTTTTTATCTTCCCTGATTATTTTATTCCTAACATCATATTCTGAAATATTATTTGTTTTCAGTACATCTCCTTCAAGTTAAACTCTAAAGTCCTTTCCTAGAAAAGCATGGCTTTCTTGAGCTCTTCTATATCCTTTTTTCATGACATTGCCTGCAGGCAGATAGATAAATAGATATATAGAAAGCTAGATAATCCATAAGATATTAAACCCATATTTCCTCCTGTATTTTTCTCCACTATCCTCCAGGCATCTCAAAGTATAAATTTTAAAGTTGCATTCACTAAATAGATACTCAAATTTTACAGTCACAGACACTAATAAGTATTAATTTGGAAAACAGAATAAGCATGATTCCATTATCAAAATAATTTAATTTTGCTTATTGTGTGTTCTTAAGTGTTTTAAAAATGTAGCTATGTTCTGAATATTTATTGTCAAATTTTAACAGTCATTTTCCACTTTAAATTAAAAGATACCTCTAAATACATTATATCCAGCACTGAATATAGTTTTTCAAATGTAGTTTGATAAATACAGCTTAAACAGATACTAGGGCTCCCCTCTTTCTGGTCTTATACTTGTATTAATAGAGCTTAAGTTTATATCAGATATTTTTCTAGAGCTCACTCAAACAAATGACAAACACTGAGGTAAACTGGAATCTCTTTATATATTTGTTCAAACTATCATTGCTTAATTCAACTCTTTGACAATTTATATATATATTCTATTTATATTGTAAAGAAATAAAGAGCAAATATAATTTAAGTACTTTGTTGTGTCACTATATCTGTTCCAAAAAAAGTAAACTTTTATTTGCAGCTTTATTACACCATCATTTGTTTATCTGTAAGTTAAGTAAAAATGATATATGATTCTAAATTTAAATATTTGATAATGTGATGAGCATAATTGGACCATATTTAAAATATGTCACACTCAAAGAGAAGCGCTTCCAAATTATCTTTAGATAACTCCACCCATGAAAACATATTATGTGAGGAGAGGCAGCAAAGATGGTTTCATAGGAGGCTCCTGAACTTTTCTCCTCTCATGGACACATGGAAATGTACAGCTCTACATGGATCAATTCTCTCTGAAAGAAATCCAGAAAGGAGTTGAACAACTCCTACATATCAAGTGAATGAGAAAATACCCATATTGAAATTAGTAAGAAAGGCTGAAACATACTCTTGCCAAAAACCCCACCCCCAGCAGCACCATAAAATCTCATAGGAACTCTCAACTCCCAGCTTCTTCCTGAGGAGCAGAAGGGTTGGATCTCACATGTAGAGGCCCAACTTTGAACAGGTCCCCAAAACCCCAAACTCTAAAAGCCAATGGGGCTTGTATCTATGATACCCACACAAACAAAGAAGGAATTTTTAATTCCTGGGGGAATTTTTAATTAATGGGGGAATGAGCATTCACAGTGGCTAGTCTCCTAGGGCTCAGTGCAGAGGGAAATGACAAAAAAAAATCCTGTCTCAATCTTTTCCTGAATGGGATCTATTTGCACACTTGAGAAGCTGCTGCCTGAGGGTCAGACTTCTAATTTAGCATGCCTCTAGGGGCTGACTGAAAGCAGCCCCCAAGGCTGGGGAAGACAGAGGACCCTTCCCCTCCCCTCCTCCTCCTGCCTGACACAAGTCACCAGTATGTCCCTGGAGAGAGTTATACACACATCTGCCCCACAGCTTTTCAGCTGCCACCTGTGGGAGGGGTGCCCAGATTGCCTGACTCTGATAGCAAACTGGGCTTCCATTCAAAAGTCCCACAGAACTGTAGCAAACAAAGAGGAAGTTCTTAACTGGCTATTCCCACGGTGGTTCAATAGCAGACTAGATTAAGTAGAAGAAAGGATTGGCAAATTTGAATACAAGGCAGTGGTATTCTAGTCAGAGGGGCAAATAGAAATAAAATAAAAAATGAAGTTAGCTTAAGAGGAGTATCATACAGTTCAATTTATGTATTGTAGGAGTCCCAGAAAGAGAAGAGAGTGAGAAAGGGGCAGAAAGTTTATTCAAAGAAATAATGGCTGAAAACATCCCTAACCTGAAGAAGAAAAGGACATACAGATCCAAACAGTGCACAAGACACTAAATAAGAAAAATCTAAAAAGACCCACACTTAGACACATTGTAATTAAATTTTAAAATGTTAAAAGATAAGGAGAGAATCTTAAAAGCAGCAATGGAAAAACAACTTCTCTGTACAAGGAACCCCCATAAGAATATAAGCAGAATTTTTTCAGCAGAAACACTACAGGCCAGAAGGAAGTAGGATGATATATTCAAAGTGCTGAAAGAAAAAAAAAAAAACCTGCCAACTAAGGATACTGTACCCAGAAAAGTTGATCTTTCTTTTAGAAAAGTTGGTAACACATTATACCATAAATAAAATTTAATAAATTTATAACCATATTTACCTAATATTTTACAGTAAAAAATTAATGCTAATGAAATATCTAACAAAGTTTTTTAATTAAAATCAATATAGAAATATTTTAAAATAATTTCTGTTTTAAATGCAGCTACATTTCTATGGGAATATGGCATCTATAGAAATTATTTTCAATTCACATAATATATTTAAATAATTTTTTCTTGGGCAAGAAATGTTTACTAGAAATAGAGTTAGGAAACAATAAAACTATGATAATGAAATACAGACAAAATCAAATGGAAGCATAAATAATTATAAATAGTTAAAAATTAATGATTTAGTAAGTAGTCCAACATTGAGCACAACTCTTTCAGCATAGATTAAAAAAGAAAGGGAATAGTAAGATGTCTATATTGAATATGTTAGGAAAAAGAAAGTAACCTAGGAAATTATAAGGGATTACATGTGATTGTTTAAAAAGTAATGATTTATTTATAAAATATAAATAACCTAAATGTTGTCTTCAAAAGAAGAAACCCAAGAAACCCAATAATAACCATAAAAAAATAGATTACATCCCAAATAATCTACTGAAAGTAGGCCGTTTTGCAAGTAGTATATTCAAATCTACTGAAAGTAGGCCGTTTTCAAGTAGTATATTCTATGTTATATAAATTGTTCCAGCTTAAAAATAAAGAAAAGCTCCCCATTTGTAACAAAATTTTATGATTTCTAATCAAAAACATAAAATAGGATTCCATTATTTATTAAAAACATACATGAGTTATTGGTTTTAAATTCTAGCAAACTAAAGTAAATGGTTTAGTAAAAGAAAAAAAATCCATGCATATTTGTGATTTTAGAGAAGTACATGTTTTATTTTTAAAAACTCATTAACTTAATAAGTCATATTACAAAAATAAAAACAGATTTATTATTATATAAATGTGGGATTAAATATACAATAGCAGAAACAAAGCCTTTGTATTTTACTATTGAGAACTATGAAGACAATAATATTATGTAAAAAGTTACCAATTAAAATGTATATAATTGATTCCTACTCTACTTCCCACACACACACACAAAAAGTAGACAATTACCTAAGTGTTTGAGAGAGATACATAATGTATAGCTAGGTATACATTTACCAAATACTGTAAAGAATTTATATAAAATTTTTCAAAAGATTAATGAGGGACATATATTAATACTTGAATATACAGAGCAGCATAAAAGTTTCTAATTTTGAAGACATATATTAAGAGAAGTTAATTTTTCCAGTAATCTGATATTTTAAACATCACAATTAGAGATCTAAAGAAAGTTTTTAATTTTGGCACCCACTGACATATGTCAAATGTTTAATAATATTACAGTAATAATAATATTATGGCACTGATGAGGTTGAAAATAAATAGAAAATTAAAATTTCAGAAATAAATATAAGAATACATTCAAATTGTGTATAAACTGAAGGTTAAAAATTTGAATTAGGTAAAACAAAATGCAAAGTTCAATCAGAAAAGTACCAGACTTCAGAGCCATTTAGGAAAAAATGAATTAAAAATCTACTTATAATTTAAAGCTAACAACATGGGAAAAAATGCTGATGGATAAACATAGTAATCATACATGAGGACTTAAATATCATATTTTTAATCTATAAATTTTTCTTACTATATTTTCAAGGAAAACTTGAAAAGAGTCTAATAGAAAAGTAGGGAAAGAGGGTGAAGTATCCATATAAAAAATAAACACCAAATAACATATAAAAATATATCAACTATAATCAAAAACTACAAAATGAAATAGCAAACTTAAAATTTTTTTGATTTATTTGTATTTAATAGATAAAATAATCTCTAGAATCTTTCTGAGTATACTAATTCATAATTTAAACTATAGTTGATATACAATATTATATTTGTTTCAGGTATACAACATAGTGATTCCACATTTGTATACATTACAAATTCATCACCACCATAAGTCTAGTAACTGTCTGTCACCATAGTTATTGCAGTGTTGCTGATTATATTCCCCATGCTGTACATTACATCCACAGGACTTATGTATTTTACAACTAGAAGTTTGGACCTCTAGACCCCCTTTGTCTATTTCATGCCACCCCAAGCCCCTCCCCACTGGTGACTACTAGTTTGTTCTCTGTATGTATGAGTCTGTTTCTGTTTTGTTTGTTTTTGGTTTTGTTTTATAGATTCCACACATAAATAAAACCATACAGTAAATCTTCTCTCAGTATCTTCAGGGGGTTGGTTCCAAAACTTGTCACAGATACAAAACCTGAGGATGCTTAAGTCCTATAGTCGGTAATGAATTAACATAGGAAATCAATAAAAAGAAAACAATCAGGAGGCTATTTAAAAGTAGAGCAAAGTGATAATGAAAATTATAATAAAGGAAATGGTCATAGAGAACTAAAATGTTTAGATCTGAAAGTAATTGTGATATTAATTCAGAACGTACTGTAGTCTAAAACTTAAAGCACTAGCAACTTATAATGAAAACTCAATATATAATGAAAACCCAAAATAACTCAATATATTATAAATGTAGATAGTTGCTTGTAAAAGTCTATGACAAATGCTTCAATAGATTGTTTAAATAGCATAATTTTTTTTCACTTTCATGTTCTTCATTTATCCTAACTATAAAAGTCCTTTTTGATTAAAAATATTTTGATTGAATGTTGGTGTATTTGGGAGAGACTTATACAAGTAAATAAAAGGCATATATAATAATGTTATTTGCATTATATTTCTGCACATTCATAACCCCAAATTAATGGCTAACAAAACGTTACCAATCAGGTGTTCTAACTTGATGAATGCATGCAGATATTTTTAAATTGACATGATGAATGCATGTATGTAAACAAAGCCAATTCAGCTGCTTAAAAAACAGATGTTCTTTTAAATTAAACATTCACAGATACTACTGAAATATTATGCATGTATTTCATGAAGTCTTCTTCCCTCAGCAAACAGGAAAGCCATGTTAAACTTGACCTGTGTATAAATTATTAGATATTCCAACTTGGTGTATTGCAGTTGGTTAGATTTCACAGATCTGTACTGAAAGGAAGTACAATGAGATTGAGTTCTGAGTGAAACTGAGAGATTAAATTTATGATATTTCTATAATCTAAAAATAATTGAAAATAACATTCAATCTACATGTAAGGAGCACCTCAAAAAATGGTTCCAGTTACTCCTTAATTTTCTTTCTGTTTGATGTAAGATTTTGGAAAGAGGAAGGAAACATTAAAATGGTATTTTATAAATTTCTGGTTTTCACTTCCATGTGTAAAGAAGTCACTACTCCATCCTAACAACAAGTAAAAAACTGAACAGACTAAAAAATCAAACACCATGTATCCATGAGAAAGAAGAGAACAACAGGGCAAACTATTGCCCCCAAGACTGGAGAGACAGATTGGAAAATTCAGGGAGATGAGCCTCAGGAGGGCAAATCACCTGTGGAACTAGAGTAATGGTAGGAAAGCCAAAATTGTAATTGGCATTTGCTGGGGCTTGGTGCTGATGCCTGTGAGGGTTAGAAACACCAGGGGGTGCTGTCATAAGAGAGCGCCAACAATATTGTGAGATTTGCCTCAAGGAGCTTGCCCAGAAATGTGTGGGATACCATGTTTAGAGGGAAATTTATAGTATTAAATGATACATTAGAATAGAAGACGTATCTAAAATCAGTAATCTAAATTTCCACCTTATGAAACTAGAAAAAGAAGAGAAAATTAAATCCAAAGTAAGTAGGAAAAAAGAAATAATAAGTATTACAACAGAAACCAATAAAATTGGGAAAAAGGAAATCAATGGAAAAAAGCAAAGAAAAACTGTTTAAAAAATTAATAAAACCAATAAGCCTCTAGCCAGCCTTATTAAGAAAAAAAAGAAAGAGGACACAATACCATTTATATTATCATTCCCCAAAATGAAATAAATAGGTATAAATCTAACAAAATATTTACAAAATCTATATGCAAAAAACTACTAATCTTTGATGAATGAAATAAATGGAGATATTTTCTGTGTTCATGGATGAGACTCAATATTGTCAAGATGACAGTTCTTCCAAACTTAATCAATAGATTCACTGCAATTCCAATAAAAATCCCAGCAAGTTATTTATGGGTATTGACAAACTGAGTTTAAAGTTTATATGGAGAGGCAAAAGACCCAGAATATCTACTACAATATGGAAAAGAACAAAGTTGGAGGACTGATGCTACATGATTTCAAGACTTACTATAAAGCTGCAGTAACCATGTGGTATTAATGAAGGAATAGACAAATAGATCAATGTAACAAAATAGACAATCCAGAAACAGGCCCTCATAAATCTAGTCAACTGATCTTTCCTAAAGGAGCAAAGGCAGTACAGTCTCCTCAACAAATGGTGCTGGAATAATGGGGAAGGTGAAGCCATGTGTAAAAAAAAAAAGTGTAAATCTAGGTACAGACCTTACCCCCTTCACAAAAATTAACTCAAAATGCATGACAGACCTAAGTATAAAATGCAAAACTATAAAACTCCTAGAAAATAACATAGAAAAATCTAGATGAACTTGGGTGTGGTGACCAGCTTTTTATGTATAACACCAAAGACATAATCCATAAAAGAAGTAATGGATAAGCTGGACTTCATTAAATATAGAAAGTGCTCTGAGAAAGACAATATCTAGAGAATTAGAACACAAGCCATAGAATGGGAGAAAACCTTTTGCAAAAGACACATGGGATAAAGAACTGTTTTCCAAAATATGAAAAGAATTCTTAAAACTCATCAATAAGAAAACAAAACCTGACCAAAAAATAGGTCACATACATTAACAGACTCCTCACAAAAGAAGACATACAGATGGCAAAAAGCATATGGAAATATGTTCCACATAATGTCACCAGGTACTGCAAATTCAATGCAAAATTAAACAACATTGAATTACCACTATACTCATATTAGAGTGTCCAAAATTCAGAACACTGACTACACCAAATGTTGACAAGGATGTGGATCAACAGGAACTCTCCTTTATTGCTGTTGGGAATGCAGAATGGTACAGCCACATTGGAAGTCCCTTTTGGGATTTCTTACCAAATTAAACATACAATACAGTATTTGTGCTCCCCAGTATTTACTCAAAAGAGTTGAAAACTATGTTCATACTGAAAATCTGCACACAGATGTTCATAGTATCTTTATTTATAATTGCCAATTCTTGAAAGCAACCAAGATGTCCTTTTTGTTAGTGAATGGATAAACTGTGGCACATCCAGAGAATGAAATATAATTTAGTGCTAAAAAGAAATGAACTATCAAACCTTAAAAATACATGAAGGGACCTTAAGTACACATTATTAAGAGATAGAAGCAAACCTGTAAAGGCTACATGTTATATAATTCCAACTTCATGACATCTGGAAAAGGGAAAACTATGAAGAAAATAAGATCAGTGCTTGCTAGGATCAGGTTGGGGAGATTCTGGTGCATGATATAGATAATGGGGGAGGCTATACATGTGTGACACTGGTGGGTCTAATGGGAAGTCTCTGTACCTTCCTCTCACTTTTGTTGTAAATCTAAAACTGCTCCAAAAAATAAGGTCTTTATATACAGTCTCTCTATATATAAATTATATAGGTAATACCCAGGCATTGTTATGACCTATTTGGCCTAAGTCAAAATGATGCCTGGGATATTATTCCAGAAATAATCATCAACAATTCTTTTTGTGGGACTTCCCTGGTGGTCCAGTGGTTAAGACTCCGTGCTTCCACTGCAGGGGGCACAGGTTCGATCCCTGATCCAAGAATTAAGATTCTGCATGCTGCGCGGCAAGGCCAAAAAAAAATATTATTTTTGTATTCCGTATTTTAGAAGTTTTCTCACATTGAAACTAAGCAAAATACGTAAATCATGCACATGCTCAGGAAAATTAGCAAACACGCTCCTATTTTATGTGGGTAATTGACTGTATTCTGTATTCATGATATCGTGCTTTAACTCCAATCACTTTTAGCAAGTGTCACAAACATGTACAGGCTCTTAAGGGTTTTTCCTGATGCAGGAGAAAGCAACAAAGTCTTTGATTTGCATGTGTATTCGTATGCTATAAAGAACTATATTGTACTTGTTACTTAGCCAGGTAA
Organism: Phocoena phocoena; assembly: GCF_963924675.1. Classification (NCBI taxonomy): domain Eukaryota; kingdom Metazoa; phylum Chordata; class Mammalia; order Artiodactyla; family Phocoenidae; genus Phocoena; species Phocoena phocoena. The sequence goes on along the minus strand of NC_089219.1, from coordinate 179,929,506 downwards.
AGAAAAAATATAACATATTACTTCATAGCTCACATATTTTGATTTTGTGTCAATTTAATCATTTTTCTATTAGTGGTACCAACAGACAAGATAGGTTTGGCCAATGAGCCAAAATATTAAGTTGGATAAAATGTAATTAATTCAAATACCTTTCTTAATCAAGAATTATTCTGATTTTTTTATTATTCATTCTTTGAGCAAGGTACATTTTATTTTACCTAGGATACCAAGCCCCATTGTCTATGACTGAAAATGAGCTTAATCAATTTGCTATGGATAACTACACCTGGGATCAATCACCCAGAGCACTCCTCAAGGAGCCTTAGAAAAAACACAGCTAACATTAACTGGCATATGCCATAAAAAATTAGTCTTTGAATGGAGCATGACATCATAGGCTAGCTTATTCCTGAAACCCAGGTATTCATTGAATTTGGAAAATGTATATATATTCATGGACTGATTTAAATTGATTGAATTGGAATTAGCTAGTTGCTTTGACTAATGCAAAGGGAGAAAAGTTAACTGTTTCCTCTAGTTTTCTTTTTAAGTGGGTATTATTATTCTATGTAAATAGATATTTTAAAGTTTAAAAATTAACATAATTATGCTAATTGATCAAAACCACATACTATTGAAATATACAGATAATTTTAGTGTTTGAAGGGATAGAAATATCTGGGTTTCAACAATATTACCATTTATTGAGCACAATGCTAGAAACGTTACAATTATTATCTTATTATCTCACTTGACCATCAAACAATCCTGTAATAAAGATCGACATCCTAAAGTATTTACTGAAGTCAAATGTTTTTGTTTCTAACCTCAGAATATAATGGGAATCTTCCCATATTCAATTAGATTGGTGTAATATTCTACTATTTGCTTTACAGTATCTTTTCTTCTCCTGTATCTTTTTCTCACATAGCAGCCAGAGTCATCTTACAAGTTCAAATATGCATCTGAGGAATATTTAAATCTTTTATTATTTCAAATGTCAACATTAAAATTACTAGTTTGAGTTCAACCCAATCAGAATTATTGTTCATATCACATAAAAATGTGTTTTTCTTCTTAAAATTTCACCACGGGATATGGAGTCCTTGCTTATTTGATTGTCAGTTAAGCCTATTCTTACTATATTAGACAAGAATTAAATATTGCAAAAAAAATCTAGCAGAAAATAGTTATAGATTAAAATGAAAAGTGTGGGTTTTTTAAATCAGTATGTTTGGTTAATATAAATAGCCTGTCCAACTACATTTTTGTAAGCTTTTCAAAACAACTGTTTTAAACAGTGAATAAAAAGAAAAGCCTCTAGAGATCAGATAAAATATGACTATGATTCCTTTTATCCTTTATACAATAACATTAATCATTAACTATCCAACCCCAAACACTAACCTCTCTATGCAGGGGAGAAGAAAAATCAGAACAAGAACAATCAAACTGAAAATGTGTTTCACAATTTCTCACTTGATTATACATTAATCTTTCTTTTGGGAATCTGTTCCTTAAATTTTAATTAATCTTATGCTAAAATTCATGGCATATTTGCCTCATTAGTCTTTCTGCGTTTTTTGTGTGTGTGTCTTTAATTTGTAATTTTCCCTTTTAACTGCATCCCAGTTCCATTCTCCACTGACACAAATTTCATCTATCTTTTAATACATATATATACTTTCAAAATATGTAGTATTATTACTATGTATATGCATCAGGCACCAGCTTTTAAAAGCATGCAAATATATACTGTCTTATGGGAATACAAGTGTAAGCTCTGCTGGCCTCCAGAGCCAGGCAATCTGGGAAGCAGTCGCAAAAATCGGGGCTCCAGATGAGTGTATAAGCTCCTTTCTGGGAGATACAGTGAGCTGCAGGAAGGCGAGGAAAGGGCTCCAAGATGGTATCCGTGGTCTGTGTTCCTTAAGAGGAATTCTGTAGGCCCTGGATGCATGCCAAACCTGAAGTCCACCTCTCAGGCTCCACGACATGCAAATTTTAATTTAAATTTTAATCACATTTCAACTAATCCGTTTCTTTAAATATGAACATTACATGTGTTTTGTAATTGTTGCCTAATACAAATTACATTGAAATAAATATTCTTGACTACATCCCCTTACAAATCTGTATCTATTTATCTCAAGTATGTACTCAGAATTAAGGATTCTGGGCATGAGCTATATATGCATTCGATTTCATAGAAAAGCATGCAGTTTTCTCACTTTTTCAAAACAGACAAAAATGTTGTCTTCGTTACATTCTCTACCTTTGTCAATTTATTAAGCATCTGCAGTGGCATGTCATCATTGTGCCCCCGATACAATGAATACTGCAAGTTGCAATGTTAGAGGATCACAGTGGCTATTCACGCCTCAGGTCAAGCACTAAGAGCTATTGGGGCGGGGGGCAACATATAGATCTTTATTGAAAAAGGAGTTAGAAGGACATCTTTTAAAGGAAGGCATATTTGTTTTCAATGCAACTGGTCTAATTTTAACAACATTCTATAGAAGATTATAAGAATTGCCAAGATTAATATAATCAAACTATATATGTAATATATGTTATATATAAACAATATTTTTATATATAAACTATGCACGTCATATATAACATATGTGCATAGTTTATACCTACATATATAGGTATATTTTGTTTTGTTATTTGTTTGTTTAATTAGGATAACATAGAATTTGCTTCTAGTGACAAAGAATACACTTCTGTAGTTAAATTATATATATATAGTAACATCTATATAACATATTACTCTGATCTATATATTATTAAGATCTATAAACATATTATGAGCTAATTGTGTGCTATTATGTTGATTTATATTTGAAAACCATCCTTAGATGTGTGGATGGTTTTTCAAGTAATTATTTTTCAAGTAATTGAAAGCTGTAAAATATTTTTAATGGGCCCATGGAATCATAAAACTATTCAATTGGATACGTTTGAGAATGGTAGTGTTTCCGTAAATCTGGAGAATACTTTTAATAGGTAAACATATAATACCTCCACAAGATTCTAAGAAACATGTATAAAAGAATCAAATTTTGTTTATCCTCTTTTGCTGAGCACTGTCTGCTGCTAAGAGTAAATCTTAATAATTTGTCCAAAAGGAAAATTCAAAGGAAACTGTTAGGACTAGGGCTATGTCCTAGATTGGGAACTTGGTTGGAAACAGGAGTGACTTTGGGGGAAAATGTAACATTTAGGGAAAATGATCAGGTGGCCATCACTTGCGAATGTATTGAGAACAAGAAGCAGTGAGACTTTTCAAGCTGCTTATTTAATGTAAATAAATTTTTATTTACATTAAATAAATGTAATACATTTACATTACATTTATTTACATTATTACATTTACATGTAACATTTACATGTAAACATTTACATGTAAACATTAACATTTACATGTGAACGTGTAAACATTAACATTTACATGTAAATTATTACATTTACATTACATTTATTTACATTAAATAAATGTAATGTATTTACATTACATTTATCAGGAGGGTTTTTATCATTTAATGTAAAGTGTTATGGTCTTATCTTTCCAAAGCAGGTGTGTCAGGGGCTAGTTCTAGCTTGTTTTACAAATTACATTAATACTATTTAATTTAGTATTTTCAATTATGTAACAAAATGTCACCTGGTATGTTACTAAGGCTTGTTCAAGTACAGAGCTTGACAATTTCATATCTCTTCTGATATTTAAATAAATATTTGTCTATCTACTTGTCTATCTATCTATTAACCTATATATTGAAGAAAACCAGAATATTTAATCCCAATATATACCTCTCTGACATAAAAGTCATTCTGAGCTGAAGGCAATTAAGAAACAAAACCCAGAATAAGCGTCCTCATTTCAGCCAAAAGGCAGGATACGAAATATCTTTTGTTTTAATTAACATTTTAAAACAAATCTTTATTAGAATATAATTGCTTTACAATGCTGTGTCAGTTTCTGCTTTATAACAAAGTGAATCAGTTATACATATACATATGTCCCAATAACTCTTACCAGTTGCATCTCCCTCCCTCCCACCCTCCCTATCCCACCCCTCTAGGTGGTCAAAAAGCATGGAGCTGATCTCTCTGTGCTATGCGGCTGCTTCACACTAACTATCTATTTTACATTTGGTAGTGTATATATGTCCATGCCACTCTCTCACTCTGTCCCAGCTTACCCTTCCCCCTCCTCATATCCTCAAGTCCATTCTCTAGTACCTCTGCATCTTTTTTTTTTTTTTTAAACATCTTTATTGGGGTATAATTGCTTTACAATGGTGTGTTAGTTTCTGCTTTACAACAAAGTGAATCAGCCATACATATACATATGTTCCCATATGTCTTCCCTCTTGCGTCTCCCTCCCTCCCACTCTCCCCATCCCGCCCTTCCAGGCTGTCACAAAGCACTGAGCTAATATCCCTGTGCCTTGTGGCTGCTTCCCCCCGGCTATCTACCTTACTACGTTTGTTAGTGTGTATATGTCCATGACTCTCTCTCGCCCTGTCAAAACTCACCCTTCCCCCTCCCCATATCCTCAAGTCCGTTCTCCAGTAGGTCTGCGTCTTTATTCCTATCTTACCCCTAGGTTCTTCATGACATTTTTTTCCCTTAAATTCCATATATATGTGTTAGCATACGGTATTTGTCTTTTTCTTTCTGACTTACTTCACTCTGTATGACAGACTCTAGGTCTATCCATCTCATTACAAATAGCTCAATTTCATTTCTTTTTAAGGCTGAGTAATATTCCATTGTGTATATGTGCCACATCTTCTTTATCCATTCATCCGATGATGGGCGCTTAGGTTGTTTCCATGTCCTGGCTATTGTAAATAGAGCTGCAATGAACATTTTGGTACATGACTCTTTTTGAATTTTGGTTTTCTCAGGGTATATGCCAAGTAGTGGGATTGCTGGGTCATATGGTAATTCTATTTGTAGTTTTTTAAGGAACCTCCATACTGTTCTCCACAGTGGCTGAACCAATTCACATTCCCACCAGCAGTGCAAGAGTGTCCCCTTTTCTCCACACCCTCTCCAGCACTTATTGTTTCTAGATTTTTTGATGATGGCCATTCTGACTGGTGTGAGATGATATCTCATTGTAGTTTTGATTTGCATTTCTCTAATGATTAATGATGTTGAGCATTCTTTCATGTGTTTGTTGGCATTCTGTATATCTTCTTTGGAGAAATGTCTATTTAGGTCTTCTGCCCATTTTTGGATGGGGTTGTTTGTTTTTTTGTTATTGAGCTGCATGAGCTGCTTGTAAATTTTGGAGATTAATCCTTTGTCAGTTGCTTCATTTGCAAATTGTACCTCTGCATCTTTATTCCCATCTTGCCCCTAGGTTCTTCTGACCATTTTCTTTGTTAGATTCCATATACATGTGTTAGCATACAGTATTTGTTTTTCTCTTTCTGACTTACTTCACTCTGTATGACAGTCTTTAGGTCCATCCACCTCACTACAAATAACTCAGTTTCGTTCCTTTTTATGGCTGAGTAATATTCCATTGTATATATGTGCCACATCTTCATTATCCATTCATCTGTTGATGGACACTTAGGTTGCTTCCATGTCCTGGCTATTGTAAATAGAGCTGCAATGAACTTTTTGATACATGACTCTTTTTGAATTATGGTTTTCTCAGGGTATATGCCCAATAGTAGGACTGCTGGGTTGTATGGTAGTTCTATTTTTAGTTTTTTAAGGAACCTCCATACTGTTTTCCATAGTGGCTGTATCAATTTACATTCCCACCAAGAGTGCAAGAGGGTCCGCATTTCTCCACACACTCTCCAGGACTTATTGTTTGTAGATTTTTTGATGATGGCCATTCTGACCTGTGTGAGAGGATATCTCATTGTAGTTTTGATTTGCATTTCTCTAATGATGAATGATGTTGAGCATTCTTTCATGTGTCTGTTGGCAATCTGTATATCTTCTTTGGAGAAATGCCTATTTAGATCTTCTGCCCATTTTTGGATTGGGTTGTTTGCTTTTTGATATTGAGCTGCATGAGTTGCTTGTATGTTTTGGAAATTAATCCTTTCTCAGTTGCTTCATTTGCAAATATTTTCTCCCATTCTAAGGGTTGTCTATGCATCGTGTTTATGATTTCCTTTGCTGTGCAAAAGCTTTTAAGTTTCATTAGATCCCATATGTTTACTTTGTTTTTATTTTCCCTTTCCCTAGGAGATGCGTCAGAAAGGATCTTGTTGTGATTTATGTCATAGAGTGTTCTGCCTATGTTTTCCTCTAAGAGTTTGATGGTGTCTGGCCTTACATTTAGGTCTTTAATCCATTTTGAGTTTATTTGTATTTATGGTGTTTATGGTGTTAGGCAGTCTTCTAATTTCATTCTTTTACATGTAGCTATCCAGTTTTACCAGCATCACTTATTGAACCAGCTGTCTTTTTTCACTGTATACTATTGCCTCCTTTATCAAAGATAAGGTAACCATATGTGCATGAGTTTATCTTTGGGCTTTCTATCCTGTTCCATTGATCTATATTTCTGTTTTTGTGCCCGTACCATACTGTTTTGATGACTGTAGCTTTGTAGTATAGTCCAAAGTCAGAGAGCCTGATTCCTCCAGCTCCGTTTTTCTCTCTCAGACTTGCTGTAGCTATTCGGGGTATTTTGTGTTTCCATACATATTGTGAAATTTGTTGTTCTAGTTCTGTGAAAAATGACAGTGGTAGTTTGATAGGGATTGCATTGAATCTGTATATTGCTTTGGCTAGTTTAGTCATTTTCACAATGTCGATTCTTCAAATCCAAGAACATGGTATATCTCTCCATCTAATTGTATCATCTTTAATTTCTTTCATCAGTGTCTTATAATTTTCTGCATACAGGTCTTTTGTCTCCTTAGGTAGGTTTATTCCTAGGTATTTTATCTTTTGTTACAATAGTCTTTTGTCTCCTTAGGTGGGTTTATTCCTAGGTATTTTATCTTTTGTTACAATAGTAAATGGGAGTGTTTTCTTAATTTCACTTTCTGATTTTTCATCATAAATGTATAAAAATGCTAGAGATTTCTGTGCATTAATTTTGTACCCTACTACTTTACCAAATTCATTGATTAGCTCTAGTAGTTTTCTGCTAGCATCTTTAGGATTCTCTATGTATAGTATCGTGTCATCTGCAAACAGTGACAGCTTTAATTCTTCTTTTCCGATTTGGATTCCCTTTATTTCTTTTTCTTCTCTGATCACTGTGGCTAAAACTTCCAAAACTATGTTGAATAATAGTGGTGAAAGTGGGCAAACTTGTCTTGTTTCTGATCTTAGTGGAAATGCTTTCCGTTTTTCGCCATTGAGGACGATGTTGGCTGTGGGTTTGTCATATATGGCCTTTATTATGTTGAGGAAAGTCCCCTCTATGCCTACTTTCTGGAGGGTTTTTATCATAAATGGGTGTTGAATTTTGTTAAAAGCTTTTTCTGAATCTATTGAGATAATCATATGCTTTTTCTCCTTCAGTTTTTTAATATGGTGTATCACATTGATTGATTTGTGTATATTGAAGAATCCTTGCATTCCTGGGATAAACCCCACTTGAGCAGAGTGTATGATCCTTTTAATGTGCTGTTGGATTCTGTTTGCTAGTATTTTGTTGAGGATTTTTGCATCTATGTTCATCAGTGATATTGGCCTGTAGTTTTCTTTCTTTGTGACATCTTTGTCTGGTTTTGGTATCAGGGTGATGGTGGCCTCGTAGAATGAGTTTGGGAGTCTTCTTCCCTCTGCTATATTTTGGAAGAGTTTGAGAAGGATAGATGTTAGCTCTTCTCTAAATGTTTCATAGAATTCACCTGTGAAGCCATCTGGTCCTGGGCTTTTGTTTGTTGGAAGATTTTTAATCACAGTTTCAATTTCAGTGCTTGTCATTGGTCTGTTTATATTTTCTATTTCTTCCTGGTTCAATCTCAGAAGGCTGTGCGTTTCTAAGAATTTGTCCATTTCTTCCAGGTTGTCCATTGTATTGGCATAGAGTTGCTTGTAGTAATCTCTCATCATCCTTTGTATTTCTGCAGTGTCATTTGTTACTTCTCCTTTTTCATTTCTAATTCAATTGATTTGAGTCTTCTCCCCATTTTTCTTGATGAGTCTGGCTAATGGTTTATCAATTTTGTTTATCTTCTCAAAGAACCAGCTTTTAGTTTTATTGATCTCTGGTAGTGTTTTCTTCTTTTTCATTTATTTCTGATCTGATCTTTATGATTTCTTTCCTTCTGCTAACTTTGGGGTATTTTTGTTCTTCTTTCTCCAATTGCTTTAGGTGTAAGGTTAGGTTGTTTATTTGAGATGTTTCTTGTTTCTTAAGGTAGGATTGTATTGCTATAAACTTCCCTCTTAGAACTGCTTTTACTGCATCCCATAGGTTTGGGGTCATTGTGCTTTCACTGTCATTTGTTTCTAGGTATTTTTTGGTTTCCTCTTTGATTTCTTCAGTGATCTCTTGGTTATTCGTAAGTGTATTGTTTAATCTCCATGCACTTGTATTTTTTACAGATTTTTTACTGGAATTGATATCTAGTCTTATAGTGTTGTGGTTGGAAATGATAATTGATATGATTTCAGTACAATATTCCATGAGCACTTGAGAAGAAATTGTATTCTGTTGTTTTTGGATTGAATGTCCTATAAATGTCAATTAAGTCCATCTTGTTTAATGTATCATTTAAAGCCTGTGTTTCCTTGTTTATTTTCATTTTGGATGATCTGTCCATTGCTGAAAGTGGGATGTTAAAGTCCCCTACTATGATTGTGTTTTTGTTGATTTCCCCTTTTATGGCTGTTAGTATTTGCCTTATATATTGAGGTGCTCCTTTTTTGGGTGCATAAATATTTACAATTGTTGTATCTTCTTCTTGAATTGATCCCTTGATCATTATGTAGTGTCCTTCTTTGTCTCTGTAACAGTCTTTGTTTTAAAGTCTATTTTGTTTGATATGAGAATTGCTACTCCAGCTTTCTTTTCATTTCCATTTCCATGGAATATCTTTTTCCATTCCCTCACTTTTAATCTATATGTGTCCCTAGGTCTGAAGTGGGTCTCTTGTAGACAGCATATATACGGGTCTAGTTTGTGTATCCATTCAGCCAATATATGTCGTTTGTTTGGAGCATTTAATCCATTTACATTTAAGGTAATTATCAATATGTATGTCCCTATTACCATTTTCTTAGTTGTTCTGGGTTTGTTCTTGTAGCTCTTTTCCTTCTCTTGTGTTTCCTGCCTGGAGAAGCTCCTTTAGCATTTGTTGTAAAGCTGGTTTGGTGGTGAATTCTCTTAGCTTTTGGTTGTCTGTAAAGGTTTTAATTTCTCCATCAAATCTGAATGTGATCCTTGTTGGGTAGAGTAATCTTGCTTGTAGGTTTTTCTCTTTCACCACTTTAAATATATCCTGCCACTCCCTTCTGGCTTGCAGAGATTCTGCTGAAAGATCAGCTGTTAACCTTATGGGGATTCCCTTATGTGTTATTTGTTGGTTTTCCCTTGCTGCTTTTAATATTTGTTCTTTGTATTTAATTTTTGATTGTTTCATTAATATGTGTCTTGGCATGTTTCTCCTTGGATTTATCCTTATGGGACTCTGTGCTTCCTGGACTTGCTTAACTATTTCCTTTCCCATATTAGGGAAGTTTTCAACTATAATCTCTTCAAATATTTTCTCAGTCTCTTTCTTTTTCTGTTCTTCTTCTGGGACCCCTATAATTCAAATGTTGGTGCATTTAATGTGTCCCAGAGGTCCCTGAGACTGTCCTCAATTGTTTTCATTCTTTTTTCTTTATTCTGCTCTGCAGTAGTTATTTCCACTATTTTATCTTCCAGGTCACTTATCTGTTCTTCTGCCTTAGTTATTCTGCTATTGATCCCTTCTAGAGTATTTTTAATTTCATTTTTTGTGTTGTTCATCGTTGCTTGATTCATCTTTAGTTCTTCTAGGTCCTTGTTAAATGTTTCTTGCATTTTGTCTGTTCTGTTTCCAAGATTTTGTATCATCTTTACTATCATTATTCTGAATTCTTTTTCAGGTAGACTGCTTATTTCCTCTTCATTTGTTAGGTCTGGTGGCTTTTTGCCTTGATCCTTCATCTGCTCAATGTTTCTCTGTCTTCTCATTTTGCTTAACTTACTGTGTTTGAGGTTTCCTTTCTGCAGGCTGCAGGTTCGTAGTTTCCGTTGGTTTTGGTGTCTGTCCCCAGTCCCTAAGGTTAGTTCAGTGGGCTGTGTAGGCTTCCTGGTGTAGGGCACTAGTGGCTGTGTTCTGGTGGATGAGGCTGGATCTTGTCTTTCTGGTGGGCAAGTCCATGTCTGATGATGTGTTTTGCAGTGTCTGTGGCCTTATTATGATTTTAGGCAGCCTCTCTGCTAATGGATAGGGTTGTGTTCCTGTCTTGCTAGTTTTTTGGCATAGGATGTCCTGCCCTGTAGCTTGCTGGTTGTGGAGTGGAGCTGGGTCTTGGCATTGAGATGGAGATCTCTGCGAGATTTTCGCCATTTGATATTACGTGGAATTGGGAGGTCTGTTGTGGACCAGTGTCCTGAAGTTGTCTCTCCCACCTCAGTGACACAGCCTTGATGCCTGGATGGAGCACCAAGAGCCTGTCCTCCATATGACTCAGAATAAAAGGGAGAAAAGAAAGGAAAGAGAAAGAAGAGATAAAATAAAATAAAGTAAAGTAAAATAAAATAAAGTTATTAAAGTTAAAAATTAAGAAAAAAACATTTTTTTTAAGTAATAAAAAAATAAACACCAAAAATGGACAGAGAGAACCCTAGGACAAAGCTATACAGACAAATTATATATTTGTAAAAGCAAAGCTATACAGACAAATTCACACACAGAAACATACACATACACACTCACAAAAAGAGAAAAAGGGAAAAAATATATATATTTCATTGCTCGCAAAGTCCACCTCCTCAATTTGGCATGATTCGTTGTCTATTCATGTATTCCACAGATGCAGGGTACATCAAGTTGTTTGTGGAGATTTAATCCTCTGCTCCTGAGGCTTCTGGGAGAGATTTCCCTTTCTCTTCTTTGTTCCGCACAACTCCTGGGGTTCAGCTTTGGATTTGGCCCCGCCTCTGCGTGTAGGTTGCCTGAGGGCGTCTGTTCTTCACTCAGACAGGACGGGAGTTAAAGGAGCCACTGATTCGGGGGCTCTGGCTCACTCAGGCCGGGGGGAGGGAGGGGTATGGAGTTCGGGGCGAGCCTGCAGTGGCAGAGGCTGGCGTGACATTGCACCAGCCTGTGGCGCGCCGTGCGTTCTCCTGGGGAAGCTGTGCCTGGATCACGGGACCCTGGCGGTGGCGGGCTGCACAGGCTCCTGGGAGGTGGGTGTGGATAGTGACCTGTGCTTGCACACAGGCTTCTTGTTGGCGGCATCCACAGCCTTGGCGTCTCATGCCCATCTCTGGGCTGTGAGCTTTTAGCCGCGGCTCACGCCCCTCTCTGGAGCTCCTTTAAACAGCGCTGTTAATCCCCTCTCCTCGTGCACCAGGAAACAAGGAGGGAAGAAAAAGTCTCTTGCCTCTTCGGCAGCTCCAGATTTTTTCCCGGACTCCCTCCCGGCTAGCCGTGGTGCACTAGCGCGCTTCAGGCTGTGTTCACGCTGCCAACCCTGGTCCTCTCCCTGGGATCTGACCTCCGAAGCCTGAGCCTCAGCTCCCAGCCCCCACCCGCCCCGGCAGGTGAGCAGACAAGCCTCTCGGGCTGGTGAGTGCTGGTCGGCACCGATCCTCTGTGCGGGAATCTCTCCACTTTGCCCTCCGCACCCCTGTTGCTGTGCTCTCCTCTGCGGCTCCGAAGCTTCCCCCCTCTGCCACCCGCAGTCTCTGCCCGCGAAGGGGCTTCCTAGTGTCTGGAAACCTTTCCTCCTTCACAGCTCCCTCCCACTGGTGCAGGTCCCGTCCCTATTCTTTTGGCTCTGTTTTTCCTTTTTTCTTTTGCCCTACCCAGATATGTGGGGACTTTCTTCCCTTTTGGGAAGTCTGAGGTCTTCTGCCAGTGTTCAGTAGGTGTTCTGTAGGAGTTGTTCCTCATGTAGATGTATTTCTGATGTATTTGTGGGGAGGAAGGTGATCTCTGCGTCTTACTCCTCCGCAGTCTTGAAGCTCCCTCCCTGTATCTCTTTTTACTGGAGACAAACTTGTCAGCCCAGAGATGTCACCAGAGGAACTTCAAACAAACTTTCTTCCATCAATTCCCGCCTGTATATTTACCTTCCCACCGTTTGCCAAGTTGGACACTGAAAACTGCTTTCCTCGTCCTGTCAGTTCTCTACAACTGTAGTATTTTTCATTGAAGTCCCTGTATAAGCCAAAATCCTAAGGCACTGCTTTGAATCACACTTTGTTTCAGGTTTCTCTCTATGATGTACACTGTACACATTAACAAGCCATGTGTTTTCTCTTGTTAATCTGTCTTTCTGTTAGAGTCCCCACTGACAACCTAAGATGGGTAGAGGTAAATTTTTGCATCCCCTACACTAACATCTGTCTATCACTGTGCCTCTGAGAAGCTGAATACTCATGTAGATGTTTTACAATAAAATCACCCAGACGTAATTACTACAGAACAAAATTCAGTCTATGTAAAAATTAGCCACTCTCGGGTACATTTAGATGCTCACAAATCCTCTCAATTGTCCATTAAAATCCATGTTTTAATTCATATGATGAGGAAGAATATTATTTGGATTATTTTTGATTTTCCAAATAATTTCATCTATAACTTTAGAGATGTAGTATATCTATGATATGATTTAGCAAATGTAACACACATAGTTTAAAACACATAATTATATACAATTTAAAAATACTTAACATACATATTTACTATTAATAAATTTGAATATTTATAGGATAGTTTATCAGTATGACATTCTTATGAGAAAGATTAAAGGATTTATCATATTTATACTGTGCTTTATATAATTCCAGGTATGTTAGATAACAGAATGATAAAAAAAAATAATTCAGCTGTGAGGACACTTTCTTCTTCAAATTGTAAAGTAAATTGCTAAATACCTATTGACCAATCAATGGTATACCCATTATTTTTAAAGATGACTGATTTCTGTAATTTCAGTGTAGGAGTGAGGCCCAAAAAACATCTTTTTGAATTGAACTTTATTCTTAGTTCTGTGATTCATTCATTATTTCATTTGGAATTTATCATATAAAATATCACTTTACTTTTTTACAAATCTAATTTCATTATTAAATTGTGAGATTTTAAATGAGTATATGGTGTCTTAGTTTTCTATATACACTTAGGTCTCAAATAAAAATGCCCACAATTTTGATTACGTATAAATGTAAAGCACTGTTTATTGTTCATTTTCCTAAGTTACTTACTTTGACCTCTACGAAGTCTCTGAAATTTGTTTGGTTATAAAAACTGAAAATTATAGAAATTAAATAATTTATCCCAATGAAAACATCTAGGTGGTGGTGAAGCCATAATTCAGGCACAGGTCTGTCTGTGAATCTGGTTTCCTTTCTATTATACCTCAGCCCTACCTGCAATCTGCTAGGCATTTCTGCATTTAGCCTATAAACTTTAGAGCTGTAGAGTAGGTCTGTAAATATATTACAATCTTTTCCAGGCTTTACAAGTGGGAAATTTTATGAATGATAAATTCTACCAGTATAAAACTGTATTTCTGCTTTGTTCTTTTTGTTTCTTTTTTTAAGTTGTCAGATCTGACAAGCTGGAGTGACCATAGCTCATTCCTATTGCTTCTTATATGTAGAATGGTGCATACTCTCTTCTAAATGTCTGACATGAAGCACCAAAGGATCAATTGGGTTGTTACTCATCTTTCCTAGGATGAAAGATGTTGTTTGTTGTTGTTTTGTTTTTTTCTTTTTGTTATTTTTCCTAATATCTTGCCTGCTTCATTCATTCAAGTTAACTTCCTGGCCCCTGCAAGCATTTACATCCATAATCAATATTATACCATAATATTCTACCTGTTTATTGTAAGAAAGAATAAGGAAAGTGAGAAGGAAATGTGTAAGTAAGAATGAGAAAAGAAAAGGAGAAGACAGGTAGAAAGGAAGAAAAAAAGAGAAAGGACGGAAGGGATAAAGAAAGGAAGGAAGTGTTGCCCTTTTAGTCTCACTAAAAGAAAAAAAAAATCCCCCAAATCTCTATCTCTGTTTAGGCCCCAAATTTCTTATCATAATTGACTTGATATCTCTTCAGTAGAATTTGCTTTGTTCCTTATTAATACTTGTTAATAATTTGTGTTGATTAACTTTTACTGTTACAATTGCAAGTCTTTTCATATGTGCACCATGTGTTATCCTGAACATCAATGGAATGATAGAACATAAAATAACAAGCATGTAATTGTATTAGATATTAGAAATTTGAGCATAAAACTAGAGAAAAGAAAAATCTTGATAAAATAAACATACTTTATGCCATTAGCCTTTAGCTTATGCATCACTTTATAGTCTCTGCTTAATTTTTTCAGTTTTTGACATAACTGTGAAAAATTCAGGAAAATGAGAAGGAAACAGAAATGATCATTTAATAGTGAAAGACCAGGAAATAGTGTGAAAAAAAAGAAAGGCATAATGGCTGTGTAATAAGCAGGATAAAGACAAAGTTAATTAGGGTCAAAGAATTTAAGTATCAGTGACCTGAGCCACTGGAAAATTCAGAGGTATTTACAGTCAGAAGCAGTATTGTAGACTTTTGATAGGTTCTTATAGAACATAGAGTTAAGGAAGAAAAATGGGAAGCAGTTTGAGACACTTATATACTATAGTCTCATAATACAAGTAAGTAAAATAATTGGTAATGCCTTTTACATGATGTAAACAAAAGTAAATAAAAGTAAAATATAATAAGCAGTGAAAGCTTATTTGAAAATGAGATCTTTCCAAAAGGCTTTGGCAGGACTTAAAGGAAGCAAACCAATTTAAAGCAAATTACTTAAGGAGTATTATCAAAGGGAAAATAACCATCTCATATTTATGCATGCAGCATAATGAACTGAAAAACAATAAGGCAAATACATTAAATTAGCATAATTTTATTTCACTATTCAAATTTATAGTTTGGAAATTGATTTTGTTTCAATTACTGCATTCTTTCAGGATTTTACATATTTTATTTTAAACCTATGCTTGTGTTTGAATTTGATGCTTTTCATTCTTTTCTATGGATATTTACCATGTTATATAGTTATATATTATATAGATTTTGCTCTTATTGAGAAAGTACTCATAGTTACATTTGGCCAAAGTAGATAATTAATAGATTGAATATTTATTTTTTATTACTTTAGAATAAAATTTGCCCTGGATTTTCTTATAACACACCAAAAATACTGTTTGACTAATATTTTTAGCTTCTTATAAAATCATTGATCTACATAATCTAAATGACAGTAATAATAGTAGGCATTTATCATCAAGCATTCTTTGACCCAAATTCTACTTAAAAGAAAGACATAATTTTTCATTTTTGAAATTAAAGTTTTCCTCCATTTTCAAATTAAGCCATATACCCTCTGAAATGAAGAACAAAAATTAAAATTTTTGTTTTCTAGTTTGGATTTTCAGAGAAAATTAGGCATACTGATTCTGAATGAAAAATTCTCCCACAGTGATAGTCATACAAGCAATTTATTATATATTTTGAACTAGGTTCTTAGTAAACCATAGTAATTCAAGCAAAATGAGGCGCTGATATCTGGGTAACTCCTTTTTTTCTCATGGTCCACGAGTGATCACACCAACAGTGAAGTGAGCAATGTTTTGGACTGTTAAACTACAAAGTTCAGTACATATTTCTTCACATCCTCCTAGCATGATGCCTTAGAAATAATAAATATTACTTAAATGAGGTAATCGAAAATATACTATTAAAGATACTATTCTAAATACTATCATACAAAAGTCTTAAAATTAAATAATGTAAACTGTCATCAACTTTATATAGTATAGATGACTGTCATATTGACCTGCAGAACCACAATGTAGCAAAGATGATATAAAAACTCTGCTTATTAATGATTTCACTTGATCTATTTTGCTATATACATTCTGAGTTAATGTGCTATGTATATGACAAAGTTTAAAGTACTTTAACAACTAAAGTTAATTCTTAGGCTTCTTTTTCAAGTTTCTACTTGTGGCTTCTTAATTAGATGCATAGGTTGCAGCTAAGAGGAGGTATGGTTAGGTATTTTGTTATAATTAGCTCTATTAAATGAAGTTCACTAGAAAAAAAAATTAGCTTCTATAATTTTTAGGTACCAGCATTAGTTGGTATTGATGACTCTAGGCCAAACACATGAAGTGTCTTTAACAGAGTAATGAAAGAATCTCCTCTGTAATTGCTAATAATTGTTAATATTTATTAAATCCTTAATATGTGTCAGGCCCTATGCTATTCAGCTTACAGATTTTATTCATTTAATCATTACAAATCCCTAAGTTAGGTTCTATGGTTATTTTCTTTCTTTCTTTTTTTTTTTTTGCGGTACGCGGGCCTCTTACTGTTGTGGCCTCTCCCGTTGCGGAGCACAGGCTCCGGACGCGCAGGCTCAGCAGCCATGTCTCACGGGCCCAGCCGCTCCGCGGCACGTGGGATCTTCCCGGACCAGGGCACGAACCCGTGTCCCCTGCATCGGCAGGCAGACTCTCAACCACTGCACCACCAGGGAAGCCCCTATGGTTATTTTCATTTTACAGACAAGGAAGCTGAGACACAGAGAGGTTGACTTATTTTCTAAAGTTTCACACTTTTAAGTGGATAACTCTTGATTTGAAATCAAGCACTCTGATGCTAAAACCCTCCTCCTTAGCCGCAGTACCAGTCTGCATCACACCCAAAGAAAAGGAGGATAAAGAAGAAAATAACTACTCAGAAATAAATCAATCAATGAAATTATGAGGATTGCATTAACTTTTTTTTTCCACTTGAACATAATTTAATCTACTTTGAGAGTTTTGCTAAATATGAAATTATGTGGAAGCAGTGGTTCTGCTTTTTTTCTCTAATGCTCCATTTTCAGTGTAGGAAGAAGAAAGTACAATATACTCTAAGAGCTACATACGTAAGTGGTGGAAAATTCACACACACAAGAAGGATGGATATATATGTTTGCTACAAACACTGCTCACAAAATGACCTTGAAAGTTCATGCATTTCATTTCTAGTTTTCAATGAAATAATAGTGAAGAGAATGATCAATTTTTATCTCTAAGAGAGGCATTTACTTCTTCCTTTATAATAACTTCCCCATATTTAAGTATTAAACTCTGCAATTTTATGGTTAATAATAAAATCTTAATATTGTTTTGCAGGATCATACTGTTTCTCAATAATACATCAAACTAGTAGCTATAAGCACTGGCTATCAGATCTCATTCAGCCTTATTGCTTTAAATTCTATTGATAATTGTATGACTCCAAATTTATAACCCTAATCCAGATATTTAACCAGAAGTCCACACGCATTGCATATGAATATCCCTTTTCCAAATGTATGTTATGCCCACTCGATGCAGTTCCAGAAAACTCTTTTGCTCCTGCTGGTGCATGTTGGCTAGATTCTGAAGGTATTTTGAAATATAGTTTATTTATTCCTTAATAGGGCTGAGCATATCCACAGTCCAGTTACATTATGACTTAACCCTGGTCACTGGGTTAGTGACTAAGAGGGAAGGTGTGAGCAGACACTGGGTGAAAGCTTACTTTGTTCTATGAAAGGGAAGCCTTTACATCGTCTTCAAGCAATGTGGCCCTTAGTAGCAAATTGTGGTCCACCTCTCCAGGCCCAGAGGGTTCCAAGCAATCTAAGAATTCAAAGTTTTCAGGTGCATAAACCCGGAAGTCCTCATTCCATGTTTGAGGGTCCTAATCTTTCCCAACCAATGCCCTGACCCAGCCATAGCAGACAGACCTCAAATGAGAGTTCAGCTTCTTGGGAATTGGCTACTCTTATTAGGGGCCCTTTTACTCAGATTTCTCTTCCCTCCAGCTAAAGTAGACCAGATCCTCTTTAAATGCTACTAAGGGGCCTTTTGGCTTCCAAATTTAGCTATTAGTTACTGATTGATCATGCTCAGTTTCACTTTCTCTTTTTTCAAATGCGTTATTTACACTCAGCAATAACCAAGTAATCCCACTAGGATAAGGGTTACTCAATCTCCCCCGTATTTTTCAAAAATCTAATATATTGTACCAGTAGCACACTGCCCTCCACTGGAATTCCATCTCACCTTACCACAGCTAAAAACATTACAATTGCAAGTCTTCCCTGTACCAGGTCCTATCTACAATATGTTCTCTCTGTCAGTGATGATGGAGTGTTTATGGCCAGCGAGTTAGTAGATGATCCAACTCCAACATCCCATCTTAGCATCTGCTTTCGCATCCTGCTGCAGGATGAGTTGGGAACAGGTTTGGACAGAGAGAGAAGCTGGAGTAAGTTACCGTTCCAAACAAGGCTTATGCTGACACCACAGGGAGCTCTGGAGCTAAGAAACCCATTTAGAATGACCCTGCTTTCCATAAGGAGGCTGATATTCACACTCCCAGATCCAACAGTGGTAGGTGTGGGCTTCCCAGGAAGAAAAAGTGACATTTGATCAAATGGCTCTTTTCAGAGGGGGCATTTTCCAAAGAGAACTGATGCTAGCAATACTTGCAGGTCAGCAGGAAATAAACTCTCAGTCTTGGTGCTAGATGTGGTGGTGCATCAAATAATCCACATCAGAGAGAGTTAAGGGGAGAGTATAACAGTTTACCTACAGTGCTGATGTAAGCAGAAGAGAAAATATTATATGTTCGTTGTGTTTTGTTGTTTTTTTTTGACCATGCCACGCAGCTTGCAGGGATCTTATTTCCCCCAACCAGGGATCAAACCCCCGCTCCTGGCAGTGGAAGCATGGAATCCTAACCACTCGACTGCCAGGGGATTGCCATATATGTTCAATTTTAATACCTTAGTTTCAGAGTTAACTATGCAGTGTCTTGAATGTATATGAACTAGAAGAAGTTAGATATGGTTCAAGATCTCAACAGAGAAACTTAGACTGAAGATACAGATTTTAGATTTATAAATGTAATAGTTGTCATTGTTTAGGTGAATTCAACAAGGAACAATCCACAGACTAATGATATTGTGGCAAATACTAATATTAAGCAGAAAGAAAGAAGAGCATGGGAACCCAATTGTGAGTTAGCAAGATAGTTAGAGACAAAAACCAGGATTCCCATTCTTAGGTTTATTCAAATGCCAGAACTTTGATATTTAAATAGGAGTTATAATTCATTTTGATACTTATTCAGTACAAATTTAATGATGTTTTATTTTTTTTGTTGAAGTTAGAATAAATGAATGATAGTAAGATATACATTGCAACTTGAAATAAAAGTTCTTAAGAGTAGTATTTCAGAAAAATCTTAATTATTTTATTTTTAATAAATTTATGTAACTCAAACTGACTCCTCCATCCCTTGATTTATGAGAAAAAATGTGCCTGTGTATTTTTAAAAGCTGTTACTTGTATTGCACATATCTTTTATAAACCTAAAAAAGGTTCCAAATGATCCAATGTACAGGTAATAAATGGAGGCAGTTGAATTAAATAAATGCACATAAACCCTTTAATAGATTTTGTTTACATTTTAGTTATAAGGATGCCTGTGAATGAGATTAATTTCTATTAATCTATTTGCTTATTGATATCACAGTAATATAAAATAACTAGGCAAATAGAGACTAATAAAACCATTAAACCAATAAACCTAAAAAGCAAATAAAAGTACAATTACTTCTGTCATAAACTCATATAACTCCCTAGATTATACTACTAAATTCTGGCTTAAATACACTAACCTTATATGCACAGTTTTTCATGGTGGCTGAAAAGGCAAGATAACATGAACAGACATTTTCATCTATTTAACATCTTAAATTGAAATCCAATGCACAGACTTACACAGCCTTAAAGTAGGGATGACAGTGTCTTTTGAGGTCAGGTACTATTTTTATTTCATTTAATTTTGTGCTTTGCAGTAAACAATTGCCAAATTCCCTGTATTCACACCTTCCTTTTCTGTTAAACTTTACTACTCAAGTTCATGTACAACTTTGTACTATGTTATGTATTAGCCCCATCCCCAGCCATATGAAAAACTATTGCACCAAGGGTGGTAGGTTATTGTAAACACTCAAGTTATCGACCAATCCAATTCTTAATCTTATGATAATTTGAACTAAAAGACAGAACCTACAATTAGATACACTTGAACTAAAAGGTCTTTTAAAGTTAGGTTGAGAGTAGTGTACCCGGTAATGTTAGAGCAAAGCAAACACTTCAGAGTTTCAAGAAAATGTTCTTGTTTCCTGATATTCCAGTGCTCGGTTTAGTTCCTTTTTGTCCTTACTCTATTTTTTTTCCTTTTTTTTCCACTTGGATTTTATTTAAACAAATATTTACTTACATAAGTATCCCGCTTTACTCAAAATAATTTTAGTGATTTCTGTTCTTTCCAATAGTCACGATGTATTTGGAGGCATTGCTGAAGTTCTTAAAAGCTAAACTAGGAAAAAGACTTCTCTCAAACATTTGCAATTCATCTTATATTGAGTTGAGAGTGGGATGCAAGAAGTTCACAGAAGACTTTACTAGAAAACCATTTATAGCAGATGCCTAAGAAACTGGGTGATGAGACTCATTACTGGAACGGGGAAAACAGATAACATCAATAAAAATTAAATAAAAACATCAGAGTGTTTAAAAAAAATCAGTGTGAATTAAACCAGTATAGTTTCAGGTGTACAGCAAAGTGATTCAGTTATACATATACATGTATCTATTCTTTTTCAAATTCTTTTCCCATTTAGATTGTTACAGAATAGTGAGCAGAGTTCCCTGTGCTATACTGTAGATCCTTGTTGGTTATCTATTTTGAATATAGTAGTGTATATATACACCTGAAACTAACACAACATCGTTAATCAGCTATACTCCAATATAAACTAAGAAAATTTTTTTAAATAAAATAAACCTAAAGAAGGAAAAAAAATAAATTAAACTGGGACTTCGATGAATGATTATGAAACAGAGATGGGACTGTCGGTAAGGTTAAGGATGAATGTAAGCAAAGACTCCACTGAGAAAAAGTTCAAGAAATAGTGTATATTTAATCTGGCTTAGAATAGAAGGCATCACTGAAAACATTTTATAGAAGATAAAACATCACATACATATGACACTAGAGTGTGCTGGCATTTAGATGCTAGTCCAAGAAAGCTGAACTTCATGTACTAGAAAAGAGGGCCACCATGATATATTAGTTTCTCATTGCTGCTGTAATAAATTGCCACCAACATACTGGCTTAAAACAACAAAAATTATCATCTTAAAGTTCTGGAAGTCAGAAGTGCAAAGTCCGACTAATTGGACTAAAATCAGTGTCTGCAGTTCTGTTTTCATTCTGGAGGCTCCAGGGGAGAACAGTCATCTTTTTCTGCTTCAAGCAGCCACCTACATTCTTTGGCTACTGGCTTCTTCCTCAACATTCAAAGCCTTCAGTGTGGTGTCCGCTCTCCTCTCTGAGTTCTGCCTCACTGCTTACATAGTCCCTGATGCTCATCCTCCACCTTCCTTGTGCCCCTTGTGATTGATTACATTGGAATAATTCAGATAAAACAGGGTAATCCCCTTCTCAAGATCTTTAATTTAATCACACATATAAAGTCCCCTTTACCATATAAGGTAATACATTTAATGGGTTACAGAGATCTTTGGCGGGCGGACGTTATTCAGCCAATCACATGTGAAATCATGTCCACCTCAGGGAAAGAGTATGGGATATATTTTAGACAGGCAAACATAAAAATTAAGCACATGCACTTTGACATAAAAGAGATCTAGATTTCAGCCCCAGTTCTGCCAATATCTAGTTATGTGATCCTAGATAAAACATTTTAAAATCATAGTTTTCTTTAAATTGTAATTGAAATGATTTTTATTCATTTTTAGACTATTATAAGGTATTTATATGATATACACAACACATAGACATAACACAGATATATATCAAGTTGGCCATAAAATTAATCATCACAGGGAATTTCTATCAAAATACCCAAGAGTTTTTGTAAACAGAGACAGATTATACTATTTTTTTAATAGAAATGCTAAGGAACTAGAGTAGCTAAGAAAGTTTTGATAAAAATTAAGTGTAAGGAATCACTTTACCTGTTTTCAAGACTTACTATATAGCTACAGTAATCAAGACTCTGATGATGTGAGCGGGATAGACACATAGATTAAAGGAACCAAATAGGAAATAGACCTTCAAAAATATTCCTGATGAAATATAGACTTTTCAACCTTTTCAAGAGGCGGCGGAGCAATTGAACATCTATAGGTAAAAAAATAAAAAATAAATGAACCTCAACATAAGCCTCTTATCTTGTACAACAGTTAACTCCTGGTAGATCACAGAGTTAAGTGTAAAATGTCAAACTATGAAACTTTTTTAGACACACACAAAAAAAGAACAAATTTAGGGTTCAACAAAGAGCTCTTAGACTTGATACCGAAAGCCTGATCCATAAAAGAAAAATCTGATAAATTATACTTCATCAAAATAACGTTTCCTCTGTGAAAGATCCTGTTAAGGGAATGAATAAAGAAGATACAGATTGGGAGAAAATATTGGCACACAGCATATACAACAAAGGCCTAACATTTAGGAGATAAGAACTCTCAAAATTGAAAGTAAAATTTAACAAACTATACAATTCAACTACAACATGGACAAAGAAAAGAAGCAACATTTCACAGAAGGTATACAGATGACAAATAAGTACATTAAAAGATATTCAATATCATTAGCCATTAGAGAAATGCAAATTAAAATCACAATCAGATACCAAAACACATGTATCAGAACGGCTAAAAAAAACTGATACCACTAACTGGTGGTGAGTATCACTTAAAATATTGCTGGTGGGAATGTAAAATGGCACAAACACTTTGGAAACCACTTTGGCAGTTTCTGAAAAGACTGACCCTGCAGCTAACACATGACCTAGTGATTGAAATCCTGGGTCTTTATTGCATAGAAACAAAGACTTAAGTTCACAAAAAAATTACAAAAATATTTACAGCAGCTTCATCTGAAATAGCCCAAAACTGGAAACAATTCAAATAGTCTCAACAGGTAAATGACGAAAGCAATTCGGGCACATAACCTAACACTGAATATTACTCAGCAATAAAAAGGAACACATCGTTCATACACACCACAATCTGCATGAATCTCCAGATAATTAGGCTAAGTGAAAAAAATCCAACCCCAAAAGGCTACATCCTCCATGATTCCATTTATATAAATTCCTGAAACAATCTAATTACGGAAATAGAGGACAGATTAGTGGCTGTCAGGGATTAAGTGAGGTGGGTGGGATTAAGCATTGGGTGGAAAGGAAGTGGGTGTGATTATAAAAGGGCAGCGTGAGGGGCCCTAGTGGTGATGGAAATGTTCTCCCTCTTTACTGTATTAGTGTAAACTTCCTGGTTGTGATATTGTGTTACAGATTTGCAAGAAGTTACTATTAGGGGAAACTGTAAAGGTGCACAGAATTAGTTTCTGAATTACTTTTTTCCATTAACTGTAAATTTACTATTATGTGAAACTACAAATTTCAATTTAAAAAATCTGTAAGAAAAAAAAAAAATCTGTAAGAATAAAAAAATCACCTAAAATTAAATTAATCAGGCTATTTCTCAATAATCCCCTTGGGAGAAGTCTGGATGTGTTGGAGAATGGGGATGTTTTTCCCCTAAAAAATAGACAAATGCTTAAATATATTGATTATTATATTAAACTCACTAATTTAATTGTCAAAGATATATCTTACTAAAATAAACAGATGTTTCTAAATGAATTTTTAATTTTATCTACGATTTGTACTTCTTTGAAATATAATTAGTAAAATTGACATTTTATGTAGCATAATACTTAGGGAAATGCATGCATTATTTTATACATTTAATAGAAATTTGAGAAAATCATTAAATTATCAATTTTCTTTTTAATTGCAGTATAATTGACATATTACAGTAGTTTCAGATGCACAACATAATGGTTTAATATTTGTTTATATTGAAATGATCACCACAATAAGTGCAGTTAACATGCATTTCACATCAGTTTTCTAAATATATATTTAATGTACTTGATTAGTAAAACTTTCAAAATTGAGTTGCTAATTCACAATGGATTTTCCTATGCCTGCATTCTGTTGTGGCTTTTGAAAACTAAACATTTGGTTTCTGTGATAAAAATTTTTGCAGATTCGTTCACTTTAACATGCTAGATTCCTCTTTCTTTAAAAGAAATGTTGGGCTTCCCTGGTGGCGCAGTGGTTGAGAGAGTCCGCCTGCCAATGCAGGGCGCACGGATTCGTGTCCCGGTCCGGGAGGATCCCACATGCCCATGGCCGCTGAGCCTGCGCGTCCGGAGCCTGTGCTCCGCAACGGGAGCGGCCACAGCAGTGAGAGGACCGCGTACCGCAAAAAAAAAAAAAAAAAAAAGATGTGTCATAGTCATCAGAATGGTTTATATTCAGTGCTGCTTTCAGGAAAATAAACTACTTCTCTAGATCATTTTTATATCATTAAGTGCTTATTCAGTGTAACCAACCAAAATATTTAACAAGTGTACAAACATCAGCATAAACATAACATTAAGAATAATGTTTCAGGACTTTGTTTATAGAAGAACTTTGTAAAAATAGATGTGATAATTCTCTTCAGAGTTATAGTAAGTCCAGAAGAAACTATGGAGAGGAAATGGAATATCTGAATTAGTTTTTGTTTAATTTAAGCACAGCGTTTTATGTTTAGTTTCTGACCTGAAATATTTTTACTCTTGCTTCTTTCCACTATTTACTTGTCATCACCTGTAATTATTTTGATAAATTAGCATTTAACAACTCACTACACATTTCTTAGTTTTCTCTGTATTGGTTAATAATGCATTTTGTGTATTATTACTATAAGTTTTATATTTAATTAGTGTTACTATGTTATTACACAATCTTATTAAAGCAAAGTTACAGGATGCCAAAATTTGAGAAATAAAGGTGCTATTTCTTATTATAAAGAAAAATTATTAATGAACTGTTTCTATTAGCACAGTTATTTAACTAACATAAATGTAGAGTATCATTATTGGTCTAAGCCTAGACTCCAATTTTTGTGCTAGGAATACTACTATGAAAAATTTCAGCTAATATCTGCACAGTTCACTGAGGTCTTCCCTGACCACACTATTTAAGGTTGCAACCTACCCTCAAGAGTTTTGTTTTGTTTTGTTTTTTCTCTTTCAAGCTATTTTCTCAGTATATATTGTCATTCCCTCACATAGTATATATTTACTTTTTTTTCAAATTAGTATTTTATTTATATTTTACTCAGCAAATCCATGTACTCAGGATTTTAATTTTTTTAATAGATGAAGAACACATCAAAAAGTGATCATGAAAAAAAGGTATTTCACTCTTTAGGAAATTTAATTTATTAAAGACTAACATTTGTTCAAAAAGGCTTGCAAGCATACAGCACTGTTTGATAATAAAGGTCATACAGAAAGTTGCGTGGCAGAGTGATGTACTGGACTTAAGTTCTCAATATGGGGCAGAGAAGGGTGAGAATAAGGAGCACTAGTGGGGAGGAAAGCCATTCTTCCTTCCTCTCCTTGTTTCTGCTTTCCCTCCTGTGATGGGGGTAGGAGAGGATGAATCAGGCAACTCCAGTGCTACATGTCCTACTGTCTCCAGCTCAGCTAGTAAGAAGGAAGAGTCTCACTGGACTCAGTTTTCCACTCAGCTTACCAGAGAACCCTGTGATGGGAAATATTGAGATTTTTCTCATCTTCTCAGTTTACTGGTGAATCCTGTTTTTATTCTTTATGTGTTAGACCCCAGGAGTTGAGTAGAAGTCCAGGCAATAACCACGTAGCGACAGTCATTCCAATACAGCACGAGAGAGCAATCCCCATAAGGGAAACAATAGGATTGCAGCAACTCTTGAAGTAGGTGATGCTGAATTTATAGTCTTGCTAAACTGCCTGGCTTGTGTTTTTTCTCTAGGAAAGCTTTACAGGACATGTGCAGGAATGGAGCAGGCAGGTAGGTTCCCTGAAGACTGGGCAGGAAAACATGACGGAGGGAAGGATTTGAATAATTTGGAACTAATTATAGTAACGTTCAAAAAGTCTACTAGATAAGTAGCTAAGTAAAGACAAGAAAAGGCTTACAAGAGGAGAGAAAGTGATGTGAACAAATTAGAAGTTTCAAGGAGGTCATTTATTCATTCCTCAAAAATTTATTAGTGGCTGCTGTGATGTGACAAAACTGCTATGTTATGATGAAGAGGAATTAGCCATGGTCTCTGCCCTCAAAGAGCTTATGGTCTAGTAGAAGAAAGGCATTAATCAAATAATCATACATACAATGTATAATTATTTAATACAGTAAATGCTAGGAAGAAAACTTCAATGGTTTGAAAAGTTATAATGGGAGAATGCAGGGAGAGGAAGGCAAACACATTCTAGGCAGGGGCAACAGCAAGTACAAAGGATTTGGAAAGGAACACTTGATAAAATTGAAGAAAGAGAGGACAAGAATCGTGAGATAAAGCTTGAGATGCTGAAAAGGAAACTATTACTCAGATCCTGGTTGGTCACTTTCAAGATTCTGGTCTCTAAATCAGGAGATTTAAGAAACTAAGAGGGCTTTCAGTAGCATTTTACTTGAGTGTTTATGGGACAAAGAGTATATAAAGAGATAATTCTAGCTATTGTGAGGCAAGTGTTTGGATGGAACTAGAATACACTGAGGGAGACAAATAAGGAAGATCATTGGACTATAGAATTTTGAGATACTTGGTCAGGAATAAAGGAGAAAAGATAGTCATTAGGTCAAAGCAATGCTACTGAGAATGTAGGTGGGTAAATGCCCGGCTTTAGCCCAATCAGGTGACATCATAACAGAACTTCATTTTTTGCTTTTTAAGTTGCTATATCTAAAGGTACACTGAGATACCTTCTGGGAACACCCAGAAGTTTAGAACCAACAAAGGATAGTAACAAAATGAGAATAATAGAACCCCACTCTTTGGGGTTAGAACACTTTTATACAAATTAGTTTAGGCATAATTTATAAACAACATAATACGTACTCACCATGGTTTTAGAAATGACTATCCAGTTTTTCTTCTAAGTAATTGCTCTGGATTTTTTTCCCTAAAACTTTCTGGTAAAAAAGTAAATAGATATATACATGAACCACAAAATATATATTTACTGTTTTACCTGATTTTTATTTTCCATCTTTTGTTGTCAGAGCATAGGCTCCATGTGGCAGGAAATTTTAAAATTTTTTTAGTTTAACTTTATTTTTAAACATGTATACCGAAGTATTTTGATAACCTACATAATGAGTTATCTTTGAACAATTTAAATTAAAAGCTTTTGCAATGAAACAAAATGTTCAAAGTAAAACAACCGGGCTGTAAACACTAAAGTAGATAAATGGAATTTAAAGACAAAATCCAAAATGTATCCCAACAAGTATATTCAATGGAGGGCATTTTTTTCTATCAAAATATAAATTGCAAAGTGTGACTCATAAAGATTTAGAAAACTTGAACAGGCTGTTTAAATGAAAATAAACTGGAAAGATTTACAAGGATGACCACCATAAATGAATCCAGACCCAGACAGTTTTACAGACTACTTCTATCCAAAATTTGAGGTAGTTATTCTCCTTTCTGATCCATTGCTGAGCATGTTAGTGTGTGAGTGGGGCATATGTATACATATGTGTGTGTACTTATATAGATATCACATAAGGAATAGCTTATTAAAATTAAGTGAAGCAATATAAATAAGTAAAATACTATAATATCATTAAATATGAGCAAGGAAGATTTTTAAGTATACTCTTAGAAATTTACCATAGTCATGTCAAATAATAAAAGCAATTTTCTAAAAATATTATTTCGGACATGGTTTTATTCATGTCAGCAAAACAAATATACCTCTACTATTTAAAAAGAAAAAACTCAAATTAATTAAACAACATTTAAAACATTTTTAAGTCACAAGAACTTTGGTGAAATCAAAGTTAGAATTGTGGGTCATTTAGCCCAGCAATAGAAAACACAGATTTTGCTGTGTTGGCAGAGTTTAATTTTGCTGCAGAATGAAATTGGCATCTCTAAGCAAAATTCATTCACCCAAAGAGTGCTTTCTTTTATTCTACAGAATAAGAAAATGCATAATGAGTAACCAGTTACATAATAAAGCTTGAACAGCAGCAACATTTGGTTTGATTATAATAAATTAAAGTTATCTTCAGTTTTGTTTAAATAATATAACAATTGCCATTATTATTCCTAGGAGGTGTGCTAAGTGTGCAAATGTAGATTAAATTTTAAAATGTCCTTTATTCAGCAGTTAACATTGAAAGTTACTAGAACAGTTTTTCAACTATTTATAGTGAGTTTTTCTATAGCTGCCCTTAATTTTAGAATGTATTCCCATATTTAATCTAAATTTAATCTAAAAGTGTATGCTATGAAGTGTGCTGGCTTGGAGTCCTGATACTCTTTTAATATATGTATTTTTCTCATCTGGAGGATGCCCTAATTTAAGATACTTGTATACAGCAAAAGAGGGACTCGCCTTCAAGTCCTGTTTTAGTTTTATCCACTCCTTG